>NW_027490265.1:0-347408 GCF_050948175.1 Xylocopa sonorina | reverse complement strand
CGATATCGCTACTCAATACTATGTTTCATGATAATATGTAATATTCATTGTGGAGCGTTATGTATACCTGGTTTTCACTTCAAAAGAATGTAAGTGCGACTCCTCCTTGCTTGCAAATAGCGTTTGCAAATGTCTACGTATCGAAGCAATGGATTTCTAATGCTTCTTAAATCGCCATATCGCATCTCATTTCTATGTTTCATGATGAGATTTAATATTCATTCCGAAGTACCATGTATACCTCGTATTCCTTTCAAAAGAATGTAAATGCGACACTTCCTTGCTAGGAAGTAGCCTTTGCAGATGTCTACGTGTCGAAGCAACAGAGTTCTAATGCTTCTTAAATCGCCATATCGCATCTCATTTCTATGTTTCATGATAAGATATAATATTCACTGTGCAGTGTTATGTATACCTCGTATTCACCTCAAAAGAATGTAATTGCGACACTTCCTTGCTAGGAAATAGCGTTTGGAGATGTCTACGTATCGAAGCTATAGATTTCTAATGCTTCTTAAATCGCGATTTCGCATCTTATTGCTATGTTTCATGATAAGATATAATATTCATTGCGAAGTGTCATGTATACCTCGTATTCCTTTCAAAGGAATGTAAATGCGACACTTCCTTGCTAGGAAGCAGCGTTTGCAGATGTCTACGTATCGAAGCAATAGATTTCTAATGCTTCTTAAATCGCCATATTGCATCTTTTCCTATGTTTCATAGTAAGATATAATATTCATTGTGGAGTGTTATGTATACCTCATATTCACTTCAAAAGAATGTAAACGCGACACTTCCTTGCTAGGAAATTGCGTTTGCAGATGTCTACGTATCGAAGCAATAGATTTCTAAAGCTTGCTAATTCGCGATATCCCATCTCATATCTATGTTTCATGATAATATATAATATTCATTGCGAAGTGTCATGTATGCCTCGCATACACTTCAAATGAATGTGAATGCGACAGTTCCCTGCAAGGAAATAGGGTTTGCAGATATCTACTAATCGAAGCAATAGAATTCTAATGCTTCTTAAATCGTCATATCGCATCTCATTTTCTATGTTTCATGATAAGATATAATATTCATTGCGAAGTGTTATGTATGCCTCGTATTCCTTTCAAAAGAATGTAAATGCGACACTTCCTTGTTAGGAAGTAGCGTTTGCAGATATCTACGTATCGAAGCAATAGATTTCTAATGCTTCTTAAATCGCCATATTGCATCTTTTCCTATGTTTCATGGTAAGATATAATATTCATTGTGGAGTGTTATGTATACCTCATATTCACTTCAAAAGAATGTAAATGCGACACTCCCTTGCTAGGAAGTAGCGTTTGCAGATGTCTACGTATCGAACCAATAGACATCTAGTGCTACATAAATCGCCAAATCGCATCTCATTTCTATGTTTCATGATAAGGTATAATATTCATTGTGCAGTGTTATGTATACCTCGTATTCTCCTCAAAAGAATGTAATTGCGGCACTTCCTTGCAAGGAAATAGCGTTTGCAGATGTCAACGTATCGAAGCAATAGAGTTCTAATGCTTCTTAAACCGTCATATCGAATCTCATATCTAAGTTTCCTGATAAGATATAATATTCATTGCGAAATGTCATGTATACCTCGTATGCCTTTCGAAAGAATGTAATTGCGACACTTCCTTGCTAGGAAGTAGCGTTTGCAGGTGTCTACGTATCGAAGCAATGGAGTTCTAATGCTTCTTAAATCGCCATATTACATCTCATTTCTATGTTTCATGATACGATATAATTTTCATCGTGGAGTGTTATGAAAACCTCGTATTCACTTCAAAAGAATGTAGACGCGACACTTCCTTGCCCGGAAATAGCGTTTGCAGATGTCTACGTATCGTAGCATTAGAGTTCTAATGCTTCTCTAAACGCGATATCGCTACTCATTACTATGTTTCATGATAATATGTAATATTCATTGTGGAGCGTTATGTATACCTCGTATTCACTTCAAAAGAATGTAAATGCGACTCTTCCTTGCTTGCAAATAGCGTTTGCAAATGTCTACGTATCGAAGCAATGGATTTCTAATGCTTCTTAAACCGCCATATCGCATCTCATTTCTATGTTTTATGATAAGATATGATATTCATTGTGCAGTGTTACGTACACCTCGTATTCACCTCAAAAGAATGTAATTGAGACACTTCCTTGCTAGGAAATAGCGTTTGCAGATGTCTACGTTTCGTGGCATTAGGGTTCTAATGCTTCTCAAAACGCGATATCACTTCTCATTTCTATGTTTCATGATAATATATAATATTCATTGCGAAGTGTCATGAGTACCTCGCATACACTTAAAATGAATGTAAATGCGACACTTCCTTGCTAGGAAGTAGCGTTTGCAGATGTCTACGTATCGAACCAATAGACATCTAATGCTTCATAAATCGCCATATCGCATCTCATTTCTATGTTTCATGATAAGATATGATATTCATTGTGCAGTGTTATGTATACCTCGTATTCACCTCAAAAGAATGTAATTGCGACACTTCCTTCCTAGGAAATAGCGTTTGCAGATGTCTACGTATCGAAGCAATAGAGTTCTAATGCTTCTTAAACCGTCATATCGCATCTCATATCTACGTTTCCTGATAAGATATAATATTCATTGCGAAGTGTCATGTATACCTCGTATTCCATTCAAAGGAATGTAAATGCGACACTTCCTTGCTAGGAAGTAGCCTTTGCAGATGTCTACGTATCGAAGCAATAGAGTTCTAATGCTTCTTAAATCGCCATATCGCATCTCATTTCTATGTTTCATGATAAGATATAATATTCATTGCGAAGTGCCATGTATACATCGCATTCACCTCAATTGAATGTACATGCGACACTTCCTTGCTAGGAAATAGCGTTTGCAGATGTCTACGTATCGAAGCAATAGAATTCTAATGCTTCTTAAATAGTCATATCGCATCTCATTTCTATGTTTCATGATAAGATATGATATTCATTGTGCAGTGTTATGTATACCTCGTATTCACCTCAAAAGAATGTAATTGAGACACTTCCTTGCTAGGAAATAGCGTTTGCAGATGTCTACGTATCGAAGCAATAGAGTTCTAATACTTCTTAAACCGTCATATCGCATCTCATATCTACGTTTCCAGATAAGATATAATATTCATTATGGAGTGTCATGTATATCTTGTATTCACTTCAAAAGATTGTAAATGCGACACTTCCTTGCTAGGAAATAGCGTTTCCAGATGACCACTTATCGTAAGAATAGAGTTCTAATACTTCTTAAAACGAGATGTCGCATCTCATTTCTATGTTTCATGATAAGATATATTATCCATGGCGAAGTGTCATGTATACCTCGTATTCCCTTCAAAAGAATGTAAATGCGACACTTCCATGTTAGGAAATAGCGTTTGCAGATGTCTACGTATCGTAGCAATAGAGTTCTAAAGCTTCTTAGAACCCGATATCGCATCTCACTTCTATGTTTCATGATAAGATATAAAATTCATTGCGAAGTGTCATGTATACATCGTATTCACTTCAAAATAATGTAAATGCGACACTTCCTTGCTAGGAAATAGTGTTTCAAGATGACCACGTATCGTAAGAATAGAGTTCTAATATTTCTTAAAACGAGATGTCGCATCTCATTTCTATTTTTCATGATAAGATATAATATCCATTGCGAAGAGTCATGCATACCTCTTATTCACTTCAATGGAATGTAAATGCGACACTTCCATGCTAGGAAATAGCGTTTGCAGATGTCTAGGTATCGAAGCAATAGAGTTCTAATGGGGGGGGGGGGGCGGGTAGAGGTCCTTCTCACACCCGAGAACCATCCTGTTTGTCTCCATGGACTATGGCAGCGGTCTTATAGTTGCAGAGCTCTGGATCCCATCCTTCGGGCTTCAGGGTCTCTTCTTGCTCACTTCCCGACTCCTCCACCGTCGAGCCCGTCACGCTACCTCGGCGCACAGCCCTTCCGCGAACCTGCGGTCTTATTATCCGCCGAAGAGGCGTCTTATGGGTCGCTTCTTCCATCAGCTCGCCAGTCTAATCCGTAGAACGTTGAGAGAGAAACGAACGGGGGGGGGGGGAGGTTCTACCACCTTGTATTTCACGCTCCTCGCAAATACAGCTATCGCGATGGTCCGTGTCGCGCTTCTCGCATGGGTGGTGATCTGCGAGCTAGTCTAACCGAAGCAGGGGGGGGGGGTGAGCGAGCCTTGTGATTTCACCACGTCACAGTACATACAAATTTGCGATTAAGTAGCTATGTGTTCACGTTCAATTCCGAATAATGCATTAAAAAGCATCCCAGATATCAAACGGCAAGATGGTAGCGACACCATGCCGGCACTATATTGCCACTTCCGAGGAGTGTCAACTGATTCGTAGTCATCTGTGACCGGATTCGTTGACTAAAATGCCAGAACGTGTTACCAGCACGTTCTAGACAAGCGAATCGCGCAGCACCAGCACCATGGTGACACGCGTATCATCGCTCCATTCATGAATCTCCTCAGCAATGACGCAGGATCACATTTGGCAATGGGGAACCTGTGTTTTCATACAAATTAGAACCGTTAGATGTCAGTAGATGTTCAGCATATGAGTATTGATAGACATTTTGATGGTCGTTTTCGTATATTTATAGTTATTGAGCGAGTGGTATATATTTCTTTCAATCCATCATAGACTAAAAATATTATTTATAAAAAAAATATTACTTATAAAATAAAAATTCATGCTGTTGCGTCCCTAACTTCGCCTTGTGTAATTTTTGAAATAACATGCTGTCATCGTATTTAATGTAACCCTCAATTGCATGAGTTTGTAACAATAAATTGAAGAAAATATATATAAAATAAGTGTATATATTTTTATGACAAAGTAATTATCGACTTTATGGAAAAAATCGCCCTATAGAGCTAGTTTATAGAAAATAATAAAATCGAGTTCTTATATCTTTGTTTTGTGCCGGTGTATCTATATTGGAATCAAAATAAATAAATTGCACAGTTTAGTCATTTTTCATATTTGCTTATAATTTTTGTGGAAACAGCTTCCCCATTAGTAAATGTCAGCCTACGCCACAACCACGCGTGTAGCTATGGTGAGCTGATAGTGTCATTGTCACGGCCGTGTAGCCCGTGTGCTATATCTCGGTGCTTTAGTAGTGCCGTGATACGAATGCCGCCCCAGTACTAACAGTATGCCATTTCGAAAGCTGAGTAGGAGCATTTTGTTAGCACAATTCTGTCACGGAATTCGTTCCATCCGTTGTCATTGGCGTGCCAATCGCTGGCTGTTTGGGATATTGTAGTGCATGAGGCAGACTTGTTCCTTATCATCGTCAAGGAGATGGATTTTCACTCCCCCCATTTTGAATTTTTTAAATTATTGTTTGGAATTTTTGCCGTTTCTGTATCTCTATGACCGCATTGTGGATTCAACTTATGTACGATCCTTTTGGTCTTCATCTTTTATTACATGTAATATTATATATGTGATGCACGTTTGTTATGTAATGCTCCGATTTGTAAGCCTCAGATACTTTTATTCTTTGGTAAAGCAACTTATTCGATTAATATATATTTATTAGACATAGATATAAACAATTAGAAAAATGTTATTAAAACGCTATTAAATATGTTGTTGCAATTATATATTTAAGGTCTGAAGATGTAGATGCAATTAATGTCCGATATTTTACGTGATCCAATCGACGTATCAATTGAGGCTATGAAATATAAAAATCTTTTACTATTCTTCGACCCCTTTACATGTTACATGAATGATAAGTTCTGCAAGACAAGAAGCCTGAATTAGTGAGATATCTAGGAACATAAGTAATTTGTAAGTAACACATCTTTTCTCTTTGAAATATTTGCCTTTGCATAGAATAGAACGTATAGATATAATTGCCTGTTTTGTACCCATTTCGGTCCAATTCTATTATAGCCTTTGAGCAGAAGTAATATTGATTATACTTGATTTTTACAATAGTTCTTTAATTAACAGATTTTATTAACCTAGAATCATCATTTGACGGATGTATCAATCTACTTTGTAGCTCCATCAGTTTCTTTTTCTGCTCGCTACTTTCCATTTTCAGTTCCGTATACTTATCCTTTATCACCATCATATATGTTGCGTAAAATTACAATAACTTTTTGTCCTCAAATTTTGCGGATATTTCAATTAAATTTCCTTTGATTAAATAAACGGAAATTAAAAAACAGTGGCACGTACCATTTCTTGGAAACGTTGTATCGTAATTTGCATCTGACTGTTTTGAAAGGCAAGCACTTTACTTAACGTTTGCAATGATTCGGTTAGCGAAGTAAAGTAATATTCTACTTTCGAAATTGTTGGCTCTTGTAATTCTAAGGCAAATATATTCATCTGTCGACATCGTGAACATTGTTTTTTGGCAAACTTCCAGAAAAACAAATATACTATAAGTAAAATAATAAACATCATAATATTAAATTTAACTCTGTTCATCGTTGCCTTGTTGGACACATCCATAACAATATACAGGGTGGGGCAGTAATGATTAGCACCTCAGATATCCACGAAACTATAAGTTTCATAGAAGTTTTTGCTAATATAAAATTGCATAGTACAAAGGGGCCATCCGTTGATGAAATTAGTTTTTTTGTAAGTGGAGTTATGTTGGACATATGAAGGTTACCTTCATTTTTTAAAATGAATTGGTATGTCCATTCTTCCGTAATACGATAGAGCATTTTAAAGCAAGTTTAACGATCTGTAACATGAAGGCATTGAAGGTTACAAAAAGTAAAGAAAGGCGATAATACTCACGGTTTTGATAGTAAATGAAACATACGTATTGTAAACAGTGGTGGAAGGCGTAATACTTACCGTTTACTTCACTGTGAATAAACACATTTCGAAGGGCATTTCAATAGTTTGCAGCATAAGTTAAACATGATAAGATTAGTATTGAAAAATCGGTTCGAATACGTTTGGTTAGGCTGTTCTTTGTGTCGGTCATTTTATAAGTACTGAGCTGCGGATTCCTGAGGACAGCTCACAAAATTGTTGAACTATGGAAGATTATCATTGTGAATTTGAATCAAAAGGTAATTAAATTCCATTAGATTGTAAACAGATCTCAATGTTTCATTTTAGATAGTAAGATTAAATACTCTTTACAAAACTACAAGAATGGATACATACCTTTCTGTTATTATTATTTCACAAAGAATTATAATTGCAATTATATAGTTCATTACGATAAAAAATATTTCTCAGAAAATTCTAAATATTAAATTAAAGAATCAAGTAAAACATTTTTAATAATTGCGAATATGAAAAATACTTGAACATTCCAATAGAAAGATGTCTAAACAGGAGTTAGAAAAGTCAAACATTCAATTTCAATTCCAGAATTCATCTATAAGAGGTAAAATGTTTTGAAAGCTTTAATTACAGTCTTTAATACAAGCAGTTGGGCAGTATTTCAATTTTTAAGAAAATTGATGAAAGTCAACCATTTTGAAGTGGTCAGAATCTTTGTCGTTTGAGCAATAAGTGAATAACAAATAAGTGCATAAATTCCAGGCTTAAAAACTTATGGATTATATCCTATGCAGACTCGTTTATGAGCGAGTTACTAAATAATAATCCACACTAAGTAATCATTTTAAAACCTAAACGATTACATCTCATGAACTTTCAAAGATATCAGAAGGGTGAAAAGTATATGGTTTATCAAAAACTCTTCTAAAAGAACGGACGAAGCCAATAGAAATCTTTGTTGAAGTAAGCAAGTTCTAAAGTTCTAAGCAACGCAATGGCCCTTATCTGCCTATGTTTCATAGCAAGTAAGTTCTGAATTTCTATGAAATCCGATGGAATTTCTCACTACTAACGTTTCAAAGTAAGTTCTCAAATTCTCAGTTCTACGTTTAAAACTATGTGTGTTCTATATATCTATGTAAAGTGATGGTTCCTATTAGTTGTGACGGAAACCTATATATAGTAAGTCAGGGAAGCTCGGAGGGGTTAATTATCTAAATGCTTTAAGGTGTAAAACGTACTTTAATCTAAAGCGATGTATCGTTCCAAGGTATCCGCTCACGTACAACTTTTCTTGGGCGCCAGCTGCTCAGAAAGTAGCAAAGGGATAGACTACACGACCCCGGGAACCCTGGGGCGGAACAACCCTTGAAACTTCGAAATGGTCCTCCACTCGACTACGCCCAGCCAGGTACACACACTCAGGTCGCGAGATACTGAAGTCACGGCATGTTTATTTATGGTCTCGACGTGGGTTTAACTAAGAAGGGCTACGGGAAACTACGCAACACGCCGCAAATTACCGGGTATCATAACTCGCTTCACGATATAAGATACAATATACAATATGCGACACAAGAAATGGGACGCTTTAGCGAATAAGCTCTCACGTTCTCTTCTTCAGGTTCCTTGAATTCGCTGGTGGTCTTCGGGTCTCCTGCATCCTCCTCGGGGCTCCTTGGTGGAGTGGGCTGTAGGCTTCGGTATTGTTCGAGTCCATCGATCAGTGGATTTCGGCGATTTCCTCTTCTCGCCCCTTTGGGTGTCCCTGGGGGGATCCTCCTGATCATTTAAATTGCGTAGCGCCTCGCGCGCCGCGCTCCTGTCACGTAAAATTGAGAGAAATGACTTAGATTGAAACGAGAGTGAATAACTGTTCACTCGACTCTTTATTTAACACAAGATATAAACTTTTATATTACCGTTTGTAGGGCAGAGTTTCAGGATGTACGCCGATGATAACTTTAAGACTACTGACCTAGACAATCCCTAGGTCTTTTATATGTTATGTTTTTCTGGAGTAGGGGTAGGACCTTAACCCTGCTCTTTGGAATTAGGGTATGATAATATAAACGGGATGCGTCAGGCGGGTGAATCTTGTTTATTTCCTCTAGCGAGATTATGGGCATGTTGGTATAGGCTATTTGAGAATACGTTTGTCATTACACTCCCATGGCCCACCTGCAGGGCCGCTGGACTTTTGACTTCTCTTTAGGGGGTTAAGGATGGCTGAGGACCATCTCACATCCCAGAGCATTATAAAGCACAAAAGCAGATAAGCATAATGCGATGCATAGAGCTTTACAACCTTCTAACCTACTTTGAACAGTTTATATCAAATGCAATATTGAGGTGCATGAAGCATGACAAATTAAATGCTTCGGCACCTGGACATCTAGAAACGCTATCCCCGGGCAAGAAAGTGTAGGGTTCACACTCAATTCATATGCCGAAGCAGATAAACATAACGCGATGCTATGAATATTACATCTTATCATGAAATATAGAAGTAAGATGCGCAGCCGCGTTTTACGAAGCATTAGAACTCTATTGCTTCTAAACCTTCAGATATAGAAACGATATTCCGTAGCAAGGAAGTGATCCAATTACATTCATTTGAAGTGTAGAGGAGATATACATAACGCGTTGCATTGAAATTACATCTTATCATGTGACTTAGAATTGATATGCGATATCGCGTTTTATAAAGAGTTAGAAAACTATTGCTTCGATGCGTAGACATCCAGAAACGCAATTTCCTAACCAAGAAGTGTGGCATTTGCATTCTTTTGAAGTGTAGACGAGGTATACATAACACTTCGCAATGAATATTATATCTTATCATGAAACATACATGAGATGCGATATCGCGTTCTAGGAAGCATTAGAACTCTATTGCTTCGATACGTAGACATCAGGGAACGCTATTTCCTAGCAAGGAAGCGTGGCGTTTACAATGTTTAGATGTGTAGTCGAGGTATACATAACACTTCCCAATTAATATTATAGCTTATATTGAAACCCAGAAATGAGATGCGATATCGCGTTTTAAGAAGCAGTGGAACCCTACTGCTTGGGTACGTAGCCATCAGAGAACACTATTTCCTAGCAAGGATGTGTGGCCTTCACATTTTTTTGAAGTGTATACGAGGTCCACACAGCTCTTCGCAAAGAATATTGCATCTTATCATGATACGTAGAAATGAGATGCGATATCACATTTTAAGCAGCATTAGAACTCTATTGCTTGGATACGCAGACATCTGGAAACGTTATTTCCTAAGAAGGAAGAGTGGTATTCGCAAACTTTGGTATTGTAGACGAGGTATACATAACACTTAGCAATGAATATTATATCTTATCCTGACACATAGAAATGAGTTGCGATATGGCGTTATAGGAAGCATTGGAACTCTATTGATTCGATACGTAGACGTCTGGAAACGCATTTCCTAGCAAGGATGTGCGGCATTTACATTCTTTTGAAGTGCAGACGAGGTTTACATAACACTGCGCAATGAATGTTATATCTTATCATGAAACATGGAAATGAGATGCGATATCGCGTTTTAAGAAGAATTAGAACTCTATTTCCTCGATACCTAGACATCTGGAAATGCTATTTGCTAGCAAGGAAGTGTGGCATTTAAATTCTTTTGAATTGCAGACGAGGTATACATAACACATTGCATTGAATATTATATCTTATCATGATACATAGAAATGAGATGCGATCTTCCGATTTAAGAAGCATTAGAAGTCTACTGCTTCGATACGTAGACATCTGGAAACTATATTCCCTAGGAAGGAAGTGTGGCATTTACACTCTTTAGAAGTGTAGACAAGATATAGATAACACTTTGCAATGAATATTGTATCGTATCATGAAGCATAGAAATGAAATGCGTGGTCGCGTTTTAAGATGCATTACAACTCTATTGCTTCGATACCTAGACATCTGGAAACGCATTTCCTAGCAAGGAAGTGTGGCATTTGCATTCTTTTGCAGTGCAGGCGAGGTATACATAACACTTCGCAATGAATATTATATCTTATCATGAAACATAGAAATGTGATGCGATATGGCGATTTATGAAGCTTTAGATGTCTATTTCCTCGATACGTAGACATCTGGAAACGCTATATCCTAGCAAGGAAGTGTCGCATTTACATTCTTTTGAAGTGTAAACGAGGTATACATAACACTTCGCAATGAATATTATATCTTATCATGAAACATAGTAATGAGATGTGATGTCGCATTTAAAGTGGCATTAGAACTCTATTGCTTCGATACGTAGACATCTGGAAACGCATTCCCTAACAAGGACGTGTGACATTTGCATTCTTTTGATGTGTAGACGAGGTGTACATAACACTTCGCAATGAATATTATGTCTTGACATCAAACATAGAAATGAGATGCGATATCGCGTTCTAAGAAGCATTAGAACTCTATTGCTTCGATACGTAGACATCTGGAAACGCATTTCCTAGCAAAAGGTGTGGCATCTACGATCTTGAGAAGTGTAGACGGGGTACACATAAAACATCGCAATGAATATTGTATCTTATCATGAAACATAGAATGGAGATGCGATAACGCGTTTTAAGAAGCACTAGAACTCCATTGCTTCGATATGTGGACATCTGGAAACGATATTTTCTAGCAAGGAAGTGTGGAATTGACATTCTTCTGAAGTGTAGACCAGGTATACTTAACACTTTGCAATGAATATAATATATTATCATGTAGGATTGAATTGAGATGCGATACCGCGTTTAAAGTAGCATTTGAACACTATTGCTTCGATACGCAGACATCTGGAAACGCATTTCCTAGCAAGGATGTGCGGCATTTACATTCTTTTGAAGTGCAGACGAGGTATACATAGCACTTCGCAATGAATATTATCTCTTATCATGAAACATAGCAGTGAGATGCGATATCGCGTTTTTAGAAGCATTAGAACTCTATTGCTACGATACGTAGACATCTGCAAACGCTATTTCCTAGGATGGAAGTGTCGCAATTACATTCTTTTGAAGTGTATACGAGGTTTACATGACACTTCGCAATGAATATTATATCTTATCGTGAAACATAGCAGCGAGATGCGATATCGCGTTTTAAGAAGCATTAGAACTCTATTCCTACGATGCGTATCTGCAAATGTTATTTCCTAGCAAGGAAGTGTCGCATTTACATTCTTTTGAAGTGAATACGAGGCATACATAACATTCCACAATGAATATTTTATCTTATTACGAAACATAGAAATGAAATACGACTTCTCGTTTTATGAAGCATTAGAACTCTATTGCTACGATACGTAAACATCTGCAAACAATATTTCCCAGCAAGGAAGTGTCGCATTTACATTCTTTTGAAATGAATACGAGGTATACATCACACTCCACAATGAATATTATATGTTATCACGAAACATACATATGAGATGCAATATCTCGTTTTAAGAAGCATCTCAACTCTACTGCTTCGATACGTAGACATCTGCAAACGCTATTTCCTTGCAAGGACGTGTCGCATTTACATTCATTTGAATCGTAGACGAGGAATGCATAGCACTTCGCAATGAATATTATATCTTATCATGAAACATGGATATGAGATGCAATATCCCGTTTTAAGAAGCTTTTGAACTCTATTGCTACGATAGGTAGACATCTGCAAACGCTATTTCCTTGCAAGGAAGTGTCGCATTTACTTTCATTTGAATCGTAGACGAGGAATGCATAACACTTCGCAATGAATATTATATCTTACCATGAAACATAGAAATGAGATGCGATATCGCGTTTTAAGAAGCATTAGAAAGTTATTGCTACGAAACGTAGACATCTGCAAACGCTATTTCCTTGCAAGGAAGTGTCGCATTTACATTCATTTGAAGTGTAGACGAGGAATACATAACACTTCGCAAATCATATTATACCTTACCATGAAGCATAGAAATGAGATGCGATATCGCGTCTTAAGAAGCATTAGAACTCTATTGCTACGATACGTAGACATCTGCAAACGCTATTTCCTTGCATCGAAGTGTCGCATTTACATTCATTTGAAGTGTAGACGAGGAATACATAACACTTCGCAAATCATATTATATCTTACCATGAAAGATAGAAATGAGATACGATGTCGCGTCTAAGAATCATAAGAACCCTATTGCTACGATACGAAGACAGCTGCAATCGCTATTTCCTTGCAAGGAAGTGTCGCATTTACTTTCATTTGAGTCGCAGACGAGGAATGCATAACACTTGGCAATGAATATTACATCTTACCATGAAACATAGAAATGAGATGCGATATCGCGTTTTAAGAAGCATCAGAAATCCATTGCTACGATACGTAGAAATCTGCAAACGCTATTTCCTTGCAAGGAAGTGTCGCATTTACATTCATTTGAAGTGTAGACGAGGAATACATAACACTTCGCAAATCATATTATATCTTACCATGAAACATAGAAATGAGATGCGATATCGCGTTTTAAGAAGCATTAGAACACTATTGCTACAATAGGTAGACATTTGCAAACGCGCTTTCCTTGCAAGGAGGTGTCGCAATTACATTCATTTGAAGTGTAGAGGAGGAATACATAACACTTAGCAAATCATATTACTTCTTACGATGAAACATAGAAATGAGATGCGATATCGCGTTTTAAGAAGCATTAGAACTCTATTGCTACGATACCTAGACATCTGCAGACGCTATTTCCTTGCAAGGAAGTGTCGCACTTACGTTCATTTGAATCGTAGACGAGGAATGCATAACACTTCGCAATAAATATTATATCTTATCATGAAACATAGATATGAGATGCAATATCTCGTTTTAAGAAGCATTTCAACTCTATTGCTTCGATACGTAGACATCTGCAAACGCTATTTCCTTGGAAGGAAGTGTTGCATTTACATTCATTTGAAGTGTAGATGAGGAATACATGATACTTCGCAAATCATATTATATCTTACCATGAAACATAGAAATGAGATGCGATATCGCGTTTTAAGAAGCATTATAAAGCTATTTCTACGATACGTAGACATCTGCAAACGCTATTTCCTAGCGTGGAAGTATCGCATTCACTTTCATTTGAAGTATAGACGAGGAATACATGACACTTCGCAAATCATGTTATATCTTACCATGAAACATAGAAATGAGGTGCGATATCGCGTTTAGGAATCATATGAACTCTATTGCTACGATACATAGACATCTGCAGACGCTATTTCCTAACAAGGAAGTGTCGCATTTACATTCATTTGAAGTGTAGACGAAGAATACATGACACTTCGCAATGAATATTATATCTTATCATGAAACATGGATATGAGATGCAATATCTCGTTTTAAGAAGCATTTGAACACTATTGCTACGATACGTAGACATCTGCAATCGCTATTTCCTTGCAAGGAAGTGTCGCATTTACATTCATTTGAATCGTAGACGAGGAATGCATAACACTTCGCAATGAATATTATATCTTACCATGAAACATAGAAATGAGATGCAATATCGCGTTTTAAGAACCATTAGAAAGCTATTGCTACGAAACGTAGACATCTGCAAACGCTATTTCCTAGCGAGGAAGTATCGCATTCACATTCATTTGAAGTGTAGACGAGGAATACATAACACTTCGCAAATAATGTTATATCTTACCATGAAACATAGAAATGAGATGCGATATCGCGTTTTAAGAATCATATGAACTCTATTGCTACGATACGTAGACATCTGCAAACGCTATTTCCTTGTAAGGAAGTGTCGCATTTACTTTCATTTGAATCGTAGACGAGGAATGCATAACACTTCGCAATGAATATTATATCTTATCATGAAACACAGATATGAGATGCAATATCTCGTTTTAAGAAGCATTTGAACTCTATTGCTTCGATACGTAGACATCTGCAAACGCTATTTCCTTGCAAGGAAGTGTCGCATTTACATTCATTTGAATCGCAGACGAGGAATGCATAACACTTCGCAATGAATATTATATCTTATCATGAAACATAGATATGAGATGCAATATCTCGTTTTAAGAAGCATTTGAGCTCTATTGCTTCGATACGTAGACATCAGCAAACGCTATTTCCTTGCAAGGAAGTGTCGCATTTACAATCATTTGAAGTGTAGAGGAAGAATACATGACACTTCGCAAATCATATTATATCTTACCATGAAAGATAGAAATGAGATGCGATATCGCGTTTTAAGAAGCACTAGAAAGCTAATGCTACGATACGTAGACATCTGCAAACGCTATTTCCTAGCGGAGAAGTATCGCATTCACATTCATTTGAAGTGTAGACGAGGAATACGTAACACTTCGCAAATCATATTATATACTACCGTCAAAGATAGAAATGAGATGCGATGTCGCGTTTTAAGAATCATAAGAACCCTATTGCTACGATACGTAGACAACTGCAATCGCTATTTCCTTGCAAGGAAGTGTCGCATTTACTTTCATTTGAATCGTAGACGAGGAATGCATAACACTTCGCAATGAATATTACATCTTATCATGAAACATAGGTATGAGATGCAATATCTCGTTTTAAGAAGCATTTGAACTCTATTGCTTCGATACTTAGACATCTGCAAACGCTATTTCCTTGCAAGGAAGTGTCGCATTTACATTCATTTGAAGTGTAGACGAGGAATACATAACACTTCGCAAATCATATTATATCTTACCATGAAACATAGAAATGAGATGCGATATCGCGTTTTAAGAAGCATTAGAACTCTATTGCTACTATAGGTAGACATCTGGAAACGCTATTTCCTTGCAAGGAAGTGTCGCATTTACATTCATTTGAAGTGTAGACGAGGAATACATGACACTTCGCAATGAATATTATATCTTATCATGAAACATGGATATGAGATGCAATATCTCGTTTTAAGAAGCATTTGAACACTATTGCTACGATAGGTAGACATCTGCAAACGCTATTTCCTTGCAAGGAAGTGTCGCATTTACATTCAGTTGAAGTGGAGACGAGGAATACATGACACTTCGCAAATCATATTATATCTTACCATGAAACATAGAAATGAGATGCGATATCGCGTTTCAAGAAGCATTAGAAAGCTATTGCTACGATATGTAGACATCTGTAATCGCTATTTCCTTGCAAGGAAGTGTCGCATTTACAATCATTTGAAGTGTAGAAGAGGTATACATGACACTTCGCAAATCATATTATATCTTATCATGAAATATAGATATGAGATGCAGTATCTCGTTGTAAGAAGCATTTGAGCTCTATTGCTTCGATACGTAGACATCTGCAAACGCTATTTCCTTGCAAGGAAGTGTCGCATTTACATTCATTTGAAGTGTAGACGAGGAATACATAACACATCGCAAATCATATTATACCTTACCATGAAGCATAGAAATGAGATGCGATATCGCGTTCTAAGAAGCATTAGAACTCTATTGCAACGATACCTAGACATCTGCAAACGCTATTTCCTTGGAAGGAAGTGTCGCATTTACATTCATTTGAATCGTAGACGAGGAATGCATAGCACTTCGCAATGAATATTATATCTTACCATGAAACATAGAAATGAGATGCAATATCTCGTTTTAAGAAGCATTTGAACTCTATTGCTTCGATACGTAGACATCTGCAAACGCTAGTTCCTAGCAAGGAAGTGTCGCATTTACATTCATTTGAAGTGTAGACGAGGAATACATAACACTTCGCAAATCATAGTATACCTTACCATGAAGCATAGAAATGAGATGCGATATCGCGTTTTAAGAAGCATTAGAACTCTATTGCTTCGATACGTAGACATCTGCAAACGCTATTTCCTTGCAAGGACGTGTCGCATTTACATTCATTTGAAGTGTAGACGAGGAATACATAACACTTCGCAATGAATATTACATCTTACCATGAAACATAGAAATGAGATGCGATATCGCGTTTTAAGAAGCATCAGAAATCTATTGCTACGATACGTAGACATCTGCAAACGCTACTTCCTTGCAAGGAAGTGTCGCATTTACATTCATTTGAGGTGTAAACGAGGAATACATAACACTTCCCAAATCATATTATATCTTACCATGAAACATAGAAACGAGATGCGATATCGCGTTTAAGAATCATATGAACTCTATTGCTACGATACGTAGACATCTGCAATCGCTATTTCCTTGCAAGGAAGTGTCGCATTTACATTCATTTGAATCGTAGACGAGGAATGCATAGCACTTCGCAATGAATATTATATCTTATCATGAAACATAGATATGAGATGCAATATCTCGTTCTAAGAAGCATTTGAGCTCTATTGCTTCGATACGTAGACATCAGCAAACGCTATTTCCTTGCAAGGAAGTGTCGCATTTACAATCATTTGAAGTGTAGAAGAGGAATACATGACACTTCGCTAATCATATTATATATTACCATCAAAGATAGAAATGAGATGCGATGTCGCGTTTTAAGAATCATAAGAACCCTATTGCTACGATACGTAGACAACTGCAATCGCTATTTCCTTGCAAGGAAGTGTCGCATTTACTTTCATTTGAATCGTAGACGAGGAATGCATAACACTTCGCAATGAATATTATATCTTACCATGAAACATAGAAATGAGATGCGATATCGCGTTTTAAGAAGCCTCAGAAATCTATTGCTACGATACGTAGACATCTGCAAACGCTATTTCCTAGCAAGCTAGTGTCGCATTTACATTCATATGAAGTGTAGACGAGGAATACATGACACTTCGCAAATCATATTATATCTTACCATGAAACATAGAAATGAGATGCGATATCGCGTTTCAAGAAGCATTAGAAAGCTATTGCTACGATACGTAGACATCTGCAAACGCTATTTCCTAGCGAGGAAGTATCGCATTCACATTCGTTTGAAGTGTAGACGAGGAATACATAACACTTCGCAAATCATGTTATATCTTACCATGAAACACAGAAATGAGATGCGACAATGCGTTTTAAGAAGCATTAGAACTCTATTGCTACTATAGGTAGACATCTGGAAACGCTATTTCCTTGCAAGGAAGTGTCGCATTTACATTCATTTGAAGTGTAGACGAGGAATACATGACACTTCGCAATGAATATTATATCTTATCATGAAACATGGATATGAGATGCAATATCTCGTTTTAAGAAGCATTTGAACACTATTGCTACGATAGGTAGACATCTGCAAACTCTATTTCCTTGCAAGGAAGTGTCGCATTTACATTCATTTGAAGTGTAGACGAGGAATACATGACACTTCGCAAATCATATTATATCTTACCATGAAACATAGAAATGAGATGCGATATCGCGTTTCAAGAAGCATTAGAAAGCTATTGCTACGATATGTAGACATCTGTAAACGCTATTTCCTTGCAAGGAAGTGTCGCATTTACAATCATTTGAAGTGTAGAAGAGGAATACATGACACTTCGCAAATCATATTATATCTTATCATGAAATATAGATATGAGATGCAGTATCTCGTTGTAAGAAGCATTTGAGCTCTATTGCTTCGATACGTAGACATCTGCAAACGCTATTTCCTTGCAAGGAAGTGTCGCATTTACATTCATTTGAAGTGTAGACGAGGAATACATAACACTTCGCAAATCATATTATACCTTACCATGAAGCATAGAAATGAGATGCGATATCGCGTTTTAAGAAGCATTAGAACTCTATTGCTTCGATACGTAGACATCTGCAAACGCTATTTCCTTGCAAGGAAGTGTCGCATTTACATTCATTTGAAGTGTAGACGAGGAATACATAACACTTTGCAAATAAAATTATATCTTACCATCAAACATAGAAATGAGGTGCGATATCGCGTTTTAAGAAGCATTAGAACTCTATTGCAACGATACCTAGACATCTGCAAACGCTATGTCCTTGCAAGGAGGTGTCGCATTTACATTCATTTGAATCGTAGACGAGGAATGCATAGAACTTCGCAATGAATATTATATCTTATCATGAAACATAGATATGAGATGCAATATCTCGTTGTAAGAAGCATTTGAGCTCTATTGCTTCGATACGTAGACGTCTGCAAACGCTATTTCCTTGCAAGGAAGTGCCGCATTTACATTCATTTGAAGTGTAGACGAGGAATACATAACACTTCGCAAATCATATTATATCTTGCCATGAAACATAGAAATGAGATGCGATATCGCGTTTTAAGAAGCATTTGAACGCTATTGCTACGATAGGTAGACATTTGCAAACGCGCTTTCCTTGCAAGGAGGTGTCGCAATTTCATTCATTTGAAGTATAGAGGAGGAATACATAACACTTAGCAAATCATATTACATGTTACCATGAAACATAGAAATGAGATGCGATATCGCGTTTTAAGAAGCATTAGAACTCTATTGCTACGATACCTAGACATCTGCAGACGCTAGTTCCTAGCAAGGAAGTGTCGCATTTACATTCATTTGAAGTGTAGACGAGGAATACATAACACTTCGCAAATCATATTATACCTTACCATGAAGCATAGAAATGAGATGCGATATCGCGTTTTAAGAAGCATTAGAACTCTATTGCTTCGATACGTAGACATCTGCAAACGCTATTTCCTTGCAAGGACGTGTCGCATTTACATTCATTTGAAGTGTAGACGAGGAATACATAACACTTCGCAATTCATATTATATCTTACCATGAAACATAGAAATGAGATGCGATATCGCGTTTTAAGAAGCATTAGAACTCTATCGCTACGATACCTATACATCTGCAGCCGCTATTTCCTAGCAAGGAAGTGTCGCATTTACATTCATATGAAGTGTAGACGAGGAATACATAACACTTCGCAAATCATATTATATCTTACCATGAAACATAGAAATGAGGTGCGATATCGCGTTTTAAGAATCATAAGAACTCTATTGCTACGATACGTAGACATCTGCAAACGCTATTTCCTTGCAAGGAAGTGTCGCATTTACATTCATTTGAATCGTAGACGAGGAATGCATAGCACTTCGCAATGAATATTATATCTTATCATGAAACATAGATATGAGATGCAATATCTCGTTTTAAGAAGCATTTGAGCTCTATTGCTTCGATACGTAGACATCAGCAAACGCTATTTCCTTGCAAGGAAGTGTCGCATTTACAATCATTTGAAGTGTAGAAGAAGAATACATGACACTTCGCAAATCATATTATATCTTACCATGAAAGATAGAAATGAGATGCGATATCGCGTTTTAAGAAGCATTAGAAAGCTAATGCTACGATACGTAGACATCTGCAAACGCTATTTCCTAGCGGAGAAGTATCGCATTCACATTCATTTGAAGTGTAGACGAGGAATACGTAACACTTCGCAAATCATATTATATATTACCATCAAAGATAGAAATGAGATGCGATGTCGCGTTTTAAGAATCATAAGAACCCTATTGCTACGATACGTAGACAACTGCAATCGCTATTTCCTTGCAAGGAAGTGTCGCATTTACTTTCATTTGAATCGTAGACGAGGAATGCATAACACTTCGCAATGAATATTATATCTTATCGTGAAACATAGATATGAGATGCAATATCTCGTTTTAAGAAGCATTTGAACTCTATTGCTTCGATACGTAGACATCTGCAAACGCTATTTCCTTGCAAGGAAGTGTCGCATTTACATTCATTTGAAGTGTAGACGAGGAATACATAACACTTCGCAAATCATATTATATCTTACCATGAAACATAGAAATGAGATGCGATATCGCGTTTTAAGAAGCATCAGATATCTATTGCTACGATACGTAGACATCTGCAAACGCTATTTCCTAGCAAGCTAGTGTCGCATTTACATTCATATGAAGTGTAGACGAGGAATACATATCACTTCGCAAAACATATTATATCTTACCATGAAACATAGAAATGAGGTGCGATATCGCGTTTTAAGAATCATAAGAACTCTATTGCTACAGTACGTAGACATCTGCAAACGCGATTTCCTTGCAAGGAAGTGTCGCATTTACATTCATTTGAGGTGTAAACGAGGAACACATAACACTTCGCAAATCATATTACATCTTACCGTGAAACGTAGAAATGAGATGCGATATCGCGTTTTAAGGAGCATTAGGACTCTATTGCTACGATACATAGACATCTGCAGACGCTATTTCCTAATAAGGAAGTGTCGCATTTACATTCATTTGAAGTGTAGACGAGGAATACATGACACTTCGCAAATCATATTATATCTTACCATGAAACATAGAAATGAGATGCGATATCGCGTTTTAAGAAGCATTGGAAAGCTATTGCTACGAAACGTAGACATCTGCAATCGCTATTTCCTTGCAAGGAAGTGTCGCATTTACTTTCATTTGAATCGTAGACGAGGAATGCATAACACTTCGCAATGAATATTACATCTTACCATGAAACATAGAAATGAGATGCGATATCGCGTTTTAAGAAGCATCAGAAATCTATTGCTACGATACGTAGACATCTGCAAACGCTACTTCCTTGCAAGGAAGTGTCGCATTTACATTCATTTGAATCGTAGACGAGGAATGCATAACACTTCGCAATGTATATTATATCTTATCATGAAACATAGATGTGAGATGCAATATCTCGTTTTAAGAAGCATTTGAACCCTATTGCTTCGATACGTAGACATCTGCAATCGCTATTTCCTTGCAAGGAAGTGTCGCATTTACATTCATTTGAATCGTAGACGAGGAATGCATAGCACTTCGCAATGAATATTATATCTTATCATGAAACATAGATATGAGATGCAATATCTCGTTTTAAGAAGCATTTGAGCTCTATTGCTTCGATACGTAGACATCTGCAAACGCTATTTCCTTGCAAGGAAGTGTCGCATTTACATTCATTTGAAGTGTAGTCGAGGAATACATAACACTTCGCAAACCATATTATATCTTACCATGAAACATAGAAATGAGATGCGATATCGCGTTTTAAGAAGCATTAGATCACTATTGCTACGATAGGTAGACATTTGCAAACGCTATTTCCTTGCAAGGAAGTGTCGCATTTACTTTCATTTGAATCGTAGACGAGGAATGCATAACACTTCGCAATGAATATTATATCTTACCATGAAACATAGAAATGAGATGCGATATCGCGTTTTAAGAAGCATTAGAAAGCTATTGCTACGAAACGTAGACATCTGCAAACGCTATTTCCTTGCAAGGAAGTGTGGCATTTACATTCATTTGAAGTGGAGACGAGGAATACATGACACTTCGCAAATCATATTATATCTTACCATGAAACATAGAAATGAGATGCGATATCGCGTTTCAAGAAGCATTAGAAAGCTATTGCTACGATATGTAGACATCTGTAAACGCTATTTCCTTGCAAGGAAGTGTCGCATTTACAATCATTTGAAGTGTAGAAGAGGTATACATGACACTTCGCAAATCATATTATATCTTATCATGAAATATAGATATGAGATGCAGTATCTCGTTGTAAGAAGCATTTGAGCTCTATTGCTTCGATACGTAGACATCTGCAAACGCTATTTCCTTGCAAGGAAGTGTCGCATTTACATTCATTTGAAGTGTAGACGAGGAATACATAACACATCGCAAATCATATTATACCTTACCATGAAGCATAGAAATGAGATGCGATATCGCGTTTTAAGAAGCATTAGAACTCTATTGCAACGATACCTAGACATCTGCAAACGCTATTTCCTTGGAAGGAAGTGTCGCATTTACATTCATTTGAATCGTAGACGAGGAATGCATAGCACTTCGCAATGAATATTATATCTTACCATGAAACATAGAAATGAGATGCAATATCTCGTTTTAAGAAGCATTTGAACTATATTGCTTCGATACGTAGACATCTGCAAACGCTAGTTCCTAGCAAGGAAGTGCCGCATTTACATTCATTTGAAGTGTAGACGAGGAATACATAACACTTCGCAAATCATATTATACCTTACCATGAAGCATAGAAATGAGATGCGATATCGCGTTTTAAGAAGCATTAGAACTCTATTGCTTCGATACGTAGACATCTGCAAACGCTATTTCCTTGCAAGGACGTGTCGCATTTACATTCATTTGAAGTGTAGACGAGGAATACATAACACTTCGCAATGAATATTACATCTTACCATGAAACATAGCAATGAGATGCGATATCGCGTTTTAAGAAGCATCAGAAATCTATTGCTACGATACGTAGACATCTGCAAACGCTACTTCCTTGCAAGGAAGTGTCGCATTTACATTCATTTGAGGTGTAAACGAGGAATACATAACACTTCCCAAATCATGTTATATCTTACCATGAAACATAGAAACGAGATGCGATATCGCGTTTAAGAATCATATGAACTCTATTGCTACGATACGTAGACATCTGCAATCGCTATTTCCTTGCAAGGAAGTGTCGCATTTACATTCATTTGAATCGTAGACGAGGAATGCATAGCACTTCGCAATGAATATTATATCTTATCATGAAACATAGATATGAGATGCAATATCTCGTTTTAAGAAGCATTTGAGCTCTATTGCTTCGATACGTAGACATCAGCAAACGCTATTTCCTTGCAAGGAAGTGTCGCATTTACAATCATTTGAAGTGTAGAAGAGGAATACATGACACTTCGCAAATCATATTATATATTACCATCAAAGATAGAAATGAGATGCGATGTCGCGTTTTAAGAATCATAAGAACTCTATTGCTACGATACGTAGACAACTGCAATCGCTATTTCCTTGCAAGGAAGTGTCGCATTTACTTTCATTTGAATCGTAGACGAGGAATGCATAACACTTCGCAATGAATATTATATCTTATCATGAAACATAGATATGAGATGCAATATCTCGTTTTAAGAAGCATTTGAACTCTATTGCTTCGATACGTAGACATCTGCAAACGCTATTTCCTTGCAAGGAAGTGTCGCATTTACATTCATTTGAAGTGTAGACGAGGAATACATAACACTTCGCAAATCATATTATATCTTACCATGAAACATAGAAATGAGATGCGATATCGCGTTTTAAGAAGCCTCAGAAATCTATTGCTACGATACGTAGACATCTGCAAACGCTATTTCCTAGCAAGCTAGTGTCGCATTTACATTCATATGAAGTGTAGACGAGGAATACATGACACTTCGCAAATCATATTATATCTTACCATGAAACATAGAAATGAGATGCGATATCGCGTTTCAAGAAGCATTAGAAAGCTATTGCTACGATACGTAGACATCTGCAAACGCTATTTCCTAGCGAGGAAGTATCGCATTCACATTCGTTTGAAGTGTAGACGAGGAATACATAACACTTCGCAATTCATGTTATATCTTACCATGAAACACAGAAATGAGATGCGACAATGCGTTTTAAGAAGCATTAGAACTCTATTGCTACTATAGGTAGACATCTGGAAACGCTATTTCCTTGCAAGGAAGTGTCGCATTTACATTCATTTGAAGTGTAGACGAGGAATACATGACACTTCGCAATGAATATTATATCTTATCATGAAACATGGATATGAGATGCAATATCTCGTTTTAAGAAGCATTTGAACACTATTGCTACGATAGGTAGACATCTGCAAACTCTATTTCCTTGCAAGGAAGTGTCGCATTTACATTCATTTGAAGTGTAGACGAGGAATACATGACACTTCGCAAATCATATTATATCTTACCATGAAACATAGAAATGAGATGCGATATCGCGTTTCAAGAAGCATTAGAAAGCTATTGCTACGATATGTAGACATCTGTAAACGCTATTTCCTTGCAAGGAAGTGTCGCATTTACAATCATTTGAAGTGTAGAGGAGGAATACATGACACTTCGCAAATCATATTATATCTTATCATGAATTATAGATATTAGATGCAGTATCTCGTTGTAAGAAGCATTTGAGCTCTATTGCTTCGATACGTAGACATCTGCAAACGCTATTTCCTTGCAAGGAAGTGTCGCATTTACATTCATTTGAAGTGTAGACGAGGAATACATAACACTTCGCAAATCATATTATACCTTACCATGAAGCATAGAAATGAGATGAGATATCGCGTTTTAAGAAGCATTAGAACTCTATTGCTTCGATACGTAGACATCTGCAAACGCTATTTCCTTGCAAGGAAGTGTCGCATTTACATTCATTTGAAGTGTAGACGAGGAATACATAACACTTTGCAAATCAAATTATATCTTACCATCAAACATAGAAATGAGGTGCGATATCGCGTTTTAAGAAGCATTAGAACTCTATTGCAACGATACCTAGACATCTGCAAACGCTATTTTCTTGGAAGGAAGTGTCGCATTTACATTCATTTGAATCGTAGACGAGGAATGCATAGCACTTCGCAATGAATATTATATCTTACCATGAAACATAGAAATGAGATGCAATATCTCGTTTTAAGAAGCATTTGAACTCTATTGCTTCGATACGTAGACATCTGCAAACGCTATGTCCTTGCAAGGAGGTGTCGCATTTACATTCATTTGAATCGTAGACGAGGAATGCATAGAACTTCGCAATGAATATTATATCTTATCATGAAACATAGATATGAGATGCAATATCTCGTTGTAAGAAGCATTTGAGCTCTATTGCTTCGATACGTAGACATCTGCAAACGCTATTTCCTTGCAAGGAAGTGCCGCATTTACATTCATTTGAAGTGTAGACGAGGAATACATAACACTTCGCAAATCATATTATATCTTGCCATGAAACATAGAAATGAGATGCGATATCGCGTTTTAAGAAGCATTTGAACACTATTGCTACGATAGGTAGACATTTGCAAACGCGCTTTCCTTGCAAGGAGGTGTCGCAATTTCATTCATTTGAAGTGTAGAGGAGGAATACATAACACTTAGCAAATCATATTACATGTTACCATGAAACATAGAAATGAGATGCGATATCGCGTTTTAAGAAGCATTAGAACTCTATTGCTACGATACCTAGACATCTGCAGACGCTAGTTCCTAGCAAGGATGTGTCGCATTTACATTCATTTGAAGTGTAGACGAGGAATACATAACACTTCGCAAATCATATTATACCTTACCATGAAGCATAGAAATAAGATGCGATATCGCGTTTTAAGAAGCATTAGAACTCTATTGCTTCGATACGTAGACATCTGCAAACGCTATTTCCTTGCAAGGACGTGTCGCATTTACATTCATTTGAAGTGTAGACGAGGAATACATAACACTTCGCAATTCATATTATATCTTACCATGAAACATAGAAATGAGATGCGATATCGCGTTTTAAGAAGCATTAGAACTCTATCGCTACGATACCTAGACATCTGCAGCCGCTATTTCCTAGCAAGGAAGTGTCGCATTTACATTCATATGAAGTGTAGACGAGGAATACATAACACTTCGCAAATCATATTATATCTTACCATGAAACATAGAAATGAGGTGCGATATCGCGTTTTAAGAATCATAAGAACTCTATTGCTACGATACGTAGACATCTGCAAACGCTATTTCCTTGCAAGGAAGTGTCGCATTTACATTCATTTGAATCGTAGACGAGGAATGCATAGCACTTCGCAATGAATATTATATCTTATCATGAAACATAGATATGAGATGCAATATCTCGTTTTAAGAAGCATTTGAGCTCTATTGCTTCGATACGTAGACACCAGCAAACGCTATTTCCTTGCAAGGAAGTGTCGCATTTACAATCATTTGAAGTGTAGAAGAAGAATACATGACACTTCGCAAATCATATTATATCTTACCATGAAAGATAGAAATGAGATGCGATATCGCGTTTTAAGAAGCATTAGAAAGCTAATGCTACGATACGTAGACATCTGCAAACGCTATTTCCTAGCGGAAAAGTATCGCATTCACATTCATTTGAAGTGTAGACGAGGAATACGTAACACTTCGCAAATCATATTATATATTACCATCAAAGTTAGAAATGAGATGCGATGTCGCGTTTTAAGAATCATAAGAACCCTATTGCTACGATACGTAGACAACTGCAATCGCTATTTCCTTGCAAGGAAGTGTCGCATTTACTTTCATTTGAATCGTAGACGAGGAATGCATAACACTTCGCAATGAATATTATATCTTATCGTGAAACATAGATATGAGATGCAATATCTCGTTTTAAGAAGCATTTGAACTCTATTGCTTCGATACGTAGACATCTGCAAACGCTATTTCCTTGCAAGGAAGTGTCGCATTTACATTCATTTGAAGTGTAGACGAGGAATACATAACACTTCGCAAATCATATTATATCTTACCATGAAACATAGAAATGAGATGCGATATCGCGTTTTAAGAAGCATCAGATATCTATTGCTACGATACGTAGACATCTGCAAACGCTATTTCCTAGCAAGCTAGTGTCGCATTTACATTCATATGAAGTGTAGACGAGGAATACATATCACTTCGCAAAACATATTATATCTTACCATGAAACATAGAAATGAGGTGCGATATCGCGTTTTAAGAATCATAAGAACTCTATTGCTACAGTACGTAGACATCTGCAAACGCTATTTCCTTGCAAGGAAGTGTCGCATTTACATTCATTTGAAGTGTAGACGAGGAATACATAACACTTCGCAAATCATATTATACCTTACCATGAAGCATAGAAATGAGATGCGATATCGCGTTTTAAGAAGCATTAGAACTCTATTGCTTCGATACGTAGACATCTGCAAACGCTATTTCCTTGCAAGGAAGTGTCGCATTTACATTCATTTGAAGTGTAGACGAGGAATACATAACACTTTGCAAATCAAATTATATCTTACCATCAAACATAGAAATGAGGTGCGATATCGCGTTTTAAGAAGCATTAGAACTCTATTGCAACGATACCTAGACATCTGCAAACGCTGTTTTCTTGGAAGGAAGTGTCGCATTTACATTCATTTGAATCGTAGACGAGGAATGCATAGCACTTCGCAATGAATATTATATCTTACCATGAAACATAGAAATGAGATGCAATATCTCGTTTTAAGAAGCATTTGAACTCTATTGCTTCGATACGTAGACATCTGCAAACGCTATGTCCTTGCAAGGAGGTGTCGCAATTACATTCATTTGAATCGTAGACGAGGAATGCATAGAACTTCGCAATGAATATTATATCTTATCATGAAACATAGATATGAGATGCAATATCTCGTTGTAAGAAGCATTTGAGCTCTATTGCTTCGATACGTAGACATCTGCAAACGCTATTTCCTTGCAAGGAAGTGCCGCATTTACATTCATTTGAAGTGTAGACGAGGAATACATAACACTTCGCAAATCATATTATATCTTGCCATGAAACATAGAAATGAGATGCGATATCGCGTTTTAAGAAGCATTTGAACACTATTGCTACGATAGGTAGACATTTGCAAACGCGCTTTCCTTGCAAGGAGGTGTCGCAATTTCATTCATTTGAAGTGTAGAGGAGGAATACATAACACTTAGCAAATCATATTACATGTTACCATGAAACATAGAAATGAGATGCGATATCGCGTTTTAAGAAGCATTAGAACTCTATTGCTACGATACCTAGACATCTGCAGACGCTAGTTCCTAGCAAGGAAGTGTCGCATTTACATTCATTTGAAGTGTAGACGAGGAATACATAACACTTCGCAAATCATATTATACCTTACCATGAAGCATAGAAATGAGATGCGATATCGCGTTTTAAGAAGCATTAGAACTCTATTGCTTCGATACGTAGACATCTGCAAACGCTATTTCCTTGCAAGGACGTGTCGCATTTACATTCATTTGAAGTGTAGACGAGGAATACATAACACTTCGCAATTCATATTATATCTTACCATGAAACATAGAAATGAGATGCGATATCGCGTTTTAAGAAGCATTAGAACTCTATCGCTACGATACCTAGACATCTGCAGCCGCTATTTCCTAGCAAGGAAGTGTCGCATTTACATTCATATGAAGTGTAGACGAGGAATACATAACACTTCGCAAATCATATTATATCTTACCATGAAACATAGAAATGAGGTGCGATATCGCGTTTTAAGAATCATAAGAACTCTATTGCTACGATACGTAGACATCTGCAAACGCTATTTCCTTGCAAGGAAGTGTCGCATTTACAATCATTTGAAGTGTAGAAGAAGAATACATGACACTTCGCAAATCATATTATATCTTACCATGAAAGATAGAAATGAGATGCGATATCGCGTTTTAAGAAGCATTAGAAAGCTAATGCTACGATACGTAGACATCTGCAAACGCTATTTCCTAGCGGAAAAGTATCGCATTCACATTCATTTGAAGTGTAGACGAGGAATACGTAACACTTCGCAAATCATATTATATATTACCATCAAAGTTAGAAATGAGATGCGATGTCGCGTTTTAAGAATCATAAGAACCCTATTGCTACGATACGTAGACAACTGCAATCGCTATTTCCTTGCAAGGAAGTGTCGCATTTACTTTCATTTGAATCGTAGACGAGGAATGCATAACACTTCGCAATGAATATTATATCTTATCGTGAAACATAGATATGAGATGCAATATCTCGTTTTAAGAAGCATTTGAACTCTATTGCTTCGATACGTAGACATCTGCAAACGCTATTTCCTTGCAAGGAAGTGTCGCATTTACATTCATTTGAAGTGTAGACGAGGAATACATAACACTTCGCAAATCATATTATATCTTACCATGAAACATAGAAATGAGATGCGATATCGCGTTTTAAGAAGCATCAGATATCTATTGCTACGATACGTAGACATCTGCAAACGCTATTTCCTAGCAAGCTAGTGTCGCATTTACATTCATATGAAGTGTAGACGAGGAATACATATCACTTCGCAAAACATATTATATCTTACCATGAAACATAGAAATGAGGTGCGATATCGCGTTTTAAGAATCATAAGAACTCTATTGCTACAGTACGTAGACATCTGCAAACGCTATTTCCTTGCAAGGAAGAGTCGCATTTACATTCATTTGAGGTGTAGACGAGGAATACATAACACTTCGCAAATCATATTATATCTTACCATGAAACATAGAAATGAGATGCGATATCGCGTTTCAAGAAGCATTAGAAAGCTATTGCTACGATACGTAGACATCTGCAAACGCTATTTCCTAGCGAGGAAGTATCGCATTCACATTCATTTGAAGTGTAGACGAGGAATACATAACACTTCGCAAATCATATTATACCTTACCATGAAGCATAGAAATGAGATGCGATATTGCGTTTTAAGAAGCATTAGAACTCTATTGCTACGATAGGTAAACATCTGCAAACGCTATTTCCTTGCAAGGAAGTGTCGCATTTACATTCATTTGAAGTGTAGAGGAGGTATACATGACACTTCGCAAATCATATTATATCTTACCGTGAAACATACAAATGAGATGCGATATCGCGTTTTAAGAAGCATTAGAAAGCTATTGCTACGAAACGTAGACATCTGCAAACGCTATTTCCTAGCGAGGAAGTATCGCATTCACATTCATTTCAAGTGTAGACGAGGAATACATAACACTTCGCAAATCATGTTATATCTTACCATGAAACATAGAAATGAGATGCGATATCGCGTTTTAAAAATCGTATGAACTCTATTACTACGATACGTAGACATCTGCAAACGCTATTTCCTTGCAAGGAAGTGTCGCATTTACTTTCATTTGTATCGTAGACGAGGAATGCATAACACTTCGCAATGAATATTATATCTTATCATGAAACATAGATATGAGATGCAATATCTCGTTTTAAGAAGCATTTGAACTCTGTTGCTTCGATACGTAGACATCTGCAAACGCTATTTCCTTGCAAGGAAGGGTCGCATTTATATTCAATTGAAGTGTAGACGAGGAATACATAACACTTCGCAAATCATATTATATCTTACCATGAAACATAGAATTGAGATCGATATCGCGTTTTAAGAATCATAAGAACTCCATTGCTACGATACGTAGACATCTGCAAACGCTATTTCCTTGCAAGGAAGTGTCGCATTTACATTCATTTGGAGTGTAGACGAGGAATACATAACACTTCGCAAATCATATTATATCTTACCATGAAACATAGAAATGAGATGCGATATCGCGTTTTAAGAAGAATTAGAGCACTATAGCTACGATAGGTAGACATTTGCAAACGCTATTTCCTTGCAAGGAGGTGTCGCAATTACATTCATTTGAAGTGTAGAGGAGGAATACATAACACTTAGCAAATCATATTACATCTTACCATGAAACATAGAAATGAGATGCGGTATCGCGTTTTAAGAAGCATTAGAACTCTATTGCTACGATACCTAGACATCTGCAGACGCTATTTCCTAGCAAGGAAGTGTCGCATTTACATTCATTTGAAGTGTAGGCGAGGAAAACATGACACTTCGCAAATAATATTATATCTTACCATGAAACATAGAAATGAGATGCGATATCGCGTTTTAAGAAGCATTAGAAAGCTATTTCTACGATACGTAGACATCTGCAAACGCCATTTCCTAGCGTGGAAGTATCGCATTTACATTCATTTGAAGTATAGACGAGGAATACATAACACTTCGCAAATCATGTTATATCTTACCATGAAACATAGAAATGAGATGCGATATCGCGTTTTAAGAATCATATGAACTCTATTGCTACGATACGTAGACATCGGCAATCGCTATTTCCTTGCAAGGAAGTGTCGCATTTACTTTCATTTGAATCGTAGACGAGGAATGCATAACACTTCGCAATGAATATTACATCTTACCATGAAACATAGAAATGAGATGCGATATCGCGTTTTAAGAAGCATTAGAAATCTATTGCTACGATACGTAGACATCTGCAAACGCTATTTCCTTGCAAGGAAGTGTCGCATTTACATTCATTTGAAGTGTAGACGAGGAATACATGACACTTCGCAAATCATATTATATCTTACCATGAAACATAGAAATGAAATGCGATATCGCGTTTTAAGAAGCATTAGAAAGCTATTTCTACGATACGTAGACATCTGCAAACGCTATTTCCTAGCGTGGAAGTATCGCATTCACATTCATTTGAAGTATAGACGAGGAATACATAACACTTCGCAAATCATGTTATATCTTACCATGAAGCATAGAAATGAGATGCGATATCGCGTTTCAAGAATCATATGAACTCTATTGCTACGATACGTAAACATCTGCAATCGCTATTTCCTTGCAAGGAAGTGTCGCATTTACTTTCATTTGAATCGTAGACGAGGAATGCATAACACTTCGCAATGAATATTACATCTTACGATGAAACATAGAAATGAGATGCGATATCGCGTTTTAAGAAGCATTAGAAATCTATTGCTACGATACGTAGACATCTGCAAACGCTATTTCCTTGCAAGGAAGGGTCGCGTTTATATTCAATTGAAGTGTAGACGAGGAATACATAACACTTCGCAAATCATATTATATCTTACCATGAAACATAGAATTGAGATCGATATCGCGTTTTAAGAATCATAAGAACTCCATTGCTACGATGCGTAGACATCTGCAAACGCTATTTCCTTGCAAGGAAGTGTCGCATTTACATTCATTTGAAGCGTAGACGAGGAATACATAACACTTCGCAAATCATATTATATCTTACCATGAAACATAGAAATGAAATGCGATATCGCGTTTTAAGAAGCATTAGAAATCTATTGCTACGATACGTAGACATCTGCAAACGCTATTTCCTTGCAAGGAAGTGTCGCATTTACATTCATTTGAAGTGTAGACGAGGAATACATAACACTTCGCAAATCATATTATATCTTACCATGAAACATAGAAATGAGATGCGATATCGCGTTTTAAGAAGCATTAGAAATCTATTGCTACGATACGTAGACATCTGCAAACGCTATTTCCTTGCAAGGAAGTGTCGCATTTACATTCATTTGAAGCGTAGACGAGGAATACATAACACTTCGCAAATCATATTATATCTTACCATGAAACATAGAAATGAGATGCCATATCGCGTTTTAAGAATCATAAGAAATCTATTGCTACGATACGTAGACATCTGCAAACGCTATTTCCTTGCAATGAAGTGTCGCATTTACATTCATTTGAATCGTATACGAGGAATGCATAACACTTCGCAATGAATATTATATCTTATCATGAAACATAGATATGAGATGCAATATCTCGTTTTAAGAAGCATTTGAACTCTATTGCTACGATACCTAGACATCTGCAGACGCTATTTCCTAGCAAAGAAGTGTCGTATTTACATTCATTTGAAGTGTAGACGAGGAATACATGACACTTCGCAAGTCATATTATATCTTACCATGAAACATAGAATTAAATGCGGTATCGCGTTTTAAGAATCATAAGAACTCTATTGCTACGATACGTAGTGTAACGTCTGGCGTACCGCCTTCCATCCCCCAGCGCCTCCACAGCATGCGGCAGCGACGTACTCACTGTCAGCAGCACCTAAGTACACGGGACGAGCGCCACCAGAACCAAACATTCACCACGTCCGCCGAGCCAAGGCTGCTATCAAGGTACGAAGATCTAGGAGTTCGACCGATCGACCGTGTGACAACGTGCAGCATTTCCAAAGCCAGGAAAGATGCGTCATCCAACCAGACGACTGGACCACTGGGCACAGCAGCGAATCACCTACACCATTACAGCGTTATTCCTATTTCCAAAGTATATATTCGTAAATAGTACTCTAGATCTAAGTACTCGACACATACATTGTACATACGCAGACAACACACACATAGCTTCTAAGATCAACGTAAATATCTACAATTATAAGTTGCGATACGCTCGAGCGGGCGTCCGACGCGCGCGGCTCACGCGTAACGCGAGCCGCGCCCCACTCCGACCGGCCGCCCCACTGCGCGGGCCGAGCGGCCACCCCACTCCGGGCTCCAGCGACTCGCGCGCCACGCGACCTAAGGAGGTCGCGGACCCGCGATCGGAGAGTCAGTCTTCTCCGAGCTTCGTTCCAAGCTGATCATTAGACAGCTCTAATCCACCTTAGTCAGAGGTGTTCGTAATTCTATTCTAAATTCAAGTTCAATTCCAATCATAGAGTCTAGTTCTAATTCCAATTCTAAACAATTAAGTCTACATTTAACTTAGTCTTAGGGAAAGTACAGTGTAAGCTTAGGATTATCTTAGAATATACTTTGACTTTACCTCCTAACTACTAGTTCAGTTATTGATAATTTCCATTAACTTCATTCTTATCCTACGAGTTCTTCCACGAGCCAACGCGTGGACATTCTACATTCAATCCAATCGTTAGTCGATCATTGGTAATCAGCTGGTTAGAGCGGAGCGCCGCTTAGCTTCGCTGACCCATACGTGAGACTGCGTGCAGATAACGTCGACATTTCACTCTCTGGACCGACAGGCTAGAGCGGACCGCCGCTTACCCGAGTCGTATCTAGTCTGCTAAAATTAGACGCGAATGTGCAGTAATTCGAAGCGAAAGGCTCGACGTGCGGGAAGGAAGAACTTCCTACGCCGTCTCGTACGTGAATACGTGGGCACCAAAGCCTTACCGTCGATCTGTGCATCCGCCACCGTCCTCGTGGCTTCTCAACGTTCCACGCCGACAACCTTATCCGATCCAGGGAAGCCGAACATTGCTGAATCCCCGCAACGCTGGGCGCACATTCCTTTGGACATTCAGCCTCGCAGTCCTTACGCAGCATCGATACCAGACTACGATCCACGGAAGCAGAGATACCTCGGGAAAGAATATTGATTTGTTCGCTATCAAGACGGCAAAGGTAGTATTTTTCCACATTTACCGCGTTAGCGTGTTCGTAAAAGCGTTCGTTGTATCACGGAAGGAACCCGGCATTAGTCGCAATTAAGCGAGCCGTTTCCGCGAATTGGCTGCGTGTCGCCTCCGAGTAAAGCGGAAATTTTCCACCCTCGTGACGTGACAATATCGCGTTTTAAGAATCATAAGAATCCTATTGCTACGATACGTGGACATCTGCAGACGCTATTTCCTTGCTAGGAAGTGTCGCATTTACATTCATTTGAAGTGTAGACGAGGAATACATGACACTTCGCAAATCATATTATATCTTACCATGAAACATAGAAATGAGATGCGATATCGCGTTTTAAGAAGCACTAGATATCTACTGCTACGATACGTAGACATCTGCAGACGCTATTTCTTTGCAAGGAAGTGTCGCATTTACATTCATTTGAAGTGTAGACGAAGAATAGATAACACTTCGCAAATTATATTATATCTTACCATGAAACATAGAAATGAGATGCGATATCGCGTTTTAAGAATCATAAGAACTCTATTGATACGATACGTAGACAACTGCAAACGCTATTTCCTTGCAAGGAAGTGTCACATTTACATTCATTTGAATCGTAGACGAGGAATGCATAACACTTCGCAATGAATATTATATCTTATCATGAAACATAGATATGAGATGCAATATCTCGTTTTAAGAAGCATTTGAACTCTATTGCTACGATACGTAAACATCTGCAAACGCTATTTCCTTGCAAGGAAGTGTCGCATTTACATTCATTTGAATCGTAGACGAGGAATGCATAACAATTCGCAATGAATATTATATCTTATCATGAAACATAGATATGAGATGCGATATCGCGTTTTAAGAAGCATTAGAAATCTATTGCAACGATACGTAGACATCTGCAAACGCTATTTCTTTGCAAGGAAGAGTCGCATTTACATTCATTTGAAGTGTAGACGAGGAATACATAACACTTCGCAAATCATATTATATCTTCCCATGAAACATAGAAATGAGATGCGATATCGCGTTTTAAGAAGCATTAGAAATCTATTGCTATGATACGTAGACATCTGCAGACGCTACTTCTTTGCAAGGAAGTGTCGCATTTACATTCATTTGAAGTGTAGACGAGGAATACATAACACTTCGCAAATCATATTATATCTTACCATGAAACATAGAAATGAGATGCGATATCGCGTTTTAAGACGCATTAGAACTCTATTGCTACGATAGGTAGACATCTGCAAACGCTATTTCCTTGCAAGGAAGTGTCGCATTTACATTCATTTGAATCGTAGACGATGAATGCATAACACTTCGCAAATCATATTATATCTTGCCATGAAATATAGAAATGAGATGCGATATCGCATTTTAAGAATCATAAGAACTCTATTGCTACGATACGTAGACATCTGCAAACGCTATTTCCTTGCAAGGAGGTGTCGCATTTACATTCATTTGAATCGTAGACGAGGAATGCATAACACTTCGCAATGAATATTATATCTTATCATGAAACATAGATATGAGATGCAATATCTCGTTTTAAGAATCATTTGAACTCTATTGCTTCGATACGTAGACATCTGCAGACGCTATTTCCTTGCAAGGAAGTGTCGCATTTACATTCACTTGAAGTGTAGACGAGGAATACATAACACTTCGCAAATCATATTATATCTTACCATGAAACATAGAAATGAGATGCGATATCGCGTTTTAAGAAGCATTAGAAATCTATTGCTACGATACGTAGACATCTGCAAACGCTATTTCCTTGCAAGGAAGTGTCGCATTTACAATCATTTGAAGTGTAGACGAGGAATACATAACACTTCGCAAATCATATTATATCTTACCATGAAACATAGAAATGAGATGCGATATCGCGTTTTGAGACGCATTAGAAATCTATTGCTACGATACGTAGACATCTGCAAACGCCATTTCTTTGCAAGGAAGTGTCGCATTTACATTCATTTGAAGTGTAGACGAGGAATACGTAACACTTCGCAAATCATATTATATCTTACCATGAAACATAGAAATGAGATGCGATATCGCGTTTTAAGAATCATAAGAACTCTATTGATACGATACGTAGACAACTGCAAACGCTACTTCCTTGCAAGGAAGTGTCACATTTACATTCATTTGAATCGTAGACGAGGAATGCATAACACATCGCAATGAATATTATATCTTATCATGAAACATAGATATGAGATGCAATATCTCGTTTTAAGAAGCATTTGAACTCTATTGCTACGATACGTAAACATCTGCAAACGCTATTTCCTTGCAAGGAAGTGTCGCATTTACATTCATTTGAATCGAAGACGAGGAATGCATAACAATTCGCAATGAATATTATATCTTATCATGAAACATAGATATGAGATGCGATATCGCGTTTTAAGAAGCATTAGAAATCTATTGCTACGATACGTAGACATCTGCAAACGCTATTTCTTTGCAAGGAAGAGTCGCATTTACATTCATTTGAAGTGTAGACGAGGAATACATAACACTTCGCAAATCATATTATATCTTCCCATGAAACATAGAAATGAGATGCGATATCGCGTTTTAAGAAGCATTAGAAATCTATTGCTATGATACGTAGACATCTGCAGACGCTACTTCTTTGCAAGGAAGTGTCGCATTTACATTCATTTGAAGTGTAGACGAGGAATACATAACACTTCGCAAATCATATTATATCTTACCATGAAACATAGAAATGAGATGCGATATCGCGTTTTAAGACGCATTAGAACTCTATTGCTACGATAGGTAGACATCTGCAAACGCTATTTCCTTGCTAGGAAGTGTCGCATTTACATTCATTTGAAGTGTAGACGAGGAATACATGACACTTCGCAAATCATATTATATCTTACCATGAAACATAGAAATGAGATGCGATATCGCGTTTTAAGTATCATAAGAACTCCATTGCTACGATACGTAGACATCTGCAAACGCTATTTCCTTGCAAGGAGGTGTCGCATTTACATTCATTTGAATCGTAGACGAGGAATGCATAACACTTCGCAATGAATATTATATCTTATCATGAAACATGGATATGAGATGCAATATCTCGTTTTAAGAAGCATTTCAACTCTATTGCTACGATACCTAGACATCTGCAGACGCTATTTCCTAGCAAGGAAGTGTCGCATTTGCATTCATTTGAAGTGTAGACGAGGAATACATGACACTTCGCAAATCAAATTATAACTTACCATGAAACATAGAAATGAGAAGCGATATCGCGTTTTAAGAGGCATTAGAAATCTATTGCTACGATACGTAGACATCTGCAAACGCTATTTCCTTGCTAGGAAGTGTCGCATTTACATTCATTTGAAGTGTAGACGAGGAATACATGACACTTCGCAAATCATATTATATCTTACCATGAAACATAGAAATGAGATGCGATATCGCGTTTTAAGAAGCATTAGATATCTACTGCTACGATACGTAGACATCTGCAGACGCTATTTCCTTGCAAGGAAGTGTCGCATTTACATTAATTTGAAGTGTAGACGAGGAATACATGACACTTCGCAAATCATATTATATCTTACCATGAAACATAGAAATGAGATGCGATATCGCGTTTTGAGACGCATTAGAAATCTATTGCTACGATACGTAGACATCTGCAAACGCTATTTCTTTGCAAGGAAGTGTCGCATTTACATTCATTTGAAGTGTAGACGAGGAATACATAACACTTCGCAAATCATATTATATCTTACCATGAAACATAGAAATGAGATGCGATATCGCGTTTTAAGAATCATAAGAACTCTATTGATACGATACGTAGACAACTGCAAACGCTACTTCCTTGCAAGGAAGTGTCACATTTACATTCATTTGAATCGTAGACGAGGAATGCATAACACATCGCAATGAATATTATATCTTATCATGAAACATAGATATGAGATGCAATATCTCGTTTTAAGAAGCATTTGAACTCTATTGCTACGATACGTAAACATCTGCAAACGCTATTTCCTTGCAAGGAAGTGTCGCATTTACATTCATTTGAATCGTAGACGAGGAATGCATAACAATTCGCAATGAATATTATATCTTATCATGAAACATAGATATGAGATGCGATATCGCGTTTTAAGAAGCATTAGAAATCTATTGCTACGATACGTAGACATCTGCAAACGCTATTTCTTTGCAAGGAAGAGTCGCATTTACATTCATTTGAAGTGTAGACGAGGAATACATAACACTTCGCAAATCATATTATATCTTCCCATGAAACATAGAAATGAGATGCGATATCGCGTTTTAAGAAGCATTAGAAATCTATTGCTATGATACGTAGACATCTGCAGACGCTACTTCTTTGCAAGGAAGTGTCGCATTTACATTCATTTGAAGTGTAGACGAGGAATACATAACACTTCGCAAATCATATTATATCTTACCATGAAACATAGAAATGAGATGCGATATCGCGTTTTAAGACGCATTAGAACTCTATTGCTACGATAGGTAGACATCTGCAAACGCTATTTCCTTGCTAGGAAGTGTCGCATTTACATTCATTTGAAGTGTAGACGAGGAATACATGACACTTCGCAAATCATATTATATCTTACCATGAAACATAGAAATGAGATGCGATATCGCGTTTTAAGTATCATAAGAACTCCATTGCTACGATACGTAGACATCTGCAAACGCTATTTCCTTGCAAGGAGGTGTCGCATTTACATTCATTTGAATCGTAGACGAGGAATGCATAACACTTCGCAATGAATATTATATCTTATCATGAAACATGGATATGAGATGCAATATCTCGTTTTAAGAAGCATTTCAACTCTATTGCTACGATACCTAGACATCTGCAGACGCTATTTCCTAGCAAGGAAGTGTCGCATTTGCATTCATTTGAAGTGTAGACGAGGAATACATGACACTTCGCAAATCATATTATAACTTACCATGAAACATAGAAATGAGAAGCGATATCGCGTTTTAAGAGGCATTAGAAATCTATTGCTACGATACGTAGACATCTGCAAACGCTATTTCCTTGCTAGGAAGTGTCGCATTTACATTCATTTGAAGTGTAGACGAGGAATACATGACACTTCGCAAATCATATTATATCTTACCATGAAACATAGAAATGAGATGCGATATCGCGTTTTAAGAAGCATTAGATATCTACTGCTACGATACGTAGACATCTGCAGACGCTATTTCCTTGCAAGGAAGTGTCGCATTTACATTAATTTGAAGTGTAGACGAGGAATACATGACACTTCGCAAATCATATTATATCTTACCATGAAACATAGAAATGAGATGCGATATCGCGTTTTAAGAAGCATTAGAAATCTATTGCTACGATACGTAGACATCTGCAAACTCTATTTCTTTGCAAGGAAGTGTCGCATTTACATTCATTTGAAGTGTAGACGACGATTACATAACACTTCGCAAATCATATTATATCTTACCATGAAACATAGAAATGAGATGCGATATCGCGTTTTAAGAATCATAAGAAATCTATTGATACGATACGTAGACAACTGCAAACGCTATTTCCTTGCAAGGAAGTGTCACATTTACATTCATTTGAATCGTAGACGAGGAATGCATAACACTTCGCAATGAATATTATATCTTATCATGAAACGTAGATATGAGATGCAATATCTCGTTTTAAGAAGCATTTGAACTCTATTGCTACGATACGTAAACATCTGCAAACGCTATTTCCTTGCAAGGAAGTGTCGCATTTACATTCATTTGAATCGTAGACGAGGAATGCATAACAATTCGCAATGAATATTATATCTTATCATGAAACATAGATATGAGATGCGATATCGCGTTTTAAGAAGCATTAGAAATCTATTGCTACGATACGTAGACATCTGCAAACGCTATTTCTTTGCAAGGAAGAGTCGCATTTACATTCATTTGAAGTGTAGACGAGGAATACATAACACTTCGCAAATCATATTATATCTTCCCATGAAACATAGAAATGAGATGCGATATCGCGTTTTAAGAAGCATTAGAAATCTATTGCTATGATACGTAGACATCTGCAGACGCTACTTCTTTGCAAGGAAGTGTCGCATTTACATTCATTTGAAGTGTAGACGAGGAATACATAACACTTCGCAAATCATATTATATCTTACCACGAAACATAGAAATGAGATGCGATATCGCGTTTTAAGACGCATTAGAACTCTATTGCTACGATAGGTAGACATCTGCAAACGCTATTTCCTTGCAAGGAAGTGTCGCATTTACATTCATTTGAATCGTAGACGGGGAATGCATAACACTTCGCAAAACATATTATATCTTGCCATGAAGTATAGAAATGAGATGCGATATCGCATTTTAAGAATCATAAGAACTCTATTGCTACGATACGTAGACATCTGCAAACGCTATTTCCTTGCAAGGAGGTGTCGCATTTACATCCATTTGAATCGTAGACGAGGAATGCATAACACTTCGCAATGAATATTATATCTTATCATGAAAGATAGATATGAGATGCAATATCTCGTTTTAAGAATCATTTGAACTCTATAGCTTCGATACGTAGACATCTGCAGACGCTATTTCCTTGCAAGGAAGTGTCGCATTTACATTCATTTGAAGTGTAGACGAGGAATACATAACACTTCGCAAATCATATTATACCTTACCATGAAGCATAGAAATGAGATGCGATATCGCGTTTTAAGAAGCATTAGAACTCTATTGCTTCGATACGTAGACATCTGCAAACGCTATTTCCTTGCAAGGAAGTGTCGCATTTACATTCATTTGAAGTGTAGACGAGGAATACATAACACTTTGCAAATCAAATTATATCTTACCATCAAACATAGAAATGAGGTGCGATATCGCGTTTTAAGAAGCATTAGAACTCTATTGCAACGATACCTAGACATCTGCAAACGCTGTTTTCTTGGAAGGAAGTGTCGCATTTACATTCATTTGAATCGTAGACGAGGAATGCATAGCACTTCGCAATGAATATTATATCTTACCATGAAACATAGAAATGAGATGCAATATCTCGTTTTAAGAAGCATTTGAACTCTATTGCTTCGATACGTAGACATCTGCAAACGCTATGTCCTTGCAAGGAGGTGTCGCAATTACATTCATTTGAATCGTAGACGAGGAATGCATAGAACTTCGCAATGAATATTATATCTTATCATGAAACATAGATATGAGATGCAATATCTCGTTGTAAGAAGCATTTGAGCTCTATTGCTTCGATACGTAGACATCTGCAAACGCTATTTCCTTGCAAGGAAGTGCCGCATTTACATTCATTTGAAGTGTAGACGAGGAATACATAACACTTCGCAAATCATATTATATCTTGCCATGAAACATAGAAATGAGATGCGATATCGCGTTTTAAGAAGCATTTGAACACTATTGCTACGATAGGTAGACATTTGCAAACGCGCTTTCCTTGCAAGGAGGTGTCGCAATTTCATTCATTTGAAGTGTAGAGGAGGAATACATAACACTTAGCAAATCATATTACATGTTACCATGAAACATAGAAATGAGATGCGATATCGCGTTTTAAGAAGCATTAGAACTCTATTGCTACGATACCTAGACATCTGCAGACGCTAGTTCCTAGCAAGGAAGTGTCGCATTTACATTCATTTGAAGTGTAGACGAGGAATACATAACACTTCGCAAATCATATTATACCTTACCATGAAGCATAGAAATGAGATGCGATATCGCGTTTTAAGAAGCATTAGAACTCTATTGCTTCGATACGTAGACATCTGCAAACGCTATTTCCTTGCAAGGACGTGTCGCATTTACATTCATTTGAAGTGTAGACGAGGAATACATAACACTTCGCAATTCATATTATATCTTACCATGAAACATAGAAATGAGATGCGATATCGCGTTTTAAGAAGCATTAGAACTCTATCGCTACGATACCTAGACATCTGCAGCCGCTATTTCCTAGCAAGGAAGTGTCGCATTTACATTCATATGAAGTGTAGACGAGGAATACATAACACTTCGCAAATCATATTATATCTTACCATGAAACATAGAAATGAGGTGCGATATCGCGTTTTAAGAATCATAAGAACTCTATTGCTACGATACGTAGACATCTGCAAACGCTATTTCCTTGCAAGGAAGTGTCGCATTTACATTCATTTGAATCGTAGACGAGGAATGCATAGCACTTCGCAATGAATATTATATCTTATCATGAAACATAGATATGAGATGCAATATCTCGTTTTAAGAAGCATTTGAGCTCTATTGCTTCGATACGTAGACATCAGCAAACGCTATTTCCTTGCAAGGAAGTGTCGCATTTACAATCATTTGAAGTGTAGAAGAAGAATACATGACACTTCGCAAATCATATTATATCTTACCATGAAAGATAGAAATGAGATGCGATATCGCGTTTTAAGAAGCATTAGAAAGCTAATGCTACGATACGTAGACATCTGCAAACGCTATTTCCTAGCGGAAAAGTATCGCATTCACATTCATTTGAAGTGTAGACGAGGAATACGTAACACTTCGCAAATCATATTATATATTACCATCAAAGTTAGAAATGAGATGCGATGTCGCGTTTTAAGAATCATAAGAACCCTATTGCTACGATACGTAGATAACTGCAATCGCTATTTCCTTGCAAGGAAGTGTCGCATTTACTTTCATTTGAATCGTAGACGAGGAATGCATAACACTTCGCAATGAATATTATATCTTATCGTGAAACATAGATATGAGATGCAATATCTCGTTTTAAGAAGCACTTGAACTCTATTGCTTCGATACGTAGACATCTGCAAACGCTATTTCCTTGCAAGGAAGTGTCGCATTTACATTCATTTGAAGTGTAGACGAGGAATACATAACACTTCGCAAATCATATTATATCTTACCATGAAACATAGAAATGAGATGCGATATCGCGTTTTAAGAAGCATCAGATATCTATTGCTACGATACGTAGACATCTGCAAACGCTATTTCCTAGCAAGCTAGTGTCGCATTTACATTCATATGAAGTGTAGACGAGGAATACATATCACTTCGCAAAACATATTATATCTTACCATGAAACATAGAAATGAGGTGCGATATCGCGTTTTAAGAATCATAAGAACTCTATTGCTACAGTACGTAGACATCTGCAAACGCTATTTCCTTGCAAGGAAGAGTCGCATTTACATTCATTTGAGGTGTAGACGAGGAATACATAACACTTCGCAAATCATATTATATCTTACCATGAAACATAGAAATGAGATGCGATATCGCGTTTCAAGAAGCATTAGAAAGCTATTGCTACGATACGTAGACATCTGCAAACGCTATTTCCTAGCGAGGAAGTATCGCATTCACATTCATTTGAAGTGTAGACGAGGAATACATAACACTTCGCAAATCATATTATACCTTACCATGAAGCATAGAAATGAGATGCGATATTGCGTTTTAAGAAGCATTAGAACTCTATTGCTACGATAGGTAAACATCTGCAAACGCTATTTCCTTGCAAGGAAGTGTCGCATTTACATTCATTTGAAGTGTAGAGGAGGTATACATGACACTTCGCAAATCATATTATATCTTACCGTGAAACATACAAATGAGATGCGATATCGCGTTTTAAGAAGCATTAGAAAGCTATTGCTACGAAACGTAGACATCTGCAAACGCTATTTCCTAGCGAGGAAGTATCGCATTCACATTCATTTGAAGTGTAGACGAGGAATACATAACACTTCGCAAATCATGTTATATCTTACCATGAAACATAGAAATGAGATGCGATATCGCGTTTTAAAAATCGTATGAACTCTATTACTACGATACGTAGACATCTGCAAACGCTATTTCCTTGCAAGGAAGTGTCGCATTTACTTTCATTTGTATCGTAGACGAGGAATGCATAACACTTCGCAATGAATATTATATCTTATCATGAAACATAGATATGAGATGCAATATCTCGTTTTAAGAAGCATTTGAACTCTGTTGCTTCGATACGTAGACATCTGCAAACGCTATTTCCTTGCAAGGAAGGGTCGCATTTATATTCAATTGAAGTGTAGACGAGGAATACATAACACTTCGCAAATCATATTATATCTTACCATGAAACATAGAATTGAGATCGATATCGCGTTTTAAGAATCATAAGAACTCCATTGCTACGATACGTAGACATCTGCAAACGCTATTTCCTTGCAAGGAAGTGTCGCATTTACATTCATTTGGAGTGTAGACGAGGAATACCTAACACTTCGCAAATCATATTATATCTTACCATGAAACATAGAAATGAGATGCGGTATCGCGTTTTAAGAAACATTAGAACTCTATTGCTACGATACGTAGACATCTGCAAACGCTATTTCCTAGCGTGGAAGTATCGCATTCACATTCATTTGAAGTATAGACGAGGAATACATAACACTTCGCAAATCATGTTATATCTTACCATGAAGCATAGAAATGAGATGCGATATCGCGTTTCAAGAATCATATGAACTCTATTGCTACGATACGTAAACATCTGCAATCGCTATTTCCTTGCAAGGAAGTGTCGCATTTACTTTCATTTGAATCGTAGACGAGGAATGCATAACACTTCGCAATGAATATTACATCTTACGATGAAACATAGAAATGAAATGCGATATCGCGTTTTAAGAAGCATTAGAAATCTATTGCTACGATACGTAGACATCTGCAAACGCTATTTCCTTGCAAGGAAGTGTCGCATTTACATTCATTTGAAGTGTAGACGAGGAATACATAACACTTCGCAAATCATATTATATCTTACCATGAAACATAGAAATGAGATGCGATATCGCGTTTTAAGAAGCATTAGAAATCTATTGCTACGATACGTAGACATCTGCAAACGCTATTTCCTTGCAAGGAAGTGTCGCATTTACATTCATTTGAAGCGTAGACGAGGAATACATAACACTTCGCAAATCATATTATATCTTAGCATGAAACATAGAAATGAGATGCCATATCGCGTTTTAAGAATCATAAGAAATCTATTGCTACGATACGTAGACATCTGCAAACGCTATTTCCTTGCAATGAAGTGTCGCATTTACATTCATTTGAATCGTATACGAGGAATGCATAACACTTCGCAATGAATATTATATCTTATCATGAAACATAGATATGAGATGCAATATCTCGTTTTAAGAAGCATTTGAACTCTATTGCTACGATACCTAGACATCTGCAGACGCTATTTCCTAGCAAAGAAGTGTCGTATTTACATTCATTTGAAGTGTAGACGAGGAATACATGACACTTCGCAAGTCATATTATATCTTACCATGAAACATAGAATTAAATGCGGTATCGCGTTTTAAGAATCATAAGAACTCTATTGCTACGATACGTAGTGTAACGTCTGGCGTACCGCCTTCCATCCCCCAGCGCCTCCACAGCATGCGGCAGCGACGTACTCACTGTCAGCAGCACCTAAGTACACGGGACGAGCGCCACCAGAACCAAACATTCACCACGTCCGCCGAGCCAAGGCTGCTATCAAGGTACGAAGATCTAGGAGTTCGACCGATCGACCGTGTGACAACGTGCAGCATTTCCAAAGCCAGGAAAGATGCGTCATCCAACCAGACGACTGGACCACTGGGCACAGCAGCGAATCACCTACACCATTACAGCGTTATTCCTATTTCCAAAGTATATATTCGTAAATAGTACTCTAGATCTAAGTACTCGACACATACATTGTACATACGCAGACAACACACACATAGCTTCTAAGATCAACGTAAATATCTACAATTATAAGTTGCGATACGCTCGAGCGGGCGTCCGACGCGCGCGGCTCACGCGTAACGCGAGCCGCGCCCCACTCCGACCGGCCGCCCCACTGCGCGGGCCGAGCGGCCACCCCACTCCGGGCTCCAGCGACTCGCGCGCCACGCGACCTAAGGAGGTCGCGGACCCGCGATCGGAGAGTCAGTCTTCTCCGAGCTTCGTTCCAAGCTGATCATTAGACAGCTCTAATCCACCTTAGTCAGAGGTGTTCGTAATTCTATTCTAAATTCAAGTTCAATTCCAATCATAGAGTCTAGTTCTAATTCCAATTCTAAACAATTAAGTCTACATTTAACTTAGTCTTAGGGAAAGTACAGTGTAAGCTTAGGATTATCTTAGAATATACTTTGACTTTACCTCCTAACTACTAGTTCAGTTATTGATAATTTCCATTAACTTCATTCTTATCCTACGAGTTCTTCCACGAGCCAACGCGTGGACATTCTACATTCAATCCAATCGTTAGTCGATCATTGGTAATCAGCTGGTTAGAGCGGAGCGCCGCTTAGCTTCGCTGACCCATACGTGAGACTGCGTGCAGATAACGTCGACATTTCACTCTCTGGACCGACAGGCTAGAGCGGACCGCCGCTTACCCGAGTCGTATCTAGTCTGCTAAAATTAGACGCGAATGTGCAGTAATTCGAAGCGAAAGGCTCGACGTGCGGGAAGGAAGAACTTCCTACGCCGTCTCGTACGTGAATACGTGGGCACCAAAGCCTTACCGTCGATCTGTGCATCCGCCACCGTCCTCGTGGCTTCTCAACGTTCCACGCCGACAACCTTATCCGATCCAGGGAAGCCGAACATTGCTGAATCCCCGCAACGCTGGGCGCACATTCCTTTGGACATTCAGCCTCGCAGTCCTTACGCAGCATCGATACCAGACTACGATCCACGGAAGCAGAGATACCTCGGGAAAGAATATTGATTTGTTCGCTATCAAGACGGCAAAGGTAGTATTTTTCCACATTTACCGCGTTAGCGTGTTCGTAAAAGCGTTCGTTGTATCACGGAAGGAACCCGGCATTAGTCGCAATTAAGCGAGCCGTTTCCGCGAATTGGCTGCGTGTCGCCTCCGAGTAAAGCGGAAATTTTCCACCCTCGTGACGTGACAATATCGCGTTTTAAGAATCATAAGAATCCTATTGCTACGATACGTGGACATCTGCAGACGCTATTTCCTTGCTAGGAAGTGTCGCATTTACATTCATTTGAAGTGTAGACGAGGAATACATGACACTTCGCAAATCATATTATATCTTACCATGAAACATAGAAATGAGATGCGATATCGCGTTTTAAGAAGCACTAGATATCTACTGCTACGATACGTAGACATCTGCAGACGCTATTTCTTTGCAAGGAAGTGTCGCATTTACATTCATTTGAAGTGTAGACGAAGAATAGATAACACTTCGCAAATTATATTATATCTTACCATGAAACATAGAAATGAGATGCGATATCGCGTTTTAAGAATCATAAGAACTCTATTGATACGATACGTAGACAACTGCAAACGCTATTTCCTTGCAAGGAAGTGTCACATTTACATTCATTTGAATCGTAGACGAGGAATGCATAACACTTCGCAATGAATATTATATCTTATCATGAAACATAGATATGAGATGCAATATCTCGTTTTAAGAAGCATTTGAACTCTATTGCTACGATACGTAAACATCTGCAAACGCTATTTCCTTGCAAGGAAGTGTCGCATTTACATTCATTTGAATCGTAGACGAGGAATGCATAACAATTCGCAATGAATATTATATCTTATCATGAAACATAGATATGAGATGCGATATCGCGTTTTAAGAAGCATTAGAAATCTATTGCAACGATACGTAGACATCTGCAAACGCTATTTCTTTGCAAGGAAGAGTCGCATTTACATTCATTTGAAGTGTAGACGAGGAATACATAACACTTCGCAAATCATATTATATCTTCCCATGAAACATAGAAATGAGATGCGATATCGCGTTTTAAGAAGCATTAGAAATCTATTGCTATGATACGTAGACATCTGCAGACGCTACTTCTTTGCAAGGAAGTGTCGCATTTACATTCATTTGAAGTGTAGACGAGGAATACATAACACTTCGCAAATCATATTATATCTTACCATGAAACATAGAAATGAGATGCGATATCGCGTTTTAAGACGCATTAGAACTCTATTGCTACGATAGGTAGACATCTGCAAACGCTATTTCCTTGCAAGGAAGTGTCGCATTTACATTCATTTGAATCGTAGACGATGAATGCATAACACTTCGCAAATCATATTATATCTTGCCATGAAATATAGAAATGAGATGCGATATCGCATTTTAAGAATCATAAGAACTCTATTGCTACGATACGTAGACATCTGCAAACGCTATTTCCTTGCAAGGAGGTGTCGCATTTACATTCATTTGAATCGTAGACGAGGAATGCATAACACTTCGCAATGAATATTATATCTTATCATGAAACATAGATATGAGATGCAATATCTCGTTTTAAGAATCATTTGAACTCTATTGCTTCGATACGTAGACATCTGCAGACGCTATTTCCTTGCAAGGAAGTGTCGCATTTACATTCACTTGAAGTGTAGACGAGGAATACATAACACTTCGCAAATCATATTATATCTTACCATGAAACATAGAAATGAGATGCGATATCGCGTTTTAAGAAGCATTAGAAATCTATTGCTACGATACGTAGACATCTGCAAACGCTATTTCCTTGCAAGGAAGTGTCGCATTTACAATCATTTGAAGTGTAGACGAGGAATACATAACACTTCGCAAATCATATTATATCTTACCATGAAACATAGAAATGAGATGCGATATCGCGTTTTGAGACGCATTAGAAATCTATTGCTACGATACGTAGACATCTGCAAACGCCATTTCTTTGCAAGGAAGTGTCGCATTTACATTCATTTGAAGTGTAGACGAGGAATACATAACACTTCGCAAATCATATTATATCTTACCATGAAACATAGAAATGAGATGCGATATCGCGTTTTAAGAATCATAAGAACTCTATTGATACGATACGTAGACAACTGCAAACGCTACTTCCTTGCAAGGAAGTGTCACATTTACATTCATTTGAATCGTAGACGAGGAATGCATAACACATCGCAATGAATATTATATCTTATCATGAAACATAGATATGAGATGCAATATCTCGTTTTAAGAAGCATTTGAACTCTATTGCTACGATACGTAAACATCTGCAAACGCTATTTCCTTGCAAGGAAGTGTCGCATTTACATTCATTTGAATCGAAGACGAGGAATGCATAACAATTCGCAATGAATATTATATCTTATCATGAAACATAGATATGAGATGCGATATCGCGTTTTAAGAAGCATTAGAAATCTAGTTGCTACGATACGTAGACATCTGCAAACGCTATTTCTTTGCAAGGAAGAGTCGCATTTACATTCATTTGAAGTGTAGACGAGGGAATACATAACACTTCGCAAATCATATTATATCTTCCCATGAGAAACATAGAAATGAGATGCGATATCGCGTTTTAAGAAGCATTAGAAATCTATTGCTATGATACGTAGACATCTGCAGACGCTACTTCTTTGCAAGAAGTGTCGCATTTACATTCATTTGAAGTGTAGACGAGGAATACATAACACTTCGCAAATCATATTATAATCTTACCATGAAACATAGAAATGAGATGCGATATCGCGTTTTAAGACGCATTAGAACTCTATTGCTACGATAGGTAGACATCTGCAAACGCTATTTCCTTGCTAGGAAGTGTCGCATTTACATTCATTTGAAGTGTAGACGAGGAATACATGACACTTCGCAAATCATATTATATCTTACCATGAAACATAGAAATGAGATGCGATATCGCGTTTTAAGTATCATAAGAACTCCATTGCTACGATACGTAGACATCTGCAAACGCTATTTCCTTGCAAGGAGGTGTCGCATTTACATTCATTTGAATCGTAGACGAGGAATGCATAACACTTCGCAATGAATATATATATCTTATCATGAAACATGGATATGAGATGCAATATCTCGTTTTAAGAAGCATTTCAACTCTATTGCTACGATACTAGACATCTGCAGACGCTATTTCCTAGCAAGGAAGTGTCGCATTTGCATTCATTTGAAGTGTAGACGAGGAATACATGACACTTCGCAAATCAAATTATAACTTACCATGAAACATAGAAATGAGAAGCGATATCGCGTTTTAAGAGGCATTAGAAATCTATTGCTACGATACGTAGACATCTGCAAACGCTATTTCCTTGCTAGGAAGTGTCGCATTTACATTCATTTTGAAGTGTAGACGAGAATACATGACACTTCGCAAATCATATTATATCTTACCATGAAACATAGAAATGAGATGCGATATCGCGTTTTAAGAAGCATTAGATATCTACTGCTACGATACGTAGACATCTGCAGACGCTATTTCCTTGCAAGGAAGTGTCCGCATTTACATTAATTTGAAGTGTAGACGAGGAATACATGACACTTCGCAAATCATATTATATCTTACCATGAAACATAGAAATGAGATGCGATATCGCGTTTTGAGACGCATTAGAAATCTATTGCTACGATACGTAGTACATCTGCAAAACGCTATTTCTTTGCAAGGAAGTGTCGCATTTACAGTTCATTTGAAGTGTAGACGAGGAATACATAACACTTCGCAAATCATATTATATCTTACCATGAAACATAGAAATGAGATGCGATATCGCGTTTTAAGAATCATAAAGAACTCTATTGATACGATACGTAGACAACTACTGCAAACGCTACTTCCTTGCAAGGAAGTGTCACATTTACATTCATTTGAATCGTAGACGAGGAATGCATAACACATCGCAATGAATATTATATCTTATCATGAAACATAGATATGAGATGCAATATCTCGTTTTAAGAAGCATTTGAACTCTATTGCTACGATACGTAAACATCTGCAAACGCTATTTCCTTGCAAGGAAGTGTCGCATTTACATTCATTTGAATCGTAGACGAGGAATGCATAACAATTCGCAATGAATATTATATCTTATCATGAAACATAGATATGAGATGCGATATCGCGTTTTAAGAAGCATTAGAAACCTATTGCTACGATACGTAGACATCTGCAAACGCTATTTCTTTGCAAGGAAGAGTCGCATTTACATTCATTTGAAGTGTAGACGAGGAATACATAAACACTTCGCAAATCATATTATATCTTCCCATGAAACATAGAAATGAGATGCGATATCGCGTTTTAAGAAGCATTAGAAAATCTATTGCTATGATACGTAGACATCTGCAGACGCTACTTCTTTGCAAGGAAGTGTCGCATTTACATTCATTTGAAGTGTAGACGAGGAATACATAACACTTCGCAAATCATATTATATCTTACCATGAACATAGAAATGAGATGCGATATCGCGTTTTAAGACGCATTAGAACTCTATTGCTACGATAGGTAGACATCTGCAAACGCTATTCCTTGCTAGGAAAGTGTCGCATTTACATTCATTTGAAGTGTAGACGAGGAATACATGACACTTCGCAAATCATATTATATCTTACCATGAAACATAGAAATGAGATGCGATATCGCGTTTTAAGTATCATAAAGAACTCCATTGCTACGATACGTAGACATCTGCAAACGCTATTTCCTTGCAAGGAGGTGTCGCATTTACATTCATTTGAATCGTAGACGAGGAATGCATAACACTTCGCAATGAATATTATATCTTATCATGAAACATGGATATGAGATGCAATATCTCGTTTTAAGAAGCATTTCAACTCCTACGATACCTAGACATCTGCAGACGCTATTTCCTAGCAAGGAAGTGTCGCATTTGCATTCATTTGAAGTGTAGACGAGGAATACATGACACTTCGCAAATCATATTATAACTTACCATGAAACATAGAAATGAGAAGCGATATCGCGTTTTAAGAGGCATTAGAAATCTATTGCTACGATACGTAGACATCTGCAAACGCTATTTCCTTGCTAGGAAGTGTCGCATTTACATTCATTTGAAGTGTAGACGAGGAATACATGACACTTCGCAAATCATATTATATCTTACCATGAAACATAGAAATGAGATGCGATATCGCGTTTTAAGAAGCATTAGATATCTACTGCTACGATACGTAGACATCTGCAGACGCTATCTCCTTGCAAGGAAGTGTCGCATTTACATTAATTTGAAGTGTAGACGAGGAATACATGACACTTCGCAAATCATATTATATCTTACCATGAAACATAGAAATGAGATGCGATATCGCGTTTTAAGAAGCATTAGAAATCTATTGCTACGATACGTAGACATCTGCAAACTCTATTTCTTTGCAAGGAAGTGTCGCATTTACATTCATTTGAAGTGTAGACGACGATTACATAACACTTCGCAAATCATATTATATCTTACCATGAAACATAGAAATGAGATGCGATATCGCGTTTTAAGAATCATAAGAAATCTATTGATACGATACGTAGACAACTGCAAACGCTATTTCCTTGCAAGGAAGTGTCACATTTACATTCATTTGAATCGTAGACGAGGAATGCATAACACTTCGCAAATCATATTATATCTTGCCATGAAATATAGAAATGAGATGCGATATCGCATTTTAAGAATCATAAGAACTCTATTGCTACGATACGTAGACATCTGCAAACGCTATTTCCTTGCAAGGAGGTGTCGCATTTACATTCATTTGAATCGTAGACGAGGAATGCATAACACTTCGCAATGAATATTATATCTTATCATGAAACATAGATATGAGATGCAATATCTCGTTTTAAGAATCATTTGAACTCTATTGCTTCGATACGTAGACATCTGCAGACGCTATTTCCTTGCAAGGAAGTGTCGCATTTACATTCACTTGAAGTGTAGACGAGGAATACATAACACTTCGCAAATCATATTATATCTTACCATGAAACATAGAAATGAGATGCGATATCGCGTTTTAAGAAGCATTAGAAATCTATTGCTACGATACGTAGACATCTGCAAACGCTATTTCCTTGCAAGGAAGTGTCGCATTTACAATCATTTGAAGTGTAGACGAGGAATACATAACACTTCGCAAATCATATTATATCTTACCATGAAACATAGAAATGAGATGCGATATCGCGTTTTGAGACGCATTAGAAATCTATTGCTACGATACGTAGACATCTGCAAACGCCATTTCTTTGCAAGGAAGTGTCGCATTTACATTCATTTGAAGTGTAGACGAGGAATACATAACACTTCGCAAATCATATTATATCTTACCATGAAACATAGAAATGAGATGCGATATCGCGTTTTAAGAATCATAAGAACTCTATTGATACGATACGTAGACAACTGCAAACGCTACTTCCTTGCAAGGAAGTGTCACATTTACATTCATTTGAATCGTAGACGAGGAATGCATAACACATCGCAATGAATATTATATCTTATCATGAAACATAGATATGAGATGCAATATCTCGTTTTAAGAAGCATTTGAACTCTATTGCTACGATACGTAAACATCTGCAAACGCTATTTCCTTGCAAGGAAGTGTCGCATTTACATTCATTTGAATCGAAGACGAGGAATGCATAACAATTCGCAATGAATATTATATCTTATCATGAAACATAGATATGAGATGCGATATCGCGTTTTAAGAAGCATTAGAAATCTATTGCTACGATACGTAGACATCTGCAAACGCTATTTCTTTGCAAGGAAGAGTCGCATTTACATTCATTTGAAGTGTAGACGAGGAATACATAACACTTCGCAAATCATATTATATCTTCCCATGAAACATAGAAATGAGATGCGATATCGCGTTTTAAGAAGCATTAGAAATCTATTGCTATGATACGTAGACATCTGCAGACGCTACTTCTTTGCAAGGAAGTGTCGCATTTACATTCATTTGAAGTGTAGACGAGGAATACATAACACTTCGCAAATCATATTATATCTTACCATGAAACATAGAAATGAGATGCGATATCGCGTTTTAAGACGCATTAGAACTCTATTGCTACGATAGGTAGACATCTGCAAACGCTATTTCCTTGCTAGGAAGTGTCGCATTTACATTCATTTGAAGTGTAGACGAGGAATACATGACACTTCGCAAATCATATTATATCTTACCATGAAACATAGAAATGAGATGCGATATCGCGTTTTAAGTATCATAAGAACTCCATTGCTACGATACGTAGACATCTGCAAACGCTATTTCCTTGCAAGGAGGTGTCGCATTTACATTCATTTGAATCGTAGACGAGGAATGCATAACACTTCGCAATGAATATTATATCTTATCATGAAACATGGATATGAGATGCAATATCTCGTTTTAAGAAGCATTTCAACTCTATTGCTACGATACCTAGACATCTGCAGACGCTATTTCCTAGCAAGGAAGTGTCGCATTTGCATTCATTTGAAGTGTAGACGAGGAATACATGACACTTCGCAAATCAAATTATAACTTACCATGAAACATAGAAATGAGAAGCGATATCGCGTTTTAAGAGGCATTAGAAATCTATTGCTACGATACGTAGACATCTGCAAACGCTATTTCCTTGCTAGGAAGTGTCGCATTTACATTCATTTGAAGTGTAGACGAGGAATACATGACACTTCGCAAATCATATTATATCTTACCATGAAACATAGAAATGAGATGCGATATCGCGTTTTAAGAAGCATTAGATATCTACTGCTACGATACGTAGACATCTGCAGACGCTATTTCCTTGCAAGGAAGTGTCGCATTTACATTAATTTGAAGTGTAGACGAGGAATACATGACACTTCGCAAATCATATTATATCTTACCATGAAACATAGAAATGAGATGCGATATCGCGTTTTGAGACGCATTAGAAATCTATTGCTACGATACGTAGACATCTGCAAACGCTATTTCTTTGCAAGGAAGTGTCGCATTTACATTCATTTGAAGTGTAGACGAGGAATACATAACACTTCGCAAATCATATTATATCTTACCATGAAACATAGAAATGAGATGCGATATCGCGTTTTAAGAATCATAAGAACTCTATTGATACGATACGTAGACAACTGCAAACGCTACTTCCTTGCAAGGAAGTGTCACATTTACATTCATTTGAATCGTAGACGAGGAATGCATAACACATCGCAATGAATATTATATCTTATCATGAAACATAGATATGAGATGCAATATCTCGTTTTAAGAAGCATTTGAACTCTATTGCTACGATACGTAAACATCTGCAAACGCTATTTCCTTGCAAGGAAGTGTCGCATTTACATTCATTTGAATCGTAGACGAGGAATGCATAACAATTCGCAATGAATATTATATCTTATCATGAAACATAGATATGAGATGCGATATCGCGTTTTAAGAAGCATTAGAAACCTATTGCTACGATACGTAGACATCTGCAAACGCTATTTCTTTGCAAGGAAGAGTCGCATTTACATTCATTTGAAGTGTAGACGAGGAATACATAACACTTCGCAAATCATATTATATCTTCCCATGAAACATAGAAATGAGATGCGATATCGCGTTTTAAGAAGCATTAGAAATCTATTGCTATGATACGTAGACATCTGCAGACGCTACTTCTTTGCAAGGAAGTGTCGCATTTACATTCATTTGAAGTGTAGACGAGGAATACATAACACTTCGCAAATCATATTATATCTTACCATGAAACATAGAAATGAGATGCGATATCGCGTTTTAAGACGCATTAGAACTCTATTGCTACGATAGGTAGACATCTGCAAACGCTATTTCCTTGCTAGGAAGTGTCGCATTTACATTCATTTGAAGTGTAGACGAGGAATACATGACACTTCGCAAATCATATTATATCTTACCATGAAACATAGAAATGAGATGCGATATCGCGTTTTAAGTATCATAAGAACTCCATTGCTACGATACGTAGACATCTGCAAACGCTATTTCCTTGCAAGGAGGTGTCGCATTTACATTCATTTGAATCGTAGACGAGGAATGCATAACACTTCGCAATGAATATTATATCTTATCATGAAACATGGATATGAGATGCAATATCTCGTTTTAAGAAGCATTTCAACTCTATTGCTACGATACCTAGACATCTGCAGACGCTATTTCCTAGCAAGGAAGTGTCGCATTTGCATTCATTTGAAGTGTAGACGAGGAATACATGACACTTCGCAAATCATATTATAACTTACCATGAAACATAGAAATGAGAAGCGATATCGCGTTTTAAGAGGCATTAGAAATCTATTGCTACGATACGTAGACATCTGCAAACGCTATTTCCTTGCTAGGAAGTGTCGCATTTACATTCATTTGAAGTGTAGACGAGGAATACATGACACTTCGCAAATCATATTATATCTTACCATGAAACATAGAAATGAGATGCGATATCGCGTTTTAAGAAGCATTAGATATCTACTGCTACGATACGTAGACATCTGCAGACGCTATCTCCTTGCAAGGAAGTGTCGCATTTACATTAATTTGAAGTGTAGACGAGGAATACATGACACTTCGCAAATCATATTATATCTTACCATGAAACATAGAAATGAGATGCGATATCGCGTTTTAAGAAGCATTAGAAATCTATTGCTACGATACGTAGACATCTGCAAACTCTATTTCTTTGCAAGGAAGTGTCGCATTTACATTCATTTGAAGTGTAGACGACGATTACATAACACTTCGCAAATCATATTATATCTTACCATGAAACATAGAAATGAGATGCGATATCGCGTTTTAAGAATCATAAGAAATCTATTGATACGATACGTAGACAACTGCAAACGCTATTTCCTTGCAAGGAAGTGTCACATTTACATTCATTTGAATCGTAGACGAGGAATGCATAACACTTCGCAATGAATATTATATCTTATCATGAAACATAGATATGAGATGCAATATCTCGTTTTAAGAAGCATTTGAACTCTATTGCTACGATACGTAAACATCTGCAAACGCTATTTCCTTGCAAGGAAGTGTCGCATTTACATTCATTTGAATCGTAGACGAGGAATGCATAACACTTCGCAAATCATATTATATCTTCCCATGAAACATAGAAATGAGATGCGATATCGCGTTTTAAGAAGCATTAGAAATCTATTGCTATGATACGTAGACATCTGCAGACGCTACTTCTTTGCAAGGAAGTGTCGCATTTACATTCATTTGAAGTGTAGACGAGGAATACATAACACTTCGCAAATCATATTATATCTTACCACGAAACATAGAAATGAGATGCGATATCGCGTTTTAAGACGCATTAGAACTCTATTGCTACGATAGGTAGACATCTGCAAACGCTATTTCCTTGCAAGGAAGTGTCGCATTTACATTCATTTGAATCGTAGACGGGGAATGCATAACACTTCGCAAAACATATTATATCTTGCCATGAAGTATAGAAATGAGATGCGATATCGCATTTTAAGAATCATAAGAACTCTATTGCTACGATACGTAGACATCTGCAAACGCTATTTCCTTGCAAGGAGGTGTCGCATTTACATTCATTTGAATCGTAGACGAGGAATGCATAACACTTCGCAATGAATATTATATCTTATCATGAAAGATAGATATGAGATGCAATATCTCGTTTTAAGAATCATTTGAACTCTATAGCTTCGATACGTAGACATCTGCAGACGCTATTTCCTTGCAAGGAAGTGTCGCATTTACATTCACTTGAAGTGTAGACGAGGAATACATAACAGTTCGCAAATCATATTATATCTTACCATGAAACATAGAAATGAGATGCGATATCGCGTTTTAAGAAGCATTAGAAATCTATTGCTACGACACGTAGACATCTGCAAACGCTATATCTTTGCAAGGAAGTGTCGCATTTACATTCATTTGAAGTGTAGACGAGGAATAGATAACACCTCGCAAATCATATTATATCTTCCCATGAAACATAGAAATGAGATGCGATATCGCCTTTTAAGAAGCATTAGAAATCTACTGCTATGATACGTAGACATCTGCAGACGCTACTTCTTTGCAAGGAAGTGTCGCATTTACATTCATTTGAAGTGTAGACGAGGAATACATAACACTTCTCAAATCATATTATATCCTACCATGAAACATAGAAATGAGATGCGATATCGCGTTTTAAGACGCATTAGAACTCTATTGCTACGATACGTAGACATCTGCAAACGCTATTTCCTTGCAAGGAGGTGTCGCATTTACATTCATTTGAATCGTAGACGAGGAATGCATAACACTTCGCAATGAATATTATATCATATCATGAAACATAGATATGAGATGCAATATCTCGTTTTAAGAAGCATTTCAACTCTATTGCTACGATACCTAGACATCTGCAGACGCTATTTCCTAGCAAGGAAGTGTCGCATTTACATTCATTTGAAGTGTAGACGAGGAATACATAACACTTGCAAATCATATTATATCTTACCATGAAACATAGAAATGAGATGCGATATCGCGTTTTAAGAATCATAAGAACCCTATTGCTACGATACGTAGACATCTGCAGACGCTATTTCCTTGCTAGGAAGTGTCGCATTTACATTCATTTGAAGTGTAGACGAGGAATACATGACACTTCGCAAATCATATTATATCTTACCATGAAACATAGAAATGAGATGCGATATCGCGTTTTAAGAAGCATTAGATATCTACTGCTACGATACGTAGACATCTGCAGACGCTATTTCCTTGCAAGGAAGTGTCGCATTTACATTAATTTGAAGTGTAGACGAGGAATACATGACACTTCGCAAATCATATTATATCTTACCATGAAACATAGAAATGAGATGCGATATCGCGTTTTAAGAAGCATTAGAAATCTATTGCTACGATACGTAGACATCTGCAAACGCTATTTCTTTGCAAGGAAGTGTCGCATTTACATTCATTTGAAGTGTAGACGAGGAATACATAACACTTCGCATATCATATTATATCTTACCATGAAACATAGAAATGAGATGCAATATCGCGTTTTAAGAATCATAAGAACTCTATTGATACGATACGTAGACAACTGCAAACGCTATTTCCTTGCAAGGAAGTGTCACATTTACATTCATTTGAATCGTGGACGAGGAATGCATAACACTTCGCAATGAATATTACATCTTATCATGAAACATAGATATGAGATGCAATATCTCGTTTTAAGAAGCATTTGAACTCTATTGCTACGATACGTAAACATCTGCAAACGCTATTTCCTTGCAAGGAAGTGTCGCATTTACATTCATTTGAATCGTAGACGGGGAATGCATAACACTTCGCAAATCATATTATATCTTGCCATGAAATATAGAAATGAGATGCGATATCGCGTTTTAAGAAGCATTAGAAATCTATTGCTACGATACGTAGACATCTGCAAACGCTATTTCCTTGCAAGGAAGTGTCGCATTTACATTCATTTGAAGTGTAGACGAGGAATACATAACACTTCGCAAATCATATTATATCTTACCATGAAACATAGAAATGAGATGCGATATCGCGTTTTAAGACGCATTAGAACTCTATTGATACGATAGGTAGACATCTGCAAACGCTATTCCCTTGCAAGGAAGTGTCGCATTTACATTCATTTGAATCGTAGACGGGGAATGCATAACACTTCGCAAATCATATTATATCTTGCCATGAAATATAGAAATGAGATGCGATATCGCATTTTAAGAATCATAAGAACTCTATTGCTACGATACGTAGACATCTGCAAGCGCTATTTCCTTGCAAGGAAGTGTCGCATTTACATTCATTTGAAGTGTAGACGAGGAATAGATAACACTTCGCAAATCATATTATATCTTCCCATGAAACATAGTAATGAGAAGCGATATCGCGTTTTAAGAGGCATTAGAAATCTATTGCTACGATACGTAGACATCTGCAAACGCTATTTCCTTGCTAGGAAGTGTCGCATTTACATTCATTTTAAGTGTAGACGAGGAATACATGACACTTCGCAAATCATATTATATCTTACCATGAAACGTAGAAATGAGATGCGATATCGCGTTTTAAGAAGCATTAGATATCTACTGCTACGATACGTAGACATCTGCAGACGCTATTTCCTTGCAAGCAAGTGTCGCATTTACATTAATTTGAAGTGTAGACGAGGAATACATGACACTTCGCAAATCATATTATATCTTACCATGAAACATAGAAATGAGATGCGATATCGCGTTTTAAGAAGCATTAGAAATCTATTGCTACGATACGTAGACATCTGCAAACGCTATTTCTTTGCAAGGAAGTGTCGCATTTACATTCATTTGAATCGTAGACGAGGAATGCATAACAATTCGCAATGAATATTATATCTTATCATGAAACATAGATATGAGATGCGATATCGCGTTTTAAGAAGCATTAGAAATCTATTGTTACGATACGTAGACATCTGCAGACGCTACTTCTTTGCAAGGAAGTGTCGCATTTACATTCATTTGAAGTGTAGACGAGGAATACATAACACTTCTCAAATCATATTATATCCTACCATGAAACATAGAAATGAGATGCGATATCGCGTTTTAAGACGCATTAGAACTCTATTGCTACGATACGTAGACATCTGCAAACGCTATTTCCTTGCAAGGAGGTGTCGCATTTACATTCATTTGAATCGTAGACGAGGAATGCATAACACTTCGCAATGAATATTATATCATATCATGAAACATAGATATGAGATGCAATATCTCGTTTTAAGAAGCATTTCAACTCTATTGCTACGATACCTAGACATCTGCAGACGCTATTTCCTAGCAAGGAAGTGTCGCATTTACATTCATTTTTAGTGTAGACGAGGAATACATAACACTTGCAAATCATATTATATCTTACCATGAAACATAGAAATGAGATGCGATATCGCGTTTTAAGAATCATAAGAACCCTATTGCTACGATACGTAGACATCTGCAGACGCTATTTCCTTGCTAGGAAGTGTCGCATTTACATTCATTTGAAGTGTAGACGAGGAATACATGACACTTCGCAAATCATATTATATCTTACCATGAAACATAGAAATGAGATGCGATATCGCGTTTTAAGAAGCATTAGATATCTACTGCTACGATACGTAGACATCTGCAGACGCTATTTCCTTGCAAGGAAGTGTCGCATTTACATTAATTTGAAGTGTAGACGAGGAATACATGACACTTCGCAAATCATATTATATCTTACCATGAAACATAGAAATGAGATGCGATATCGCGTTTTAAGAAGCATTAGAAATCTATTGCTACGATACGTAGACATCTGCAAACGCTATTTCTTTGCAAGGAAGTGTCGCATTTACATTCATTTGAAGTGTAGACGAGGAATACATAACACTTCGCATATCATATTATATCTTACCATGAAACATAGAAATGAGATGCAATATCGCGTTTTAAGAATCATAAGAACTCTATTGATACGATACGTAGACAACTGCAAACGCTATTCCCTTGCAAGGAAGTGTCACATTTACATTCATTTGAATCGTGGACGAGGAATGCATAACACTTCGCAATGAATATTATATCTTATCATGAAACATAGATATGAGATGCAATATCTCGTTTTAAGAAGCATTTGAACTCTATTGCTACGATACGTAAACATCTGCAAACGCTATTTCCTTGCAAGGAAGTGTCGCATTTACATTCATTTGAATCGTAGACGGGGAATGCATAACACTTCGCAAATCATATTATATCTTGCCATGAAATATAGAAATGAGATGCGATATCGCGTTTTAAGAAGCATTAGAAATCTATTGCTACGATACGTAGACATCTGCAAACGCTATTTCCTTGTAAGGAAGTGTCGCATTTACATTCATTTGAAGTGTAGACGAGGAATACATAACACTTCGCAAATCATATTATATCTTACCATGAAACATAGAAATGAGATGCGATATCGCGTTTTAAGACGCATTAGAACTCTATTGATACGATAGGTAGACATCTGCAAACGCTATTCCCTTGCAAGGAAGTGTCGCATTTACATTCATTTGAAGTGTAGACGAGGAATAGATAACACTTCGCAAATCATATTATATCTTCCCATGAAACATAGTAATGAGAAGCGATATCGCGTTTTAAGAGGCATTAGAAATCTATTGCTACGATACGTAGACATCTGCAAACGCTATTTCCTTGCTAGGAAGTGTCGCATTTACATTCATTTTAAGTGTAGACGAGGAATACATGACACTTCGCAAATCATATTATATCTTACCATGAAACGTAGAAATGAGATGCGATATCGCGTTTTAAGAAGCATTAGATATCTACTGCTACGATACGTAGACATCTGCAGACGCTATTTCCTTGCAAGGAAGTGTCGCATTTACATTAATTTGAAGTGTAGACGAGGAATACATGACACTTCGCAAATCATATTATATCTTACCATGAAACATAGAAATGAGATGCGATATCGCGTTTTAAGAAGCATTAGAAATCTATTGCTACGATACGTAGACATCTGCAAACGCTATTTCTTTGCAAGGAAGTGTCGCATTTACATTCATTTGAAGTGTAGACGAGGAATACATAACACTTCGCAAATCATATTATATCTTACCATGAAACATAGAAATGAGATGCGATATCGCGTTTTAAGAATCATAAGAACTCTATTGATACGATACGTAGACAACTGCAAACGCTATTTCCATGCAAGGAAGTGTCACATTTACATTCATTTGAATCGTAGACGAGGAATGCATAACACTTCGCAATGAATATTATATCTTATCATGAAACATAGATATGAGATGCAATATCTCGTTTTAAGAAGCATTTGAACTCTATTGCTACGATACGTAAACATCTGCAAACGCTATTTCTTTGCAAGGAAGTGTCGCATTTACATTCATTTGAATCGTAGACGAGGAATGCATAACACTTCGCAATGAATATTATATCTTATCATGAAACATAGATATGAGATGCAATATCTCGTTTTAAGAAGCATTTGAACTCTATTGCTACGATTCGTAAACATCTGCAAACGCTATTTCCTTGCAAGGAAGTGTCGCATTTACATTCATTTGAATCGTAGACGAGGAATGCATAACAATTCGCAATGAATATTATATCTTATCATGAAACATAGATATGAGATGCGATATCGCGTTTTAAGAAGCATTAGAAATCTATTGTTACGATACGTAGACATCTGCAAACGCTATTTCTTTGCAAGGAAGAGTCGCATTTACATTCATTTGAAGTGTAGACGAGGAATACATAACACTTCGCAAATCATATTATATCTTCCCATGAAACATAGAAATGAGATGCGATATCGCGTTTTAAGAAGCATTAGAAATCTATTGCTATGATACGTAGACATCTGCAGACGCTACTTCTTTGCAAGGAAGTGTCGCATTTACATTCATTTGAAGTGTAGACGAGGAATACATAACACTTCGCAAATCATATTATATCTTACCATGAAACATAGAAATGAGATGCGATATCGCGTTTTAATACGCATTAGAACTCTATTGCTACGATAGGTAGACATCTGCAAACGCTATTTCCTTGCAAGGAAGTGTCGCATTTACATTCATTTGAATCGTAGACGAGGAATGCATAACACTTCGCAATGAATATTATATCTTATCATGAAACATAGATATGAGATGCAATATCTCGTTTTAAGAATCATTTGAACTCTATTGCTTCGATACGTAGACATCTGCAGACGCTATTTCCTTGCAAGGAAGTGTCGCATTTACATTCACTTGAAGTGTAGACGAGGAATACATAACACTTCGCAAATCATATTATATCTTACCATGAAACATAGAAATGAGATGCGATATCGCGTTTTAAGAAGCGTTAGAAATCTATTGCTACGATACGTAGACATCTGCGAACGCTATTTCCTTGCAAGGAAGTGTCGCATTTACATTCATTTGAATCGTAGACGGGGAATGCATAACACTCCGCAAATCATATTATATCTTGCCATGAAATATAGAAATGAGATGCGATATCGCATTTTAAGAATCATAAGAACTCTATTGCTACGATACGTAGACATCTGCAAACGCTATTTCCTTGCAAGGAGGTGTCGCATTTACATTCATTTGAATCGTAGACGAGGAATGCATAACACTTCGCAATGAATATTATATCTTATCATGAAAGATAGATATGAGATGCAATATTTCGTTTTAAGAATCATTTGAACTCTATAGCTTCGATACGTAGACATCTGCAGACGCTATTTCCTTGCAAGGAAGTGTCGCATTTACATTCACTTGAAGTGTAGACGAGGAATACATAACACTTCGCAAATCATATTATGTCTTACCACGAAACATAGAAATGAGATGCGATATCGCGTTTTAAGAAGCATTAGAAATCTATTGCTACGATACGTAGACATCTGCAAACGCTATTTCCTTGCAAGGAAGTGTCGCATTTACAATCGTTTGAAGTGTAGACGAGGAATACATAACACTTCGCAAATCATATTATATCTTACCATGAAACAATTAAACGAGATGCGATATCGCGTTTTAAGACGCATTAGAACTCTATTGATACGATAGGTAGACATCTGCAAACGCTATTCCCTTGCAAGGAAGTGTCGCATTTACATTCATTTGAATCGTAGACGGGGAATGCATAACACTTCGCAAATCATATTATATCTTGCCATGAAATATAGAAATGAGATGCGATATCGCATTTTAAGAATCATAAGAACTCTATTGCTACGATACGTAGACATCTGCAAGCGCTATTTCCTTGCAAGGAAGTGTCGCATTTACATTCATTTGAATCGTAGACGAGCAATGCATAACACTTCGCAATGAATATTATATCTTATCATAAAACATAGATATGAGATGCAATATCTCGTTTTAAGAAGCATTTGAACTCTATTGCTTCGATACGTAGACATCTGCAGACGCTATTTCCTTGCAAGGAAGTGTCGCATTTACATTCATTTGAAGTGTAGAGGAGGAATACATGACACTTCGCAAATCATATTATATCTTACCATGAAACATAGAAATGAGATGCGATATCGCGTTTTAAGAAGCATTAGAAATCTATTGCTACAACACGTAGACATCTGCAAACGCTATATCTTTGCAAGGAAGTGTCGCATTTACATACATTTGAAGTGTAGACGAGGAATAGATAACACTTCGCAAATCATATTATATCTTCCCATGAAACATAGAAATGAGATGCGATATCGCCTTTTAAGAAGCATTAGAAATCTACTGCTATGATACGTAGACGTCTGCAGACGCTACTTCTTTGCAAGGAAGTGTCGCATTTACATTCATTTGAAGTGTAGACGAGGAATACATAACACATCTCAAATCATATTATATCCTACCATGAAACATAGAAATGAGATGCGATATCGCGTTTTAAGACGCATTAGAACTCTATTGCTACGATAGGTAGACATCTGCAAACGCTATTTCCTTGCAAGGAGGTGTCGCATTTACATTCATTTGAATCGTAGACGAGGAATGCATAACACTTCGCAATGAATATTATATCATATCATGAAACATAGATATGAGATGCAATATCTCGTTTTAAGAAGCATTTCAACTCTATTGCTACGATACCTAGACATCTGCAGACGCCATTTCCTAGCAAGGAAGTGTCGCATTTACATTCATTTGAAGTGTAGACGAGGAATACATAACACTTGCAAATCATATTATATCTTACCATGAATCATAGAAATGAGATGCAACATCGCGTTTTAAGAATCATAAGAACCCTATTGCTACGATACGTAGACATCTGCAGACGCTATTTCCTTGCTAGGAAGTGTCGCATTTACATTCATTTGAAGTGTAGACGAGGAATACATGACACTTCTCAAATCATATTATATCTTACCATGAAACATAGAAATGAGATGCGATATCGCGTTTTAAGAAGCATTAGATATCTACTGCTACGATACGTAGACATCTGCAGACGCTATTTCCTTGCAAGGTAGTGTCGCATTTACATTAATTTGAAGTGTAGACGAGGAATACATGACACTTCGCAAATCATATTATATCTTACCATGAAACATAGAAATGAGATGCGATATCGCGTTTTAAGAAGCATTAGAAATCTATTGCTACGATACGTAGACATCTGCAAACGCTATTTCTTTGCAAGGAAGAGTCGCATTTACATTCATGTGAAGTGTAGACGAGGAATACATAACACTTCGCAAATCATATTATATCTTCCCATGAAACATTGAAATGAGATGCGATATCGCGTTTTAAGAAGCATTAGAAATCTATTGCTATGATACGTAGACATCTGCAGACGCTACTTCTTTGCAACGAAGTGTCGCATTTACATTCATTTAAAGTGTAGACGAGGAATACATAACGCTTCGCAAATCATATTATATCTTACCATGAAACATAGAAATGAGATGCGATATCGCGTTTTAAGACGCATTAGAACTCTATTGCTACGATAGGTAGACATCTGCAAACGCTATTTCCTTGCAAGGAAGTGTCGCATTTACATTCATTTGAATCGTAGACGGGGAATGCATAACACTTCGCAAATCATATTATATCTTGCCATGAAATATAGAAATGAGATGCGATATCGCATTTTAAGAATCATAAGAACCCTATTGCTACGATACGTAGACATCTGCAAACGCTATTTCCTTGCAAGGAGGTGTCGCATTTACATTCATTTGAATCGTAGACGAGGAATGCATAACACTTCGCAATGAATATTATATCTTATCATGAAACATAGATATGAGATGCAATATCTCGTTTTAAGAATCATTTGAACTCTATGGCTTCGATACGTAGACATCTGCAGACGCTATTTCCTTGCAAGGAAGTGTCGCATTTACATTCACTTGAAGTGTAGACGAGGAATACATAACACTTCGCAAATCATATTATATCTTACCATGAAACATAGAAATGAGATGCGATATCGCGTTTTAAGAAGCATTAGAAATCTATTGCTACGATACGTAGACATCTGCAAGCGCTATTTCCTTGCAAGGAAGTGTCGCATTTACATTCATTTGAATCGTAGACGAGGAATGCATAACACTTCGCAATGAATATTATATCTTATCATAAAACATCGATATGAGATGCGATATCGCATTTTAAGAATCATAAGAATTCCATTGCTACGATACGTAGACATCTGCAAACGCTATTTCCTTGCAAGGAGGTGTCGCATTTACATTCATTTGAATCGTAGACGAGGAATACATAACACTTCGCAAATCATATTATATCTTACCATGAAACATAGAAATGAGATGCGATATCGCGTTTTAAGAATCATAAGAACTCTATTGATACGATACGTAGACAACTGCAAACGCTATTTCCTTGCAAGGAAGTGTCACATTTACATTCATTTGAATCGTAGACGAGGAATGCATAACACTTCGCAATGAATATTATATCTTATCATGAAACATAGATATGAGATGCAATATCTCGTTTTAAGAAGGTTTTGAACTCTATTGCTACGAAACGTAGACATCTGCAAGCGCTATTTCCTTGCAAGGAAGTGTCGCATTTACATTCATTTGAATCGTAGACGAGGAATGCATAACACTTCGCAATGAATATTATATCTTATCATAAAACATCGATATGAGATGCAATATCTCGTTTTAAGAAGCATTTGAACACTATTGCTTCGATACGTAGACATCTGCAGACGCTATTTCCTTGCAAGGAAGTGTCGCATTTACATTAATTTGAAGTGTAGACGAGGAATACATGACACTTCGCAAATCATATTATATCTTCCCATGAAACATAGAAATGAGATGCGATATCGCGTTTTAAGAAGCATTAGAAATCTATTGCTACGACACGTAGACATCTGCAAACGCTATATCTTTGCAAGGAAGTGTCGCATTTACATTCATTTGAAGTGTAGACGAGGAATACATGACACTTCGCAAATCATATTATATCTTACCATGAAACATAGAAATGAGATGCGATATCGCGTTTTAAGAAGCATTAGATATCTACTGCTACGATACGTAGACATCTGCAGACGCTATTTCCTTGCAAGGAAGTGCCGCATTTACATTAATTTGAAGTGTAGACGAGGAATACATGACACTTCGCAAATCATATTACATCTTACCATGAAACATAGAAATGAGATGCGATATCGCGTTTTAAGAAGCATTAGAAATCTATTGCTACGATACGTAGACATCTGCAAACGCTATTTCTTTGCAAGGAAGTGTCGCATTTACATTCATTTGAAGTGTAGACGAGGAATACATAACACTTCGCAAATCATATTATATCTTACCATGAAACATAGAAATGAGATGCGATATCGCGTTTTAAGAATCATAAGAACTCTATTGATACGATACGTAGACAACTGCAAACGCTATTTCCTTGCAAGGAAGTGTCACATTTACATTCATTTGAATCGTAGACGAGGAATGCATAACACTTCGCAATGAATATTATATCTTATCATGAAACATAGATATGAGATGCAATATCTCGTTTTAAGAAGGATTTGAACTCTATTGCTACGAAACGTAAACATCTGCAAACGCTATTTCCTTGCAAGCAAGTGTCGCATTTACATTCATTTGAATCGTAGACGAGGAATGCATAACAATTCGCAATGAATATTATATCTTATCATGAAACATAGATATGAGATGCGATATCGCGTTTTAAGAAGCATTAGAAATCTATTGCTACGATACGTAGACATCTGCAAACGCTATTTCTTTGCAAGGAAGAGTCGCATTTACATTCATTTGAATCGTAGACGAGGAATGCATAACACTTCGCAAATCATATTATATCTTACCATGAAACATAGAAATGAGATGCGATATCGCGTTTTAAGAAGCATCAGAAATCTATTGCTACGATACGTAGACATCTGCAAACGCTATTTCCTTGCAAGGAAGTGTCGCATTTACATTCATTTGAATCGTAGACGGGGAATGCATAACACTTCGCAAATCATATTATATCTTGCCATGAAATATAGAAATGAGATGCGATATCGCATTTTATGAATCATAAGAACTCTATTGCTACGATACGTAGACATCTGCAAACGCTATTTCCTTGCAAGGAGGTGTCGCATTTACATTCATTTGAATCGTAGACGAGGAATGCATAACACTTCGCAATGAATATTATATCTTATCATGAAAGATAGATATGAGATGCAATATCTCGTTTTAAGAATCATTTGAACTCTATAGCTTCGATACGTAGACATCTGCAGACGCTATTTCCTTGCAAGGAAGTGTCGCATTTACATTCACTTGAAGTGTAGACGAGGAATACATAACACTTCGCAAATCATATTATGTCTTACCACGAAACATAGAAATGAGATGCGATATCGCGTTTTAAGAAGCATTAGAAATCTATTGCCACGATACGTAGACATCTGCAAACGCTATTTCCTTGCAAGGAAGTGTCGCATTTACAATCATTTGAAGTGTAGACGAGGAATACATAACACTTCGCAAATCATATTATATCTTACCATGAAACAATGAAATGAGATGCGATATCGCGTTTTAAGACGCATTAGAACTCTATTGATACGATAGGTAGACATCTGCAAACGCTATTCCCTTGCAAGGAAGTGTCGCATTTACATTCATTTGAATCGTAGACGGGGAATGCATAACACTTCGCAAATCATATTATATCTTGCCATGAAATATAGAAATGAGATGCGATATCGCATTTTAAGAATCATAAGAACTCTATTGCTACGATACGTAGACATCTGCAAGCGCTATTTCCTTGCAAGGAAGTGTCGCATTTACATTCATTTGAAGTGTAGACGAGGAATAGATAACACTTCGCAAATCATATTATATCTTCCCATGAAACATAGAAATGAGATGCGATATCGCCTTTTAAGAAGCATTAGAAATCTACTGCTATGATACGTAGACATCTGCAGACGCTACTTCTTTGCAAGGAAGTGTCGCATTTACATTCATTTGAAGTGTAGACGAGGAATACATAACACATCTCAAATCATATTATATCCTACCATGAAACATAGAAATGAGATGCGATATCGCGTTTTAAGACGCATTAGAACTCTATTGCTACGATAGGTAGACATCTGCAAACGCTATTTCCTTGCAAGGAGGTGTCGCATTTACATTCATTTGAATCGTAGACGAGGAATGCATAACACTTCGCAATGAATATTATATCATATCATGAAACATAGATATGAGATGCAATATCTCGTTTTAAGAAGCATTTCAACTCTATTGCTACGATACCTAGACATCTGCAGACGCTATTTCCTAGCAAGGAAGTGTCGCATTTACATTCATTTGAAGTGTAGACGAGGAATACATAACACTTGCAAATCATATTATATCTTACCATGAAACATAGAAATGAGATGCAATATCGCGTTTTAAGAATCATAAGAACCCTATTGCTACGATACGTAGACATCTGCAGACGCTATTTCCTTGCTAGGAAGTGTCGCATTTACATTCATTTGAAGTGTAGACGAGGAATACATGACACTTCGCAAATCATATTATATCTTACCATGAAACATAGAAATGAGATGCGATATCGCGTTTTAAGAAGCATTAGATATCTACTGCTACGATACGTAGACATCTGCAGACGCTATTTCCTTGCAAGGAAGTGTCGCATTTACATTAATTTGAAGTGTAGACGAGGAATACATGACACTTCGCAAATCATATTATATCTTACCATGAAACATAGAAATGAGATGCGATACCGCGTTTTAAGAAGCATTAGAAATCTATTGCTACGATACGTAGACATTTGCAAACGCTATTTCTTTGCAAGGAAGAGTCGCATTTACATTCATTTGAAGTGTAGACGAGGAATACATAACACTTCGCAAATCATATTATATCTTCCCATGAAACATAGAAATGAGATGCGATATCGCGTTTTAAGAAGCATTAGAAATCTATTGCTATGATACGTAGACATCTGCAGACGCTACTTCTTTGCAAGGAGGTGTCGCATTTACATTCATTTGAATCGTAGACGAGGAATGCATAACACTTCGCAATGAATATTATATCTTATCATGAAACATAGATATGAGATGCAATATCTCGTTTTAAGAATCATTTGAACTCTATAGCTTCGATACGTAGACATCTGCAGACGCTATTTCCTTGCAAGGAAGTGTCGCATTTACATTCACTTGAAGTGTAGACGAGGAATACATAACACTTCGCAAATCATATTATTTCTTACCATGAAACATAGAAATGAGATGCGATATCGCGTTTTAAGATGCATTAGAAATCTAATGCTACGATACGTAGACATCTGCAAACGCTATATCTTTGCAAGGAAGTGTCGCATTTACATTCATTTGAAGTGTAGACGAGGAATACATGACACTTCGCAAATCATATTATATCTTACCATATAACATAGAAATGAGATGCGATATCGCGTTTTAAGAAGCATTAGATATCTACTGCTACGATACGTAGACATCTGCAGACGCTATTTCCTTGCAAGGAAGTGCCGCATTTACATTAATTTGAAGTGTAGACGAGGAATACATGACACTTCGCAAATCATATTACATCTTACCATGAAACATAGAAATGAGATGCGATATCGCGTTTTAAGAAGCATTAGAAATCTATTGCTACGATACGTAGACATCTGCAAACGCTATTTCTTTGCAAGGAAGTGTCGCATTTACATTCATTTGAAGTGTAGACGAGGAATACATAACACTTCGCAAATCATATTATATCTTACCATGAAACATAGAAATGAGATGCGATATCGCGTTTTAAGACGCATTAGAACTCTATTGCTACGATAGGTAGACATCTGCAAACGCTATTTCCTTGCAAGGAAGTGTCGCATTTACATTCATTTGAATCGTAGACGGGGAATGCATAACACTTCGCAAATCATATTATATCTTGCCATGAAATATAGAAATGAGATGCGATATCGCATTTTAAGAATCATAAGAACTCTATTGCTACGATACGTAGACATCTGCAAACGCTATTTCCTTGCAAGGAGTTGTCGCATTTACATTCATTTGAATCGTAGACGAGGAATGCATAACACTTCGCAATGAATATTATATCTTATCATGAAACATAGATATGAGATGCAATATCTCGTTTTAAGAATCATTTGAACTCTATAGCTTCGATACGTAGACATCTGCAGACGCTATTTCCTTGCAAGGAAGTGTCGCATTTACATTCACTTGAAGTGTAGACGAGGAATACATGACACTTCGCAAATCATATTATATCTTACCATGAAACATAGAAATGAGATGCGATATCGCGTTTTAAGAAGCATTAGAAATCTATTGCTACGATACGTAGACATCTGCAAACGCTATTTCCATGCAAGGAAGTGTCGCATTTACATTCATTTGAAGTGTAGACGAGGAATACATAACACTTCGCAAATCATATTATATCTTACCATGAAACATAGAAATGAGATGCGATATCGCGTTTTAAGACGCATTAGAACTCTATTGATACGATAGGTAGACATCTGCAAACGCTATTCCCTTGCAAGGAAGTGTCGCATTTACATTCATTTGAATCGTAGACGGGGAATGCATAACACTTCGCAAATCATATTATATCTTGCCATGAAATATAGAAATGAGATGCGATATCGCATTTTAAGAATCATAAGAACTCTATTGCTACGATACGTAGACATCTGCAAGCGCTATTTCCTTGCAAGGAAGTGTCGCATTTACATTCATTTGAATCGTAGACGAGGAATGCATAACACTTCGCAATGAATATTATATCTTATCATAAAACATAGATATGAGATGCAATATCTCGTTTTAAGAAGCATTTGAACTCTATTGCTTCGATACGTAGACATCTGCAGGCGCTATTTCCTTGCAAGGAAGTGTCGCATTTACATTAATTTGAAGTGTAGACGAGGAATACATGACACTTCGCAAATCATATTATATCTTACCATGAAACATAGAAATGAGATGCGATATCGCGTTTTAAGAAGCATTAGATATCTACTGCTACGATACGTAGACATCTGCAGACGCTATTTCCTTGCAAGGAAGTGTCGCATTTACATTAATTTGAAGTGTAGACGAGGAATACATGACACTTCGCAAATCATATTATATCTTACCATGAAACATAGAAATGAGATGCGATATCGCGTTTTAGGAAGCATTAGGAATCTATTGCTACGATTCGTAGACATCTGCAAACGCTATTTCCTTGCAAGGAAGTGTCGCATTTACATTCATTTGAATCGTAGACGGGGAATGCATAACACTTCGCAAATCATATTATATCTTGCCATGAAATATAGAAATGAGATGCGATATCGCATTTTAAGAATCATAAGAACTCTATTGCTACGATACGTAGACATCTGCAAACGCTATTTCCTTGCAAGGAGTTGTCGCATTTATATTCATTTGAATCGTAGACGAGGAATGCATAACACTTCGCAATGAATATTATATCTTATCATGAAACATAGATATGAGATGCAATATCTCGTTTTAAGAATCATTTGAACTCTATAGCTTCGATACGTAGACATCTGCAGACGCTATTTCCTTGCAAGGAAGTGTCGCATTTACATTCACTTGAAGTGTAGACGAGGAATACATGACACTTCGCAAATCATATTATATCTTACCATGAAACATAGAAATGAGATGCGATATCGCGTTTTAAGAAGCATTAGAAATCTATTGCTACGATACGTAGACATCTGCAAACGCTATTTCCATGCAAGGAAGTGTCGCATTTACATTCATTTGAAGTGTAGACGAGGAATACATAACACTTCGCAAATCATATTATATCTTACCATGAAACATAGAAATGAGATGCGATATCGCGTTTTAAGACGCATTAGAACTCTATTGATACGATAGGTAGACATCTGCAAACGCTATTCCCTTGCAAGGAAGTGTCGCATTTACATTCATTTGAATCGTAGACGGGGAATGCATAACACTTCGCAAATCATATTATATCTTGCCATGAAATATAGAAATGAGATGCGATATCGCATTTTAAGAATCATAAGAACTCTATTGCTACGATACGTAGACATCTGCAAACGCTATTTCCTTGCAAGGAGTTGTCGCATTTATATTCATTTGAATCGTAGACGAGGAATGCATAACACTTCGCAATGAATATTATATCTTATCATGAAACATAGATATGAGATGCAATATCTCGTTTTAAGAATCACTTGAACTCTATAGCTTCGATACGTAGACATCTGCAGACGCTATTTCCTTGCAAGGAAGTGTCGCATTTACATTCACTTGAAGTGTAGACGAGGAATACATGACACTTCGCAAATCATATTATATCTTACCATGAAACATAGAAATGAGATGCGATATCGCGTTTTAAGGAGCATTAGAAATCTATTGCTACGATACGTAGACATCTGCAAACGCTATTTCCATGCAAGGAAGTGTCGCATTTACATTCATTTGAAGTGTAGACGAGGAATACATAACACTTCGCAAATCATATTATATCTTACCATGAAACATAGAAATGAGATGCGATATCGCGTTTTAAGACGCATTAGAACTCTATTGATACGATAGGTAGACATCTGCAAACGCTATTCCCTTGCAAGGAAGTGTCGCATTTACATTCATTTGAATCGTAGACGGGGAATGCATAACACTTCGCAAATCATATTATATCTTGCCATGAAATATAGAAATGAGATGCGATATCGCATTTTAAGAATCATAAGAACTCTATTGCTACGATACGTAGACATCTGCAAGCGCTATTTCCTTGCAAGGAAGTGTCGCATTTACATTCATTTGAATCGTAGACGAGGAATGCATAACACTTCGCAATGAATATTATATCTTATCATAAAACATAGATATGAGATGCAATATCTCGTTTTAAGAAGCATTTGAACTCTATTGCTTCGATACGTAGACATCTGCAGACGCTATTTCCTTGCAAGGAAGTGTCGCATTTACATTAATTTGAAGTGTAGACGAGGAATACATGACACTTCGCAAATCATATTATATCTTACCATGAAACATAGAAATGAGATGCGATATCGCGTTTTAAGAAGCATTAGATATCTACTGCTACGATACGTAGACATCTGCAGACGCTATTTCCTTGCAAGGAAGTGTCGCATTTACATTAATTTGAAGTGTAGACGAGGAATACATGACACTTCGCAAATCATATTATATCTTACCATGAAACATAGAAATGAGATGCGATATCGCGTTTTAGGAAGCATTAGGAATCTATTGCTACGATTCGTAGACATCTGCAAACGCTATTTCTTTGCAAGGAAGTGTCGCATTTACATTAATTTGAAGTGTAGACGAGGAATACATGACACTTCGCAAATCATATTATATCTTACCATGAAACATAGAAATGAGATGCGATATCGCGTTTTAAGAAGCATTAGATATCTACTGCTACGATACGTAGACATCTGCAGACGCTATTTCCTTGCAAGGAAGTGTCGCATTTACATCAATTTGAAGTGTAGACGAGGAATACATGACACTTCGCAAATCATATTATACCTTCCCATGAAACATAGAAATGAGATGCGATATCGCCTTTTAAGAAGCATTAGAAATCTACTGCTATGATACGTAGACATCTGCAGACGCTACTTCTTTGCAAGGAAGTGTCGCATTTACATTCATTTGAAGTGTAGACGAGGAATACATAACACTTCTCAAATCATATTATATCTTACCATGAAACATAGAAATGAGATGCGATATCGCGTTTTAAGACGCATTAGAACTCTATTGCTACGATACGTAGACATCTGCAAACGCTATTTCCTTGCAAGGAGGTGTCGCATTTACATTCATTTGAATCGTAGACGCGGAATGCATAACACTTCGCAATGAATATTATATCTTATCATGAAACATAGATATGAGATGCAATATCTCGTTTTAAGAAGCATTTCAACTCTATTGCTACGTTACCTAGACATCTGCAGACGCTATTTCCTAGCAAGGAAGTGTCGCATTTACATTCATTTGAAGTGTAGACGAGGAATACATAACACTTGCAAATCATATTATATCTTACCATGAAACATAGAAATGAGATGCAATATCGCGTTTTAAGAATCATAAGAACCCTATTGCTACGATACGTAGACATCTGCAGACGCTATTTCCTTGCTAGAAAGTGTCGCATTTACATTCATTTGAAGTGTAGACGAGGAATACATGACACTTCGCAAATCATATTATATCTTACCATGAAACATAGAAATGAGATGCGATATCGCGTTTTAAGAAGCATTAGAAATCTATTGCTACGATACGTAGACATCTGCAAACGCTATTTCCTTGTAAGGAAGTGTCGCATTTACATTCATTTGAAGTGTAGAGGAGGAATACATGACACTTCGCAAATCATATTATATCTTACCATGAAACATAGAAATGAGATGCGATATCGCGTTTTAAGAAGCATTAGAAATCTATTGCTACGATACGTAGACATCTGCAAACGCTATTTCCTTGCAAGGAAGTGTCGCATTTACATTCATTTGAAGTGTAGAGGAGGAATACATAACACTTCGCAAATCATATTATATCTTACCATGAAACATAGAAATGAGATGCGATATCGCGTTTTAAGAATCATAAGAACTCTATTGATACGATACGTAGACAACTGCAAACGCTATTTCCTTGCAAGGATGTGTCACATTTACATTCATTTGAATCGTAGACGAGGAATGCATAACACTTCGCAATGAATATTATATCTTATCATGAAACATAGATATGTGATGCGATATCGCGTTTTAAGAAGCATTAGAAATCTATTGCTACGATACGTAGACATCTGCAAACGCTATTTCTTTGCAAGGAAGAGTCGCATTTACATTCATTTGAAGTGTAGACGAGGAATACATAACACTCCGCAAATCATATTATATCTTCCCATGAAACATAGAAATGAGATGCGATATCGCGTTTTAAGAAGCATTAGAAATCTATTGCTATGATACGTAGACATCTGCAGACGCTACTTCTTTGCAAGGAAGTGTCGCATTTACATTCATTTGAAGTGTAGACGAGGAATACATAACACTTCGCAAATTATATTATATCTTACCATGAAACATAGAAATGAGATGCGATATCGCGTTTAAAGTATCATAAGATCTCCATTGCTAGGATACGTAGACATCTGCAAACGCTATTTCCTTGCAAGGAGGTGTCGCATTTACATTCATTTGAATCGTAGACGAGGAATGCATAACACTTCGCAATGAATATTATATCTTATCATGAAACATAGATATGAGATGCAATATCTCGTATTAAGAAGCATTTCAACTCTATTGCTACGATACCTAGACATCTGCAGACGCTATTTCCTAGCAAGGAAGTGTAGCATTTACATTCCTTTGAAGTGTAGAAGAGGAATACATAACACTTCGCAAATCATATTATATCTTACCTTAAAACATAGAAATGAGATGCGATATCGCGTTTTAAGAATCATAAGAACCCTATTGCTACGATACGTAGACAACCGCAAACGCTATTTCCTTACAAGGAAGTGTCGCATTTACATTCATTTGAATCGTATACGAGTAATGCATAACACTTCGCAATGATTATCATATCTTATCATGAAACATAGATATGAGATGCAATATCTCGTTTTAAGAAGCATTTGAACTATATTGCTACGATACCTAGACATCTGCAGACGCTATTTCCTAGCAAGGATGTGTCGCATTTACATTCATTTCAAGTGTAGACGAGGAATACATGACACTTCGCAAATCATATTATATCTTACCATGAAACATAGAAATGAGATGCGATATCGCGTTTTAAGTATCATAAGAACTCCATTGCTACGATACGTAGACATCTGCAAACGCTATTTCCCTGCAAGGAGGTGTCGCATTTACGTTCATTTGAATCGTAGACGAGGAATGCATAACACTTCGCAATGAATATTATATCTTATCATGAAACATAGATATGAGATGCAATATCTCGTTTTAAGAAGCATTTCAACTCTATTGCTATGATACCTAGACATCTGCAGACGCTATTTCCTAGCAAGGAAGTGTCGCATTTACATTCATTTGAAGTGTAGGCGAGGAATACATAACACTTCGCAAATCATATTATATCTTACCATGAAACATAGAAATGAAATGCAATATCGCGTTTTAAGAATCATAAGAACCCTATTGCTACGATACGTAGACATCTGCAGACGCTATTTCCTTGCTAGGAAGTGTCGCATTTACATTCATTTGAAGTGTAGACGAGGAATACATGACACTTCGCAAATCATATTATAACTTACCATGAAACATAGAAATGAGAAGCGATATCGCGTTATAAGAATCATAAGAACTCTATTGCTACGATACGTAGACAACCGCAACCGCTATTTCCTTGCAAGGAAGTGCTGCATTTACATTCATTTGAATCGTAGACGAGGAATGCATAACACTTCGCAATGAATATTATATCTTATCATGAAACATAGATATGAGATGCAATATCTCGTTTTAAGAAGCATTTGAACTCTATTGCTTCGATACGTAGACATCTGCAAACGCTATTTCCTTGCAAGGAAGTGTCGCATTTACGTTCAATTGAATCGTAGACGAGGAATGCATAACACTTCGCAATGAATATTATATCTTATCATGAAACATAGTTATGAGATGCAATATCTCGTTTTAAGAAGCATTTGAACTCTATTGCTACGGTACCTAGACATCTGCAGACGCCATTTCCCAGCAAGGATGTGTCGCATTTACATTCATTTGAAGTGTAGACGAGGAATACAATGCACTTCGCAAATCATATTATATCTTACCATGAAACATAGAAATGAGATGCGATATCGCGTTTTAAGAAGCATTAGAACTCTATCGCTACGATACCTAGACATCTGCAGACGCTATTTCCTAGCAAGGAAGTGTCGCATTTACATTCCTTTGAAGTGTAGAAGAGGAATACATAACACTTCGCAAATCATATTATATCTTACCATAAAACATAGAAATGAGATGCGATATCGCGTTTTAAGAATCATAAGAACTCTATTGCTACGATACGTAGACAACCGCAAGCGCTATTTCCTTACAAGGAAGTGTCGCATTTACATTCACTTGAGTCGTATACGAGGAATGCAGAACAGCTTCGCAATGAATATTATATCTTATCATGAAACATAGGTATGAGGTGCAATATCTCGTTTTAAGAAGCATTTGAACACTATTGCTACGATACCTAGACATCTGCAGACGCTATTTCCTAGCAAGGAAGTGTCGCATTTACAATTTTTTGAAGTGTAGACGAGGGATACATGACACTTCGCAAATCATATTATATCTTACCATGAAACATAGAAATGAGATGCGATATCGCGTTTTAAGGAGCATTTGAACTCTATTGCTTCGATACGTAGACATCTGCAAACGCTACTTCTTTGCAAGGAAGTGTCGCATTTACATTCATTTGAAGTGTAGACGAGGAATACATAACACTTCGCAATGAATATTATATCTTATCATGAAACATAGATATGAGATGCAATATCTCGTTTTAAGAAGCGTTTTACGAAGAATTTGAACTCTATTGCATCGATACGTAGACATCTGCAAACGATATTTCCTTGCAAGGAAGTGTCGCATTTACATTCACTTGAAGTGTAGACGAGGAATACATAACACATCGCATATCATATTATATCTTACCATGAAACATAGAAATGAGATGCGATATCGCGTTTTAAGGAGCATTTGAACTCTATTGCTTCGATACGTAGACATCTGCAAACGCTATTTCTTTGCAAGGAAGTGTCGCATTTACATTCATTTGAAGTGTAGACGAGGAATACATAACACTTCGCAATGAATATTATATCTTATCATGAAACATAGATATGAGATGCAATATCTCGTTTTAAGAAGCATTTCAACTCTATTGCTACGATATCTAGACATCTGCAGACGCTATTTCGTAGCAAGGAAGTGTCGCATTTACATTCACTTGAAGTGTAGACGAGGAATACATGACACTTCGCAAATCATGTTATATCTTACCGTGAAACATAGAAATGAGATGCGATATCGCGTTTTAAGTATCATAAGAACTCCATTCCTGCGATACGTAGACATCTGCAAACGCTATTTCCTTGCAAGGAGGTGTCGCATTTACATTCATTTGAAGTGTAGACGAGGAATACATAACACTTCGCAAGTCATATTATATCTTCCCATGAAACATAGAAATGAGATGCGACATCGCGTTTTAAGAAGCATTAGAAATCTATTGCTACGATACGTAGACATCTGCAGACGCTATTTCTTTGCAAGGAAGTGTCGCATTTACATTCATTTGAAGTGTAGAAGAGGAATACATAACACTTCGCAAATCATATTATATCTTACCATGAAACATAGAAATGAGATGCGATATCGCGTTTTAAGAAGCATTAGAACTCTATTGCTACGATAGGTTGACATCTGCAAACGCTATTTCCTTGCAAGGAAGTGTCGCATTTACATTCACTTGAATCGTAGTCGGGGAATGCATAACACTTCGCAAATCATATTATATCTTGCCATGAAACATAGAAATGAGATGCGATATCGCATTTTAAGAATCATAAGAACTCTATTGCTACGATACGTAGACATCTGCAAGCGCAATTTCCTTGCGAGGAAGTGTCACATTTACGTTCATTTGAAGTGTAGACGAGGAATACATGACACTTCGCAAATCATATTATATCTTACCATGAAACATAGAAATGAGATGCGATATCGCGTTTTAAGAATTATAAGAACTCTATTGCTACGATACGTAGACAACTGCAAACGCTATTTCCTTGCAAGGAAGTGTCACATTTACATTCATTTTAATCGTAGACGAGGAATGCATATCACTTCGCAATGAATATTATATCTTATCATGAAACATAGATATGAGATGCAATCTCTCGTTTTAAGAAGCGTTTTAAGAAGCATTTGAACTCTGTTGCTTCGATACGTAGACATCTGCAAACGCTATTTCTTTGCAAGGAAGTGTCGCATTTACATTCATTTGAAGTGTAGACGAGGAATACATAACACTTCGCAAATCATATTATATCTTCCCATGAAACATAGAAATGAGATGCGATATCGCGTTTTAAGAAGCATTAGAAATCTATAGCTACGGTACGTAGACATCTGCAGACGCTATTTCTTTGCAAGGAAGTGTCGCATTTACATTCATTTGAAGTGTGGACGAGGAATACATAACACTTCGCAAATCATATTATATCTTACCATGAAACATAGAAATGAGATGCGATATCGCGTTTTAAGAAGCATTAGAAATCTATCGCTACGATACCTAGACATCTGCAGACGCTATTTCCTAGCAAGGAAGTGTCGCATTTACAGTCCTTTGAAGTGTAGAAGAGGAATACATAACACTTCGCAAATCATATTATATCTTCCCATGAAACATAGAAATGAGATGCGATATCGCGTTTTAAGAATCATAAGAACTCTATTGCTACGATACGTAGACAACCGCAAACGCTATTTCCTTGCAAGGAAGTTTCGCATTTACATTCATTTGAATCGTAGACGGGGAATGCATAACGCTTCGCAAATCATACTATATCTTGCCATGAAACATATAAATGAGATGCGATATCGCATTTTAAGAATCATAAGAACTCTATTGCTACGATACGTAGACATCTGCAAGCGCTACTTCCTTGCAAGGAAGTGTCGCATTTACATTCATTTGAATCGTAGACGAGGAATGCATAACACTTCGCAATGAATATTATATCTTATCATGAAACATGGATATGAGATGCAATATCTCGTTTTAAGAAGCATTTGAACTCTATTGCTTCGATACGTAGACATCTGCAAATGCTATTTCCTTGCAAGGAAGTGTCGCATTTACGTTCATTTGAATCGTAGACGAGGAATGCATAACACTTCGCAATGAATATTATATCTATTCATGAAACATAGATATGAGATGCAATATCTTGCTTTAAGAATCATTTGAACTCTATTGTTTCGATAAGTTGACATCTGCAAACGCTATTTCCTTGCAAGGAAGTGTCGCATTTACATTCATTTGAAGTGTAGAAGAGGAATACATGACACTTCGCAAATCATATTATATCTAACCATGAAACATAGAAATGAGATGCGATATCGTGTTTTAAGAAGCGTTAGAGATCTATTGCTACGATAGGTAGACATCTGCAAACGCTATTTCTTTGAAAGGAAGTGTCGCATTTACATTCATTCGAAGTGTAGACGAGGAATACATAGCACTTCGCAAATCATTTTATATCTTACCATGAAACATAGAAATGAGATGCGAAATCGCGTTCTAAGAATCACAAGAACTCTATTGCAACGATACGTAGACAACCGCAAACGCTATTTCCTTGCAAGGAAGTGTTGCATTTACATTCATTTGAATCGTAGACGAGGAATGCATAACACTTCGCAATGAATATTATATCTTATCATGAAACATAGATATGAGATGCAATATCTCGTTTTAAGAAGCGTTTTAAGAAGAATTTGAACCCTATTGCTACGATACGTAGACATCTGCAAACGCTATTTCTTTGAAAGGAAGTGTCGCATTTACATTCATATGAAGTGTAGACGAGGAAGACATAACACTTCGCAAATCATATTATATCTTACCATGAAACATAGAAATGAGATGCAATATCTCGTTTTAAGAAGCATTTGAACTCTATTGCTTCGATACGTAGACATCAGCAAACGCTATTTCCTAGCAAGGAAATGTCGCATTTACATTCATTTGAAGTGTAGTCGAGGAATACATAACACTTCGCAAATCATATTATATCTTACCATGAAACATAGAAATGAGATACGATATCGCGTTGTAAGAATCATAAGAACTCCTTTGCTACGATACGTAGACATCTGCAAACGCTCTTTCCTTTCAAGGAAGTGACGCATTTACATTCATTTGAAGTGAAGACGAGGAATAAATAACACTTCGCAAATCATATTATATCTTACCAAGAAACATAGAAATGAGATGCGATATCGCGTTTTAAGAAGCATTAGAAACATATTGCTACGATACGTAGACATCTGCAAACGCTATTTCCTTGCAAGGGAGTGTCGCCTTTACATTCATTTGAAGTGTAGACGAGGAATACATAACTCTTCGCAAATCATATTATATCTTACCATGAAACATAGAAATGAGATGCGATATCGCGTTTTAATAAGCATTAGAACTCTACTGCTACGATAGGTAGACATCTGCAAACGCTATTTCCTTTCAAGGAAGTGTCGCAATTACATTCATTTGAAGTGTACACGAGGAATACATCACACTTCGCAAATCATATTATATCTTACCATGAAACATAGAAATGAGATGCGATATAGCGTTTTAATAAGCATTAGAACTCTACTGCTACGATAGGTAGACATCTGCAAACGCTATTTCCTTTCAAGGAAGTGTCGCATTTACATTCATTTGAAGTGTAGACGAGGAATACATCACACTTCGCAAATCATATTATATCTTACCATGAAACATAGAAATGAGATGCGATATTGTGTTTTGAGTAGCATTAGAACTCCACCGCTACGACACCTATACATCTGAAGACGCTATTTCATTTCAAGGATGTGTCGCGCTTACATTCATTTGAAGTGTAGACGAGGAGTACATAACATTTCGCAAATCATATTATATCTTACCATGAAACATAGAAATGAGATGCGATATCGCGTTTTAAGAATCATAAGAACTCTATTGCTACGATACGTAGACATCTGCAAACGCTCCTTCCTTGCAAGGAAGTGTCGCATTAACATTCATATGAAGTGTAGACGAGGAATACATAACACTTCGCAAATCATATTATATCTTACCATGAAACATGGAAATGAGATGCGATATCGCGTTTTAAGAAGCATTAGAACTCTATTGCTACGATACGTAGACATCTGCAAACGCTATTTCTTTGCAAGGAAGTGTCGCATTTACATTCATTTGAAGTGTAGACGAGGAATACATAACACTTCGCAAATCATATTATATCTTACCAAGAAACATAGAAATGAGGTGCGATATCGCGTTTTAAGAAGCACTAGAACTCTATCGCCACGATACCTAGACATCTGCAGACGCTATTTCCTAGCAAGGAAGTGTCGCATTTACATTCATTTGAAGTGTAGTCGAGGAATACATGACACTTCGCAAATCATATTATATCTTACCATGAAACATAGAAATGAGATACGATATCGCGTTGTAAGAACCATAAGAACTCCTTTGCTACGATACGTAGACATCTGCAAACGCTATTTCCTTGCAAGGAAGTGTCGCATTTACATTCATTTGAAGTGTAGACGAGGAATACATAGCACTTCGCAAATCATATTATATCTTACCATGAAACATAGAAATGAGATGCGATATCGCGTTTTAAGAAGCATTTGAACTCTATTGCTACGATACCTAGACATCTGCAGACGCTATTTCCTAGCAAGGAAGTGTCGCATTTACATTCATTTGAAGTGTAGACGAGGAATACATGACACTTCGCAAATCATATTATATCTTACCATGAAACATAGAAATGAGATGCGATATCGCGTTTTAAGAATCATAAGAACACTATTGCTACGATACGTAGACATCTGCAAACGCTATTTCCTAGCGAGGAAGTGTCGCATTTACATTCATTTGAAGTGTAGACGAGGAATACATGACACTTCGCAAATCATATTATATCTTACCATAAACCATAGAAATGAGATGCGATATCGCGTTTTAAGAATCATAAGAACTCTATTGCTACGATACGTAGACATCTGCAAACGCTATTTCTTTGCAAGGAAGTGTCGCCTTTACATTCATTTGAAGTGTAGACGAGGAATACATAACACTTCGCATATCATATTATATCTTACCATGAAACATAGAAATGAGATGCGATATCGCGTTTTAATAAGCATTAGAACGCTACTGCTACGATAGGTAGACACCTGCAAACGCTATTTCCTTTCAAGGAAGTGTCGCATTTACATTCATTTGAAGTGTAGACGAGGAATACATCACACTTCGCAAATCATATTATATCTTACCATGAAACATAGAAATGAGATGCGATATTGTGTTTTGAGAAGCATTAGAACTCCATCGCTACGATACCTAGACATCTGCAGACGCTATTTCCTTGCAAGGAAGTGTCGCACTAACATTCATATGAAGTGTAGACGAGGAATACATAACACTTCGCAAATCATATTATATCTTATCATGAAACATGGAAATGAGATGCGATATCGCGTTTTAAGAAGCATTAGAACTCTATTGCTACGATACGTAGACATCTGCAAACGCTATTTCTTTGCAAGGAAGTGTCGCATTTACATTCATTTGAAGTGTAGACGAGGAATACATGACACTTCGCAAATCATATTATATCTTACCATGAAACATAGAAATGAGATGCGATATCGCGTTTTAAGTATCATATGAACACGATTGCTACGATACGTAGACATCTGCAAACGCTATTTCCTAGCGAGGAGGTGTCGCATTCACATTCATTTGAAGTGTAGACGAGGAATACATAACACTTCGCAAATCATATTATATCTTACCATGAAACATAGAAATGAGATGCGATATCGCGTTTTAGGAAGCATTAGAAATCTATTGCTACGATACGTAGACATCTGCAAACGCTATTTCCTTGCTAGGAAGTGTCGCATTTACATTCATTCGAAGTGTAGACGAGGAATACATGACACTTCGCAATGTATATTATATCTTATCATGAAACATAGATATGAGATGCAATATCTCGTTTTACGAAGCATTTGAACTCTATTGCTTCGATACGTAGACATCTGCAATCGCTACTTCCTTGCAAGGAAGTGTCGCATTTACATTCATTTGAAGTGTAGACGAGGAATACATAACACTTCGCAAATCATATTACATCTTACCATGAAACATAGAAATGAGATGCGATATCGCGTCTTAAGAAGCATTAGAACTCTATTGCTACGATACGTAGACATCTGCAAACGCTCTTTCCTTGCAAGGTAGTGTCGCATTAACATTCATATGAAGTGTAGACGAAGAATACATAACACTTCGCAAATCATATTATATCTTACCATGAAACATGGAAATGAGATGCGATATCGCGTTTTAAGAAGCATTAGAACTCGATTGCTACGGTACGTAGACATCTGCAAACGCTATTTCTTTGCAAGGAAGTGTCGCATTTACATTCATTTGAAGTGTAGACGAGGAGTACATAACGCTTGGCAAATCATATTATATCTTACCATGAAACATAGAATTGAGATGCGATATCGCGTTTTAAGAATCATAAGAACTCTATTGCTACGATACGTAGACATCTGCAAACGCTCTTTCCTTGGAAGGAAGTGTCGCATTAACATTCATATGAAGTGTAGACGAGGAATACATAACACTTCGCAAGTCATATTATTTCTTACCATGAAACATGGAAATGAGATGCGATTTCGCGTTTTAAGAAGCATTAGAACTCTATTGCTACGATACGTAGACATCTGCAAACGCTATTTCCTTGCAAGGAAGTGTCGCATTTACATTCATTTGAAGTGTAGACGAGGAATACATGACACTTCGCAAATCATATTATATCTTACCATGAAACATAGAAATGAGATGCGATATCGCGTTTTAAGTATCATATGAACACGATTGCTACGATACGTAGACATCTGCAAACGCTATTTCCCTGCAAGGAAGTGTCGCATTTACATTCATTTGAAGTGTTGACGAGGAATACATAACACTTCGCAAATCATATTATATCTTACCATGAATCATAGAAATGGGATGCGATATCGCGTTTTAAGAAGCATTGCAACACTATTGCTACGATAGGTAGACATTTGCAAACGCTATTTCCTTGCAAGGAATTGTCGCATTTACATTCATTTGAAGTGTAGACGAGGAATACATAACACTTCGCAAATCATATTATATCTTACCATGAAACATAGAAATGAGATCCGATATCGCGTTTTAAGAATCATAAGAACTCTATTGCTACGATACGTAGACATCTGAAAACGCTATTTCCTTGGAAGGAAGTGTCGCATTTACATTCATTTTAAGTGTAGACGAGGAATACATGACACTTCGCATATCATATTATATCTTACCATGAAACATAGAAATGAGATGAGATATCGCGTTTCAAGAAGCATCAGAAATCCATTGCTACGGTACGTAGACATCTGCAAACGCTATTTCCCTGCAAGGAAGTGTCGCATTTACATTCATTTGAAGTGTTGACGAGGAATACATAACACTTCGCAAATCATATTATATCTTACCATGAATCATAGAAATGGGATGCGATTTCGCGTTTTAAGAAGCATTAGAACTCTAATGCTACGATACGTAGACATCTGCAAACGCTATTTCCTAGCGGGGAAGTGTCGCATTCACATTCATTTGAAGTGTAGACGAGGAATACGTAACACTTCGCAAATCATATTATATCTTACCATGAAACATAGAAATGAGATGCGATATCGCGTTTTAAGAAGCATTACAACACTATTGCTACGATAGGTAGACATCTGCAAACGCCATTTCCTTGCAAGGAAGTGTCGCATTTACTTTCATTTGAATCGCAGACGAGGAATGTTTAACACTTCGCAATGAATATTATATCTTACCATGAAACACAGATATGAGATGCAATATCTCGTTTTAAGAAGCATTTGAACTCTATTGCTTCGATACGTAGACCTCTGCAAACGCTATTTCCTTGCAAGGAAGTGTCGCATTTACATTCATTTGAATCGTAGACGAGGAATGCATAACACTTTGCAATGAATATTATATCTTATCATGAAACATAGATATGAGATGCAATATCTCGTTTTAAGAAGCATTTGAACTCTATTGCTTCGATATGTAGACATCTGCAAACGCTATTTCCTTGCAAGGAAGTGTCGCACTTACGTTCATTTGAATCGTAGGCGAGGAATGCATAACACTTCGCAATGAATATTATATCTTATCATGAAACATAGATATGAGATGCAATATCTCGTTTTAAGGAGCATTAGAACACTATTGCTACGATAGGTAGACATTTGCAAACGCGCTTTCCTTGCAAGGAGGTGTCGCAATTACATTCATTTGAAGTGTAGAGGAGGAATGCATGACACTTCGCAAATCATATTATATCTTACCATGAAACATAGAAATGAGATGCGATATCGCGTTTTAAGAAGCATCAGAAATCCATTGCTACGATACGTAGACATCTGCAAACGCTAATTCCTTGCAAGGAAGTGTCGCATTTACATTCATTTGAAGTGTAGACGAAGAATACATAACACTTCGCAAATCATATTATATCTTACCATGAAACATAGAAATGAGATGCGATATCGCGTTTTAAGAAGCATTAGAAAGCTATTTCTACGATACGTAGACATCTGCAAACGCTATTTCCTAGCGTGGAAGTATCGCATTCACTTTCATTTGAAGTATAGACGAGGAATACATGACACTTCGCAAATCATGTTATATCTTACCATGAAACATAGAAATGAGGTGCGATATCGCGTTAAGGAATCATATGAACTCTATTGCTACGATACATAGACATCTGCAGACGCTATTTCCTAACAAGGAAGTGTCGCATTTACATTCATTTGAAGTGTAGACGAGGAATACATGACACTTCGCAATGAATATTATATCTTATCGTGAAACATGGATATGAGATGCAATATCTCGTTTTAAGAAGCATTTGAACACTATTGCTACGATACGTAGACATCTGCAATCGCTATTTCCTTGCAAGGAAGTGTCGCATTTACATTCATTTGAATCGTAGACGAGGAATGCATAACACTTCGCAATGAATATTATATCTTACCATGAAATATAGAAATGAGATGCGATATCGCGATTTAAGAACCATTAGAAAGCTATTGCTACGAAACGTAGACATCTGCAAACGCTATTTCCTAGCGAGGAAGTATCGCATTCACATTCATTTGAAGTGTAGACGAGGAATACATAACACTTCGCAAATAATGTTATATCTTACCATGAAACATAGAAATGAGATGCGATATCGCGTTTTAAGAATCATATGAACTCTATTGCTACGATACGTAGACATCTGCAAACGCTATTTCCTTGTAAGGAAGTGTCGCATTTACTTTCATTTGAATCGTAGACGAGGAATGCATAACACTTCGCAATGAATATTATATCTTATCATGAAACACAGATATGAGATGCAATATCTCGTTTTAAGAAGCATTTGAACTCTATTGCTTCGATACGTAGACATCTGCAAACGCTATTTCCTTGCAAGGAAGTGTCGCATTTACATTCATTTGAATCGCAGACGAGGAATGCATAACACTTCGCAATGAATATTATATCTTATCATGAAACATAGATATGAGATGCAATATCTCGTTTTAAGAAGCATTTGAACTCTATTGCTTCGATACGTAGACATCTGCAAACGCTATTTCCTTGCAATGAAGTGTCGCACTTACGTTCATTTGAATCGTAGACGAGGAATGCATAAAACTTCGCAATGAATATTATATCGTATCATGAAACATAGATATGAGATGCAATATCTCGTTTTAAGAAGCGTTTTAAGAAGAATTTGAACTCTATTGCATCGATACGTAGACATCTGCAAACGCTATTTCCTTGCAAGGCAGTGTCGCATTTAAATTCATTTGAAGTGTAGACGAGGAATACATAACACATCGCATATCATATTATATCTTACCATGAAACATAGAAATGAGATGCGATATCGCGTTTTAAGAAGCATTAGAAAGCTAATGCTACGATACGTAGACATCTGCAAACGCTGTTTCCTAGCGGGGAAGTATCGCATTCACATTCATTTGAAGTGTAGACGAGGAATACGTAACACTTCGCAAATCATGTTATATCTTACCATGGAACATAGAAATGAGATGCGATATCGCGTTTTAAGAATCATATGAACCCTATTGCTACGATACGTAGACATCTGCAGTCGCTATTTTCTTGCAAGGAAGTGTCGCATTTACTTTCATTTGAATCGTAGACGAGGAATAGATAACACTTCGCAAATCATATTATATCTTACCATAAAACATAGAAATGAGATGCGATATCGCGTTTTAAGAATCATAAGAACACCATTGCTACGATACGTAGACATCTGCAAACGCTATTTCCTTGCAAGGAAGTGTCGCATTTACATTCATTTTAAGTGTAGACGAGGAATGCATGACACTTCGCAAATCATATTATATCTTACCATGAAACATAGAAATGAGATGCGATATCGCGTTTTAAGAAGCACCAGAAATCCATTGCTACGATACGTAGACATCTGCAAACGCCATTTCCTTGCAAGGAAGTGTCGCATTTACATTCATTTGAAATGTAGACGAGGAATACATAACACTTCGCAAATCATATTATATCTTACCATGAAACATAGAAATGAGATGCGATATCGCGTTTTAAGAAGCATTAGAACACTATTGCTACGATAGGTAAACATTTGCAAACGCTATTTCCTAGCGAGGAAGTATCGCATTCACATTCATTTGAAGTGTAGACGAGGAATACATAACACTTCGCAAATCATGTTATATCTTACCATGAAACATAGAAATGAGATGCGACATCGCGTTTTAAGAAGCATTAGAACTCTATTGCTACGATAGGTAGACATCTGCAAACGCTATTTCCTTGCAAGGAAGTGTCGCATTTACATTCATTTGAAGTGTAGACGAGGAATACATGACACTTCGCAATGAATATTATATCTTATCATGAAACATGGATATGAGATGCAATATCTCGTTTTAAGAAGCATTTGAACACTATTGCTACGATCGGTAGTCATCTGCAAACGCTATTTCCTTGCAAGGAAGTGTCGCATTTACATTCATTTGAAGTGTAGACGAGGAATACATGACACTTCGCAAATCATATTATATCTTACCATGAAACATAGAAGTGAGATGCGATATCGCGTTTCAAGAACCATTAGAAAGCTATTGCTACGATATGTAGACATCTGCAAACGCTATTTCCTTGCAAGGAAGTGTCGCATTTACAATCATTTGAAGTGTAGAAGAGGAATACATGACACTTCGCAAATCATATTATATCTTACCATGAAACATAGAAATGAGATGCGATATCGCGTTTTAAGAAGCATTAGAACACTATTGCTACGACAGGTAGACATTTGCAAACGCGCTTTCCTTGCAAGGAGGTGTCGCAATTACATTCATTTGAAGTGTAGAGGAGGAATACATAACACTTAGCAAATCATATTACTTCTTACCATGAAACATAGAAATGAGATGCGATATCGCGTTTTAAGAAGCATTAGAACTCTATTGCTACGATACCTAGACATCTGCAGACGCTATTTCCTAGCAAGGAAGTGTCGCATTTACATTCATTTGAAGTGTAGACGAGGAATACATGACACTTCGCAAATCATATTATATCTTACCATGAAACATAGAAATGAGATGCGATATCGCGTTTTAAGAAGCATTAGAAAGCTATTTCTACGATACGTAGACATCTGCAAACGCTATTTCCTAGCGTGGAAGTATCGCATTCACATTCGCTTGAAGTATAGACGAGGAATACATGACACTTCGCAAATCATGTTATATCTTACAATGAAACATAGAAATGAGGTGCGATATCGCGTTTAGGAATCATATTAACTCTATTGCTACGATACGTAGACATCTGCAATCGCTATTTCCTTGCAAGGAAGTGTCGCATTTATTTTCATTTGAATCGTAGACGAGGAATACATGACACTTCGCAATGAATATTATATCTTATCGTGAAACATGGATATGAGATGCAATATCTCGTTTTAAGAAGCATTTGAACACTATTGCTACGATACGTAGACATCTGCAATCGCTATTTCCTTGCAAGGAAGTGTCGCATTTACATTCATTTGAATCGTAGACGAGGAATGCATAACACTTCGCAATGAATATTATATCTTACCATGAAATATAGAAATGAGATGCGATATCGCGATTTAAGAACCATTAGAAAGCTATTGCTACGAAACGTAGACATCTGCAAACGCTATTTCCTAGCGAGGAAGTATCGCATTCACATTCATTTGAAGTGTAGACGAGGAATACATAACACTTCGCAAATAATGTTATATCTTACCATGAAACATAGAAATGAGATGCGATATCGCGTTTTAAGAATCATATGAACTCTATTGCTACGATACGTAGACATCTGCAAACGCTATTTCCTTGTAAGGAAGTGTCGCATTTACTTTCATTTGAATCGTAGACGAGGAATGCATAACACTTCGCAATGAATATTATATCTTATCATGAAACACAGATATGAGATGCAATATCTCGTTTTAAGAAGCATTTGAACTCTATTGCTTCGATACGTAGACATCTGCAAACGCTATTTCCTTGCAAGGAAGTGTCGCATTTACATTCGTTTGAATCGCAGACGAGGAATGCATAACACTTCGCAATGAATATTATATCTTATCATGAAACATAGATATGAGATGCAATATCTCGTTTTAAGAAGCATTTGAACTCTATTGCTTCGATACGTAGACATCTGCAAACGCTATTTCCTTGCAATGAAGTGTCGCACTTACGTTCATTTGAATCGTAGACGAGGAATGCATAAAACTTCGCAATGAATATTATATCGTATCATGAAACATAGATATGAGATGCAATATCTCGTTTTAAGAAGCGTTTTAAGAAGAATTTGAACTCTATTGCATCGATACGTAGACATCTGCAAACGCTATTTCCTTGCAAGGCAGTGTCGCATTTAAATTCATTTGAAGTGTAGACGAGGAATACATAACACATCGCATATCATATTATATCTTACCATGAAACATAGAAATGAGATGCGATATCGCGTTTTAAGAAGCATTAGAAAGCTAATGCTACGATACGTAGACATCTGCAAACGCTGTTTCCTAGCGGGGAAGTATCGCATTCACATTCATTTGAAGTGTAGACGAGGAATACGTAACACTTCGCAAATCATGTTATATCTTACCATGGAACATAGAAATGAGATGCGATATCGCGTTTTAAGAATCATATGAACCCTATTGCTACGATACGTAGACATCTGCAGTCGCTATTTTCTTGCAAGGAAGTGTCGCATTTACTTTCATTTGAATCGTAGACGAGGAATAGATAACACTTCGCAAATCATATTATATCTTACCATAAAACATAGAAATGAGATGCGATATCGCGTTTTAAGAATCATAAGAACACCATTGCTACGATACGTAGACATCTGCAAACGCTATTTCCTTGCAAGGAAGTGTCGCATTTACATTCATTTTAAGTGTAGACGAGGAATGCATGACACTTCGCAAATCATATTATATCTTACCATGAAACATAGAAATGAGATGCGATATCGCGTTTTAAGAAGCACCAGAAATCCATTGCTACGATACGTAGACATCTGCAAACGCCATTTCCTTGCAAGGAAGTGTCGCATTTACATTCATTTGAAATGTAGACGAGGAATACATAACACTTCGCAAATCATATTATATCTTACCATGAAACATAGAAATGAGATGCGATATCGCGTTTTAAGAAGCATTAGAACACTATTGCTACGATAGGTAAACATTTGCAAACGCTATTTCCTAGCGAGGAAGTATCGCATTCACATTCATTTGAAGTGTAGACGAGGAATACATAACACTTCGCAAATCATGTTATATCTTACCATGAAACATAGAAATGAGATGCGACATCGCGTTTTAAGAAGCATTAGAACTCTATTGCTACGATAGGTAGACATCTGCAAACGCTATTTCCTTGCAAGGAAGTGTCGCATTTACATTCATTTGAAGTGTAGACGAGGAATACATGACACTTCGCAATGAATATTATATCTTATCATGAAACATGGATATGAGATGCAATATCTCGTTTTAAGAAGCATTTGAACACTATTGCTACGATCGGTAGTCATCTGCAAACGCTATTTCCTTGCAAGGAAGTGTCGCATTTACATTCATTTGAAGTGTAGACGAGGAATACATGACACTTCGCAAATCATATTATATCTTACCATGAAACATAGAAGTGAGATGCGATATCGCGTTTCAAGAACCATTAGAAAGCTATTGCTACGATATGTAGACATCTGCAAACGCTATTTCCTTGCAAGGAAGTGTCGCATTTACAATCATTTGAAGTGTAGAAGAGGAATACATGACACTTCGCAAATCATATTATATCTTACCATGAAACATAGAAATGAGATGCGATATCGCGTTTTAAGAAGCATTAGAACACTATTGCTACGACAGGTAGACATTTGCAAACGCGCTTTCCTTGCAAGGAGGTGTCGCAATTACATTCATTTGAAGTGTAGAGGAGGAATACATAACACTTAGCAAATCATATTACTTCTTACCATGAAACATAGAAATGAGATGCGATATCGCGTTTTAAGAAGCATTAGAACTCTATTGCTACGATACCTAGACATCTGCAGACGCTATTTCCTAGCAAGGAAGTGTCGCATTTACATTCATTTGAAGTGTAGACGAGGAATACATGACACTTCGCAAATCATATTATATCTTACCATGAAACATAGAAATGAGATGCGATATCGCGTTTTAAGAAGCATTAGAAAGCTATTTCTACGATACGTAGACATCTGCAAACGCTATTTCCTAGCGTGGAAGTATCGCATTCACATTCGCTTGAAGTATAGACGAGGAATACATGACACTTCGCAAATCATGTTATATCTTACAATGAAACATAGAAATGAGGTGCGATATCGCGTTTAGGAATCATATTAACTCTATTGCTACGATACGTAGACATCTGCAATCGCTATTTCCTTGCAAGGAAGTGTCGCATTTATTTTCATTTGAATCGTAGACGAGGAATGCATAACACTTCGCATTGAATATTACATCTTACCATGAAACATAGAAATGAGATGCTATATCGCGTTCTAAGAAGCATCAGAAATCTATTGCTACGATACGTAGACATCTGCAAACGCTATATCCTTGCAAGAAAGTATCGCATTTACATTCATTTGAAGTGTAGACGACGAATACATAACACTTCGCAAATCATGTTATATCTTACCATGAAACATAGAAATGAGATGCGATATCGCGGTTTAAGAATCATATGAACTCTATTGCTTCGATACGTAGACATCTGCAAACGCTACTACCTTGCAAGGAAGTGTCGCATTTACATTCATTTGAGGTGTAAACGAGGAATACATAACACATCGCAAATCACATTACATCTTACCATGAAACGTAGAAATGATATGCGATATCGCGTTTTAAGGAGCATTAGGACTCTATTGCTACGATACATAGACATCTGCAGACGCTATTTCCTAACAAGGAAGTGTCGCATTTACATTCATTTGAAGTGTAGACGAGGAATACATGACACTTCGCAAATCATATTATATCATACCATGAAACATAGAAATGAGATGCGATATCGCGTTTCAAGAAGCATTAGAAAGCTATTGCTACGATACGTAGACATCTGCAAACGCTATTTCCTAGCGAGGAAGTATCGCATTCACATTCATATGAAGTGTAGACGAGGAATACATAACACTTCGCAAATCATGTTATATCTTACCATGAAACATAGAAATGAGATGCGACATCGCGTTTTAAGAAGCATTAGAACTCTATTGCTACGATAGGTAGACATCTGCAAACGCTATTTCCTTGCAAGGAAGTGTCGCATTTACATTCACTTGAAGTGTAGACGAGGAATACATGACACTTCGCAATGAATATTATATCTTATCATGAAACATGGATATGAGATGCGATATCGCGTTTTAAGAAGCATTAGAAAGCTAATGCTACGATACGTAGACATCTGCAAACGCTATTTCCTAGCGGGGAAGTATCGCATTCACATTCATTTGAAGTGTAGACGAGGAATACATAACACTTCGCAAATCATATTATATCTTACCATGAAACATAGAAATGAGATGCGATATCGCGTTTTAAGAAGCATTAGAACTCTATTGCTACTATAGGTAGACATCTGGAAACGCTATTTCCTTGCAAGGAAGTGTCGCATTTACATTCATTTGAAGTGTAGACGAGGAATACATGACACTTCGCAAATCATATTATATCTTATCATGAAACATAGATATGAGATGCAATATCTCGTTGTAAGAAGCATTTGAGCTCTATTGCTTCGATACGTAGACATCTGCAAACGCTATTTCCTTGCAAGGAAGTGCCGCATTTACATTCATTTGAAGTGTAGACGAGGAATACATAACTCTTCGCAAATCATATTATATCTTGCCATGAAACATAGAAATGTGATGCGATATCGCGTTTTAAGAAGCATTAGAACACTATTGCTACGATAGGTAGACATTTGCAAACGCGCTTTCCTTGCAAGGAGGTGTCGCAATTTCATTCATTTGAAGTGTAGAGGAGGAATACATAGCACTTAGCAAATCATATTACATGTTACCATGAAACATAGAAATGAGATGCGATATCGCGTTTTAAGAAGCATTAGAACTCTATTGCTACGATACCTAGACATCTGCAGACGCTAGTTCCTAGCAAGGAAGTGTCGCATTTACATTCATTTGAAGTGTAGACGAGGAATACATGACACTTCGCAAATCATATTATATCTTACCATGAAACATAGAAATGAGATGCGATATCGCGTTTTAAGAAGCATTAGAAAGCTATTTCTACGATACGTAGACATCTGCAAACGCTATTTCCTAGCGTGGATGTATTGCATTCACATTCATTTGAAGTATAGACGAGGAATACATGACACTTCGCAAATCATGTTATATCTTACCATGAAACATAGAAATGAGGTGCGATTTCGCGTTTTAAGAATCATAAGAACTCTATAGCTACGATACGTAGACATCTGCAAACGCTATTTCCTTGCAAGGAAGTGTCGCATTTACATTCATTTGAATCGTAGACGAGGAATGCATAACACTTCGCAATGAATATTACATCTTACCATGAAACATAGAAATGAGATGCGATATCGCGTTTTAAGAAGCATCAGAAATCCATTGCTACGATACGTAGACATCTGCAAACGCTATTTCCTTGCAAGGAAGTGTCGCATTTACATTCATTTGAAGTGTAGACGAGGAATACATAACACTTCGCAAATCATATTATATCTTACCATGAAACATAGAAATGAGGTGCGATATCGCGTTTTAAGTATCATAAGAACTCTATTGCAACGATACGTAGACATCTGCAAACGCTATTTCCTTGGAAGGAAGTGTCGCATTTACATTCATTTGAATCGTAGACGAGGAATGCATAGCACTTGGCAATGAATATTATATCTTACCATGAAACATAGAAGTGAGATGCAATATCTCGTTTTAAGAAGCATTTGAACTCTATTGCTTCGATACGTAGACATCTGCAAACGCTATGTCCTTGCAAGGAGGTGTCGCATTTACATTCATTTGAATCGTAGACGAGGAATGCATAGAACTTCGCAATGAATATTATATCTTATCATGAAACATAGATATGAGATGCAATATCTCGTTGTAAGAAGCATTTGAGCTCTATTGCTTCGATACGTAGACATCTGCAAACGCTATTTCCTTGCAAGGAAGTGCCGCATTTACATTCATTTGAAGTGTAGACGAGGAATACATGACTCTTCGCAAATCATATTATATCTTGCCATGAAACATAGAAATGAGATGCGATATCGCGTTTTAAGAAGCATTTGAACACTATTGCTACGATAGGTAGACATTTGCAAACGCGCTTTCCTTGCAAGGAGGTGTCGCAATTTCATTCATTTGAAGTGTAGAGGAGGAATACATAACTCTTAGCAAATCATATTACATGTTACCATGAAACATAGAAATGAGATGCGATATCGCGTTTTAAGAAGCATTAGAACTCTATTGCTACGATACCTAGACCTCTGCAGACGCTAGTTCCTAGCAAGGAAGTGTCGCATTTACATTCATTTGAAGTGTAGACGAGGAATACATAACATTTCGCAAATCATATTATACCTTACCATGAAGCATAGAAATGAGATGCGATATCGCGTTTTAAGAAGCATTAGAACTCTATTGCTTCGATACGTAGACATCTGCAAACGCTATTTCCTTGCAAGGACGTGTCGCATTTACATTCATTTGAAGTGTAGACGAGGAATACATAACACTTCGCAAATCATATTATATCTTACCATGAAACATAGAAATGAGATGCGATATCGCGTTTTAAGAAGCATTAGAACTCTATCGCTACGATACCTAGACATCTGCAGGCGCTATTTCCTAGCAAGGAAGTGTCGCATTTACATTCATATGAAGTGTAGACGAGGAATACATAACACGTCGCTAATCATATTATATCTTACCATGAAACATAGAAATGAGGTGCCATATCGCGTTTTAAGAATCATAAGAACTCTATTGCTACGATACGTAGACATCTGCAAACGCTATTTCCTTGCAAGGAAGTGTCGCATTTACATTCATTTGAATCGTAGACGAGGAATGCATAGCACCTCGCAATGAATATTATATCTTATCATGAAACATAGATATGAGATGCAATATCTCGTTTTAAGAAGCATTTGAGCTCTATTGCTTTGATACGTAGACATCAGCAAACGCTATTTCCTTGCAAGGAAGTGTCGCATTTACAATCATTTGAAGTGTAGAAGAAGAATACATGACACTTCGCAAATCATATTATATCTTACCATGAAAGATAGAAATGAGATGCGATATCGCGTTTTAAGAAGCATTAGAAAGCTAATGCTACGATACGTAGACATCTGCAAACGCTATTTCCTAGCGGAGAAGTATCGCATTCACATTCATTTGAAGTGTAGACGAGGAATACGTAACACTTCGCAAATCATATTATATATTACCATCAAAGATAGAAATGAGATGCGATGTCGCGTTTTAAGAATCATAAGAACCCTATTGCTACGATACGTAGACAACTGCAATCGCTATTTCCTTGCAAGGAAGTGTCGCATTTACTTTCATTTGAATCGTAGACGAGGAATGCATAACACTTCGCAATGAATATTATATCTTATCATGAAACATAGATATGAGATGCAATATCTCGTTTTAAGAAGCATTTGAACTCTATTGCTTCGATACGTAGACATCTGCAAACGCTATTTCCTTGCAAGGAAGTGTCGCATTTACATTCATTTGAAGTGTAGACGAGGAATACATAACACTTCGCAAATCATATTATATCTTACCATGAAACATAGAAATGAGATGCGATATCGCGTTTTAAGAAGCATTAGAACTCTATTGCTACTATAGGTAGACATCTGGAAACGCTATTTCCTTGCAAGGAAGTGTCGCATTTACATTCATTTGAAGTGTAGACGAGGAATACATGACACTTCGCAATGAATATTATATGTTATCATGAAACATGGATATGAGATGCAATATCTCGTTTTAAGAAGCATTTGAACACTATTGCTACGATAGGTAGACATCTGCAAACGCTATTTCCTTGCAAGGAAGTGTCGCATTTACATTCATTTGAAGTGGAGACGAGGAATACATGACACTTCGCAAATCATATTATATCTTACCATGAAACATAGAAATGAGATGCGATATCGCGTTTTAAGAAGCATTAGAACTCTATTGCTACGATACCTAGACATCTGCAAACGCTATTTCCTAGCGAGGAAGTATCGCATTCACATTCGTTTGAAGTGTAGACGAGGAATACATAACACTTCGCAAATCATGTTATATCTTACCATCAAACATAGAAATGAGGTGCGATATCGCGTTTTAAGAAGCATTAGAACTCTATTGCAACGATACCTAGACATCTGCAAACGCTATTTCCTTGGAAGGAAGTGTCGCATTTACATTCATTTGAATCGTAGACGAGGAATGCATAGCACTTCGCAATGAATATTATATCTTACCATGAAACATAGAAATGAGATGCGATATCGCGTTTTAAGAAGCATTAGAACACTATTGCTACGATAGGTAGACATTTGCAAACGCGCTTTCCTTGCAAGGAGGTGTCGCAATTACATTCATTTGAAGTGTAGAGGAGGAATACATAACACTTAGCAAATCATATTACATCTTACCATGAAACATAGAAATGAGATGCGATATCGCGTTTTAAGAAGCATTAGAACTCTATTGCTACGATACCTAGACATCTGCAGACGCTATTTCCTAGCAAGGAAGTGTCGCATTTACATTCATTTGAAGTGTAGACGAGGAATACATAACACTTCGCAAATCATATTATATCTTACCATGAAACATAGAAATGAGGTGCGATATCGCGTTTTAAGAAGCCTCAGAAATCTATTGCTACGATACGTAGACATCTGCAAACGCTATTTCCTAGCAAGCTAGTGTCGCATTTACATTCATATGAAGTGTAGACGAGGAATACATGACACTTCGCAAATCATATTATATCTTACCATGAAACATAGAAATGGGATGCGATATCGCGTTTCAAGAAGCATTAGAAAGCTATTGCTACGATACGTAGACATCTGCAAACGCTATTTCCTAGCGAGGAAGTATCGCATTCACATTCGTTTGAAGTGTAGACGAGGAATACATAACACTTCGCAAATCATGTTATATCTTACCATGAAACACAGAAATGAGATGCGACATCGCGTTTTAAGAAGCATTAGAACTCTGTTGCTACTATAGGTAGACATCTGGAAACGCTATTTCCTTGCAAGGAAGTGTCGCATTTACATTCATTTGAAGTGTAGACGAGGAATACATGACACTTCGCAATGAATATTATATCTTATCATGAAACATGGATATGAGATGCAATATCTCGTTTTAAGAAGCATTTGAACACTATTGCTACGATAGGTAGACATCTGCAAACGCTATTTCCTTGCAAGGAAGTGTCGCATTTACATTCATTTGAAGTGTAGACGAGGAATACATGACACTTCGCAAATCATATTATATCTTACCATGAAATATAGAAATGAGATGCGATATCGCGTTTCAAGAAGCATTAGAAAGCTATTGCTACGATATGTAGACATCTGTAAACGCTATTTCCTTGCAAGGAAGTGTCGCATTTACAATCATTTGAAGTGTAGAAGAGGAATACATGACACTTCGCAAATCATATTATATCTTATCATGAAATATAGATATGAGATGCAGTATCTCGTTGTAAGAAGCATTTGAGCTCTATTGCTTCGATACGTAGACATCTGCAAACGCTATTTCCTTGCAAGGAAGTGTCGCATTTACATTCATTTGAAGTGTAGACGAGGAATACATAACACTTCGCAAATCATATTATACCTTACCATGAAGCATAGAAATGAGATGCGATATCGCGTTTTAAGAAGCATTAGAACTCTATTGCTTCGATACGTAGACATCTTCAAACGCTATTTCCTTGCAAGGACGTGTCGCATTTACATTCATTTGAAGTGTAGACGAGGAATACATAACACTTTGCAAATCAAATTATATCTTACCATCAAACATAGAAATGAGGTGCGATATCGCGTTTTAAGAAGCATTAGAACTCTATTGCAACGATACCTAGACATCTGCAAACGCTATTTCCTTGGAAGGAAGTGTCGCATTTACATTCATTTGAATCGTAGACGAGGAATGCATAGCACTTCGCAATGAATATTATATCTTACCATGAAACATAGAAATGAGATGCAATATCTCGTTTTAAGAAGCATTTGAACTCTATCGCTACGATACCTAGACATCTGCAGACGCTATTTCCTAGCAAGGAAGTGTCGCATTTACATTCATATGAAGTGTAGACGAGGAATACATAACACTTCGCAAATCATATTATATCTTACCATGAAACATAGAAATGAGGTGCGATATCGCGTTTTAAGAATCATAAGAACTCTATTGCTACGATACGTAGACATCTGCAAACGCTATTTCCTTGCAAGGAAGTGTCGCATTTACATTCATTTGAATCGTAGACGAGGAATGCATAGCACTTCGCAATGAATATTATATCTTATCATGAAACATAGATATGAGATGCAATATCTCGTTTTAAGAAGCATTTGAGCCCTATTGCTTCGATACGTAGACATCAGCAAACGCTATTTCCTTGCAAGGAAGTGTCGCATTTACAATCATTTGAAGTGTAGAAGAAGAATACATGACACTTCGCAAATCATATTATATCTTACCATGAAAGATAGAAATGAGATGCGATATCGCGTTTTAAGAAGCATTAGAAAGCTAATGCTACGATACGTAGACATCTGCAAACGCTATTTCCTAGCGGAGAAGTATCGCATTCACATTCATTTGAAGTGTAGACGAGGAATACGTAACACTTCGCAAATCATATTATATATTACCATCAAAGATAGAAATGAGATGCGATGTCGCGTTTTAAGAATCATAAGAACCCTATTGCTACGATACGTAGACAACTGCAATCGCTATTTCCTTGCAAGGAAGTGTCGCATTTACTTTCATTTGAATCGTAGACGAGGAATGCATAACACTTCGCAATGAATATTATATCTTATCATGAAACATAGATATGAGATGCAATATCTCGTTTTAAGAAGCATTTGAACTCTATTGCTTCGATACGTAGACATCTGCAAACGCTATTTCCTTGCAAGGAAGTGTCGCATTTACATTCATTAGAAGTGTAGACGAGGAATACATAACACTTCGCAAATCATATTATATCTTACCATGAAACATAGAAATGAGATGCGATATCGCGTTTTAAGAATCATAAGAACTCTATTGCTACGGTACGTAGACATCTGCAAACGCGCTTTCCTTGCAAGGAGGTGTCGCAATTACATTCATTTGAAGTGTAGAGGAGGAATACATAACACTTAGCAAATCATATTACATCTTACCATGAAACATAGAAATGAGATGCGATATCGCGTTTTAAGAAGCATTAGAACTCTATTGCTACGATACCTAGACATCTGCAGACGCTATTTCCTAGCAAGCTAGTGTCGCATTTACATTCATATGAAGTGTAGACGAGGAATACATGACACTTCGCAAATCATATTATATCTTACCATGAAACATAGAAATGAGATGCGATATCGCGTTTCAAGAAGCATTAGAAAGCTATTGCTACGATACGTAGACATCTGCAAACGCTATTTCCTAGCGAGGAAGTATCGCATTCACATTCGTTTGAAGTGTAGACGAGGAATACATAACACTTCGCAAATCATGTTATATCTTACCATGAAACACAGAAATGAGATGCGACATCGCGTTTTAAGAAGCATTAGAACTCTGTTGCTACTATAGGTAGACATCTGGAAACGCTATTTCCTTGCAAGGAAGTGTCGCATTTACATTCATTTGAAGTGTAGACGAGGAATACATGACACTTCGCAATGAATATTATATCTTATCATGAAACATGGATATGAGATGCAATATCTCGTTTTAAGAAGCATTTGAACACTATTGCTACGATAGGTAGACATCTGCAAACGCTATTTCCTTGCAAGGAAGTGTCGCATTTACATTCATTTGAAGTGTAGACGAGGAATACATGACACTTCGCAAATCATATTATATCTTACCATGAAACATAGAAATGAGATGCGATATCGCGTTTTAAGAAGCATTAGAACTCTATTGCTACTATAGGTAGACATCTGGAAACGCTATTTCCTAGCGGAGAAGTATCGCATTCACATTCATTTGAAGTGTAGACGAGGAATACGTAACACTTCGCAAATCATATTATATCTTACCATGAAACATAGAAATGAGATGCGATATCGCGTTTTAAGAAGCATTAGAACTCTATTGCTACTATAGGTAGACATCTGGAAACGCTATTTCCTTGCAAGGAAGTGTCGCATTTACATTCATTTGAAGTGGAGACGAGGAATACATGACACTTCGCAAATCATATTATATCTTACCATGAAACATAGAAATGAGATGCGATATCGCGTTTTAAGAAGCATTAGAACTCTATAGCTTCGATACGTAGACATCTGCAAACGCTATGTCCTTGCAAGGAGGTGTCGCATTTACATTCATTTGAATCGTAGACGAGGAATGCATAGAACTTCGCAATGAATATTATATCTTATCATGAAACATAGAAATGAGATGCGATATCGCGTTTTAAGAAGCATCAGAAATCTATTGCTACGATACGTAGACATCTGCAAACGCTATTTCCTAGCAAGCTAGTGTCGCATTTACATTCATATGAAGTGTAGACGAGGAATACATATCACTTCGCAATTCATATTATATCTTACCATGAAACATAGAAATGAGGTGCGATATCGCGTTTTAAGAATCATAAGAACTCTATTGCTACGGTACGTAGACATCTGCAAACGCTATTTCCTTGCAAGGATGTGTCGCATTTACATTCATTTGAGGTGTAAACGAGGAATACATAACACTTCGCAAATCATATTACATCTTACCGTGAAACGTAGAAATGAGATGCGATATCGCGTTTTAAGGAGCATTAGGACTCTATTGCTACGATACATAGACATCTGCAGACGCTATTTCCTAATAAGGAAGTGTCGCATTTACATTCATTTGAAGTGTAGACGAGGAATACATGACACTTCGCAAATCATATTATATCTTACCATGAAACATAGAAATGAAATGCGATATCGCGTTTAAGAATCATATGAACTCTATTGCTACGATACGTAGACATCTGCAATCGCTATTTCCTTGCAAGGAAGTGTCGCATTTACTTTCATTTGAATCGTAGACGAGGAGTGCATAACACTTCGCAATGAATATTACATCTTACCATGAAACATAGAAATGAGATGCGATATCGCGTTTTAAGAAGCATCAGAAATCTATTGCTACGATACGTAGACATCTGCAAACGCTACTTCCTTGCAAGGAAGTGTCGCATTTACTTTCATTTGAGGTGTAAACGGGGAATACATAACACTTCCCAAATCATATTATATCTTACCATGAAACATAGAAATGAGATGCGATATCGCGTTTAAGAATCATATGAACTCTATTGCTACGATACGTAGACATCTGCAATCGCTATTTCCTTGCAAGGAAGTGTCGCATTTACATTCATTTGAATCGTAGACGAGGAATGCATAGCACTTCGCAATGAATATTATATCTTATCATGAAACATAGATATGAGATGCAATATATCGTTTTAAGAAGCATTTGAGCTCTATTGCTTCGATACGTAGACATCTGCAAACGCTATTTCCTTGCAAGGAAGTGTCGCATTTACATTCATTTGAAGTGTAGTCGAGGAATACATAACACTTCGCAAATCATATTATATCTTACCGTGAAACATAGAAATGAGATGCGATATCGCGTTTTAAGAAGCATTAGAACACTATTGCTACGATAGGTAGACATTTGCAAACGCGCTTTCCTTGCAAGGAGGTGTCGCAATTACATTCATTTGAAGTGTAGAGGAGGAATACATAACACTTAGGAAATCATATTACATCTTACCATGAAACATAGAAATGAGGTGCGATATCGCGTTTTAAGAATCATAAGAACTCTATTGCTACGATACGTAGACATCTGCAAACGCTAGTTCCTAGCAAGGAAGTGTCGCATTTACATTCATTTGAAGTGTAGACGAGGAATACATAACACTTCGCAAATCATATTATACCTTACCATGAAGCATAGAAATGAGATGCGATATCGCGTTTTAAGAAGCATTAGAACTCTATTGCTTCGATACGTAGACATCTGCAAACGCTATTTCCTTGCAAGGACGTGTCGCATTTACATTCATTTGGATCGTAGACGAGGAATGCATAGCACTTCGCAATGAATATTATATCTTATCATGAAACATGGATATGAGATGCAATATCTCGTTTTAAGAAGCTTTTGAACTCTATTGCTACGATAGGTAGACATCTGCAAACGCTATTTCCTTGCAAGGACGTGTCGCATTTACTTTCATTTGAATCGTAGACGAGGAATACATAACACTTCGCAAATCATATTATATCTTACCATAAAACATAGAAATGAGATGCGATATCGCGTTTTAAGAATCATAAAAACACCATTGCTACGATACGTAGACATCTGCAAACGCTATTTCCTAGCGAGAAAGTGTAGCTTTCACATTCATTTGAAGTGTAGACGAGGAATACGTAACACTTCGCAAATCATATTATATCTTACCATGAAAGATAGAAATGAGATACGATGTCGCGTCTAAGAATCATAAGAACCCTATTGCTACGATACGAAGACAACTGCAATCGCTATTTCCTTGCAAGGAAGTGTCGCATTTACTTTCATTTGAGTCGCAGACGAGGAATGCATAACACTTGGCAATGAATATTACACCTTACCATGAAACATAGAAATGAGATGCGATATCGCGCTTGAAGAAGCATTAGAAATCTATTGCTACGATACGTAGACATCTGCAAACGCTATTTCCTAGCGAGGAAGTATCGCATTCACATTCATTTGAAGTGTAGACGAGGAATGCATGACACTTCGCAAATCATATTATATCTTACCATGAAACATAGAAATGAGATGCGATATCGCGTTTTAAGAAGCATTAGAAATCTATTGCTACGATACGTAGACATCTGCAAACGCTATTTCTTTGCAAGGAAGTGTCGCATTTACATTCATTTGAAGTGTAGACGAGGAATACATAACACTTCGCAAATCATATTATATCTTACCATGAAACATAGAATTGAGATGCGATATCGCGTTTTAAGAATCATAAGAACTCTATTGATACGATACGTAGACAACTGCAAACGCTATTTCCTTGCAAGGAAGTGTCACATTTACATTCATTTGAATCGTAGACGAGGAATGCATTACACTTCGCAATGAATATTATATCTTATCATGAAACATAGATATGAGATGCAATATCTCGTTTTAAGAAGCATTTGAAGTCTATTGCTACGATACGTAAACATCTGCAACCGCTATTTCCTTGCAAGGAAGTGTCGCATTCACATTCATTTGAATCGTAGACGAGGAATGCATAACAATTCGCAATGAATATTATATCTTATCATGAAACATAGATATGAGATGCGATATCGCGTTTTAAGAAGCATTAGAAATCTATTGCTACGATACGTAGACATCTGCAAACGCTATTTCTTTGCAAGGAAGAGTCGCATTTACATTCATTTGAAGTGTAGACGAGGAATACATAACACTTCGCAAATCATATTATATCTTCCCATGAAACATAGAAATGAGATGCGATATCGCGTTTTAAGAAGCATTAGAAATCTATTGCTATGATACGTAGACATCTGCAGACGCTACTTCTTTGCAAGGAAGTGTCGCATTTACATTCATTTGAAGTGTAGACGAGGAATACATAACACTTCGCAAATCATATTATATCTTACACATGAAACATAGAAATGAGATGCGATATCGCGTTTTAAGACGCATTAGAACTCTATTGCTACGATAGGTAGACATCTGCAAACGCTATTTCCTTGCAAGGAAGTGTCGCATTTACATTCATTTGAATCGTAGACGGGGAATGCATAACACTTCGCAAATCATATTATATCTTGCCATGAAATATAGAAATGAGATGCGATATCGCATTTTAAGAATCATAAGAACTCTATTGCTACGATACGTAGACATCTGCAAACGCTATTTCCTTGCAAGGAGGTATCGCATTTACATTCATTTGAATCGTAGACGAGGAATGCATAACACTTCGCAATGAATATTATATCTTATCATGAAACATAGATATGAGATGCAATATCTCGTTTTAAGAATCATTTGAACTCCATTGCTTCGATACGTAGACATCTGCAGACGCTATTTCCTTGCAAGGAAGTGTCGCATTTACATTCGCTTGAAGTGTAGACGAGGAATACATAACACTTCGCAAATCATATTATATCTTACCATGAAACATAGAAATGAGATGCGATATCGCGTTTTAAGAAGCATTAGAAATCTATTGCTACGATACGTAGACATCTGCAAACGCTATTTCCTTGCAAGGAAGTGTCGCATTTACAATCATTTGAAGTGTAGACGAGGAATACATAACACTTCGCAAATCATATTATATCTTACCATGAAACATAGAAATGAGATGCGATATCGCGTTTTGAGACGCATTAGAAATCAATTGCTACGATACGTAGACATCTGCAAACGCTATTTCTTTGCAAGGAAGTGTCGTATTTACATTCATTTGAAGTGTAGACGAGGAATACATAACACTTCGCAAATCATATTATATCTTACCATGAAACATAGAAATGAGATGCGATATCGCGTTTTAAGAATCATAAGAACTCTATTGATACGATACGTAGACAACTGCAAACGCTATTTCCTTGCAAGGAAGTGTCACATTTACATTCATTTGAATCGTAGACGAGGAATGCATAACACTTCGCAATGAATATTATATCTTATCATGAAACATAGATATGAGATGCAATATCTCGTTTTAAGAAGCATTTGAACTCTATTGCTACGATACGTAAACATCTGCAAACGCTATTTCCTTGCAAGGAAGTGTCGCATTTACATTCATTTGAATCGTAGACGCGGAATGCATAACAATTCGCAATGAATATTATATCTTATCATGAAACATAGATATGAGATGCGATATCGCGTTTTAAGAAGCATTAGAAATCTATTGCTACGATACGTAGACATCTGCAAACGCTATTTCTTTGCAAGGAAGAGTCGCATTTACATTCATTTGAAGTGTAGACGAGGAATACATAACACTTCGCAAATCATATTATATCTTACCATGAAACATAGAAATGAGATGCGATATCGCGTTTTAAGAATCATAAGAACTCTATTGATACGATACGTAGACAACTGCAAACGCTATTTCCTTGCAAGGAAGTGTCACATTTACATTCATTTGAATCGTAGACGAGGAATGCATAACACTTCGCAATGAATATTATATCTTATCATGAAACATAGATATGAGATGCAATATCTCGTTTTAAGAAGCATTTGAACTCTATTGCTACGATAGGTAGACATCTGCAAACGCTATTTCCTTGCAAGGAAGTGTCGCATTTACATTCATTTGAATCGTAGACGGGGAATGCATAACACTTCGCAAATCATATTATATCTTGCCATGAAATATAGAAATGAGATGCGATATCGCATTTTAAGAATCATAAGAACTCTATTGCTACGATACGTAGACATCTGCAAACGCTATTTCCTTGCAAGGAGGTGTCGCATTTACATTCATTTGAATCGTAGACGAGGAATGCATAACACTTCGCAATGAATATTATATCTTATCATAAAACATAGATATGAGATGCAATATCTCGTTTTAAGAAGCATTTGAACTCTATTGCTTCGATACGTAGACATCTGCAGACGCTATTTCCTTGCAAGGAAGTGTCGCATTTACATTAATTTAAAGTGTAGACGAGGAATACATGACACTTCGCAAATCATATTATATCTTACCATGAAACATAGAAATGAGATGCGATATCGCGTTTTAAGAAGCATTAGAAATCTATTGCTACGACACGTAGACATCTGCAAACGCTATATCTTTGCAAGGAAGTGTCGCATTTACATTCATTTGAAGTGTAGACGAGGAATAGATAACACTTCGCAAATCATATTATATCTTCCCATGAAACATAGAAATGAGATGCGATATCGCCTTTTAAGAAGCATTAGAAATCTACTGCTATGATACGTAGACATCTGCAGACGCTACTTCTTTGCAAGGAAGTGTCGCATTTACATTCATTTGAAGTGTAGACGAGGAATACATAACACTTCTCAAATCATATTATATCCTACCAAGAAACATAGAAATGAGATGCGATATCGCGTTTTACGACGCATTAGAACTCTATTGCTACGATAGGTAGACATCTGCAAACGCTATTTCCTTGCAAGGAGGTGTCGCATTTACATTCATTTGAATCGTAGACGAGGAATGCATAACAATTCGCAATGAATATTATATCATATCATGAAACATAGATATGAGATGCAATATCTCGTTTTAAGAAGCATTTCAACTCTATTGCTACGATACCTAGACATCTGCAGACGCTATTTCCTAGCAAGGATGTGTCGCATTTACATTCATTTGAAGTGTAGACGAGGAATACATAACACTTGCAAATCATATTATATCTTACCATGAAACATAGAAATGAGATGCAATATCGCGTTTTAAGAATCATAAGAACCCTATTGCTACGATACGTAGACATCTGCAGACGCTATTTCCTTGCTAGGAAGTGTCGCATTTACATTCATTTGAAGTGTAGACGAGGAATACATGACACTTCGCAAATCATATTATATCTTACCATGAAACATAGAAATGAGATGCGATATCGCGTTTTAAGAAGCATTAGATATCTACTGCTACGATACGTAGACATCTGCAGACGCTATTTCCTTGCAAGGAAGTGTCGCATTTACATTAATTTGAAGTGTAGACGAGGAATACATGACACTTCGCAAATCATATTATATCTTACCATGAAACATAGAAATGAGTTGCGATATCGCGTTTTAAGAAGCATTAGAAATCTATTGCTACGATACGTAGACATCTGCAAACGCTATTTCTTTGCAAGGAAGTGTCGCATTTACATTCATTTGAAGTGTAGACGAGGAGTACATAACACTTCGCATATCATATTATATCTTACCATGAAACATAGAAATGAGATGCGATATCGTGTTTTAAGAATCATAAGAACTCTATTGATACGATACGTAGACAACTGCAAACGCTATTTCCTTGCAAGGAAGTGTCACATTTACATTCATTTGAAGTGTAGAGGAGGAATGCATAACACTTCGCAATGAATATTATATCTTACCATGAAACATAGATATGAGATGCAATATCTCGTTTTAAGAAGCATTTGAACTCTATTGCTACGATACGTAAACAAATGCAAACGCTATTTCCTTGCAAGGAAGTGTCGCATTTACATTCATTTGAATCGTAGACGAGGAATGCATAACTATTCGCAATGAATATTATATCTTATCATGAAACATAGATATGAGATGCGATATCGCGTTTTAAGAAGCATTAGAAATCTATTGCTACGATACGTAGACATCAGCAAACGCTATTTCTTTGCAAGGAAGAGTCGCATTTACATTCATTTGAAGTGTAGACGAGGAATACATAACACTTCGCAAATCATATTATATCTTCCCATGAAACATAGAAATGAGATGCGATATCGCGTTTTAAGAAGCATTAGAAATCTATTGCTACGATAGGTAGACATCTGCAAACGCTATTTCCTTGCAAGGAAGTGTCGCATTTACATTCATTTGAATCGTAGACGGGGAATGCATAACACTTCGCAAATCATATTATATCTTACCATTAAACATAGAAATGAGATGCGATATCGCGTTTTAATACGCATTAGAACTCTATTGCTACGATAGGTAGACATCTGCAAACGCTATTTCCTTGCAAGGAAGTGTCGCATTTACATTCATTTGAATCGTAGACGAGGAATGCATAACACTTCGCAATGAATATTATATCTTATCATGAAACATAGATATGAGATGCAATATCTCGTTTTAAGAATCATTTGAACTCTATTGCTTCGATACGTAGACATCTGCAGACGCTATTTCCTTGCAAGGAAGTGTCGCATTTACATTAATTTGAAGTGTAGACGAGGAATACATGACACTTCGCAAATCATATTATATCTTACCATGAAACATAGAAATGAGATGCGATATCGCGTTTTAAGACGCATTAGAACTCTATTGCTACGATAGGTAGACATCTGCAAACGCTATTCCCTTGCAAGGAAGTGTCGCATTTACATTCATTTGAATCGTAGACGGGGAATGCATAACACTTCGCAAATCATATTATATCTTGCCATGAAATATAGAAATGAGATGCGATATCGCATTTTAAGAATCATAAGAACTCTATTGCTACGATACGTAGGCATCTGCAAGCGCTATTTCCTTGCAAGGAAGTGTCGCATTTACATTCATTTGAATCGTAGACGAGGAATGCATAACACTTCGCAATGAATATTATATCTTATCATAAAACATAGATATGAGATGCAATATCTCGTTTTAAGAAGCATTTGAACTCTATTGCTTCGATACGTAGACATCTGCAGACGCTATTTCCTTGCAAGGAAGTGTCGCATTTACATTAATTTGAAGTGTAGACGAGGAATACATGACACTTCGCAAATCATATTATATCTTACCATGAAACATAGAAATGAGATGCGATATCGCGTTTTAAGAAGCATTAGAAATCTATTGCTACGATACGTAGACATCTGCAAACGCTATTTCTTTGCAAGGAAGTGTCGCATTTACATTCATTTGAAGTGTAGACGAGGAATACATAACACTTCGCATATCATATTATATCTTACCATGAAACATAGAAATGAGATGCGATATCGCGTTTTAAGAATCATAAGAACTCTATTGATACGATACGTAGACAACTGCAAACGCTATTTCTTTGCAAGGAAGTGTCGCATTTACATTCATTTGAAGTGTAGACGAGGAATACATAACACTTCGCATATCATATTATATCTTACCATGAAACATAGAAATGAGATGCGATATCGCGTTTTAAGAATCATAAGAACTCTATTGATACGATACGTAGACAACTGCAAACGCTATTTCCTTGCAAGGAAGTGTCACATATACATTCATTTGAAGTGTAGAGGAGGAATGCATAACACTTCGCAATGAATATTATATCTTATCATGAAACATAGATATGAGATGCAATATCTCGTTTTAAGAAGCATTTGAACTCTATTGCTACGATACGTAAACAAATGCAAACGCTATTTCCTTGCAAGGAAGTGTCGCATTTACATTCATTTGAATCGTAGACGGGGAATGCATAACACTTCGCAAATCATATTATATCTTGCCATGAAATATAGAAATGAGATGCGATATCGCATTTTAAGAATCATAAGAACCCTATTGCTACGATACGTAGACATCTGCAAGCGCTATTTCCTTGCAAGGGAGTGTCGCATTTACATTCATTTGAATCGTAGACGAGGAATGCATAACACTTCGCAATGAATATTATATCTTATCATAAAACATAGATATGAGATGCAATATCTCGTTTTAAGAAGCATTTGAACTCTATTGCTTCGATACGTAGACATCTGCAGACGCTATTTCCTTGCAAGGAAGTGTCGCATTTACATTAATTTGAAGTGTAGACGAGGAATACATGACACTTCGCAAATCATATTATATCTTACCATGAAACATAGAAATGAGATGCGATATCGCGTTTTAAGAAGCATTAGATATCTACTGCTACGATACGTAGACATCTGCAGACGCTATTTCCTTGCAAGGAAGTGTCGCATTTACATTAATTTGAAGTGTAGACGAGGAATACATGACACTTCGCAAATCATATTATATCTTACCATGAAACATAGAAATGAGATGCGATGTCGCGTTTTAAGAAGCATTAGAAATCTATTGCTACGATACGTAGACATCTGCAAACGCTATTTCTTTGCAAGGAAGTGTCGCATTTACATTCATTTGAAGTGTAGACGAGGGATACATAACACTTCGCAAATCATATTATATCTTACCATGAAACATAGAAATGAGATGCGATATCGCGTTTTAAGAATCATAAGAACTCTATTGATACGATACGTAGACAACTGCAAACGCTATTTCCATGCAAGGAAGTGTCGCATTTACATTCATTTGAAGTGTAGACGAGGAGTACATAACACTTCGCAAATCATATTATATCTTACCATGAAACATAGAAATGAGATGCGATATCGCGTTTTAAGACGCATTAGAACTCTATTGATACGATAGGTAGACATCTGCAAACGCTATTCCCTTGCAAGGAAGTGTCGCATTTACATTCATTTGAATCGTAGACGGGGAATGCATAACACTTCGCAAATCATATTATATCTTGCCATGAAATATAGAAATGAGATGCGATATCGCATTTTAAGAATCATAAGAACTCTATTGCTACGATACGTAGACATCTGCAAACGCTATTTCCTTGCAAGGAAGTGTCACATTTACATTCATTTGAATCGTAGACGAGGAATGCATAACACTTCGCAATGAATATTATATCTTACCATGAAACATAGAAATGAGATGCGATATCGCGTTTTAAGACGCATTAGAACTCCATTGCTACGATAGGTAGACATCTGCAAACGCTATTTCCTTGCAAGGAAGTGTCGCATTTACATTCATTTGAATCGTAGACGGGGAATGCATAACACTTCGCAAATCGTATTATATCTTGCCATGAAATATAGAAATGAGATGCGATAACGCATTTTAAGAATCATAAGAACTCTATTGCTACGATACGTAGACATCTGCAAACGCTATTCCCTTGCAAGGAAGTGTCGCATTTACATTCATTTGAATCGTAGACGGGGAATGCATAACACTTCGCAAATCATATTATATCTTGCCATGAAATATAGAAATGAGATGCGATATCGCATTTTAAGAATCATAAGAACTCTATTGCTACGATACGTAGACATCTGCAAACGCTATTTCCTTGCAAGGAAGTGTCACATTTACATTCATTTGAATCGTAGACGAGGAATGCATAACACTTCGCAATGAATATTATATCTTATCATGAAACATAGATATGAGATGCAATATCTCGTTTTAAGAATCATTTGAACTCTATTGCTTCGATACGTAGACATCTGCAGACGCTATTTCCTTGCAAGGAAGTGTCGCATTTACAATCACTTGAAGTGTAGACGAGGAATACATAACACTTCGCAAATCATATTATATCTTACCATGAAACATAGAAATGAGATGCGATATCGCGTTTTAAGACGCATTAGAACTCCATTGCTACGATAGGTAGACATCTGCAAACGCTATTTCCTTGCAAGGAAGTGTCGCATTTACATTCATTTGAATCGTAGACGGGGAATGCATAACACTTCGCAAATCGTATTATATCTTGCCATGAAATATAGAAATGAGATGCGATATCGCATTTTAAGAATCATAAGAACTCTATTGCTACGATACGTAGACATCTGCAAACGCTATTCCCTTGCAAGGAAGTGTCGCATTTACATTAATTTGAAGTGTAGTCGAGGAATACATGATACTTCGCAAATCATATTATATCTTACCATGAAACATAGAAATGAGATGCGATATCGCGTTTTAAGAAGCATTAGAAATCTATTGCTACGACACGTAGACATCTGCAAACGCTATATCTTTGCAAGGAAGTGTCGCATTTACATTCATTTGAAGTGTAGACGAGGAATAGATAACACTTCGCAAATCATATTATACCTTCCCATGAAACATAGAAATGAGATGCGATATCGCCTTTTAAGAAGCATCAGAAATCTACTGCTATGATACGTAGACATCTGCAGACGCTACTTCTTTGCAAGGAAGTGTCGCATTTACATTCATTTGAAGTGTAGACGAGGAATACATAACACTTCTCAAATCATATTATATCTTACCATGAAACATAGAAATGAGATGCGATATCGCGTTTTAAGACGCATTAGAACTCTATTGCTACGATACGTAGACATCTGCAAACGCTATTTCCTTGTAAGGAGGTGTCGCATTTACATTCATTTGAATCGTAGACGAGGAATGCATAACACTTCGCAATGAATATTATAACTTACCATGAAACATAGAAATGAGAAGCGATATCGCGTTTTAAGAGGCATTAGAAATCTATTGCTACGATACGTAGACATCTGCAAACGCTATTTCCTAGCTAGGAAGTGTCGCATTTACATTCATTTGAATCGTAGACGAGGAATGCATAACAATTCGCAATGAATATTATATCTTGTCATGAAACATAGATATGAGATGCGATATCGCGTTTTAAGAAGCATTAGAAATCTATTGCTACGATACGTAGACATCTGCAAACGCTATTTCTTTGCAGGGAAGAGTCGCATTTACATTCATTTGAAGTGTAGACGAGGAATACATAACACTCCGCAAATCATATTATATCTTCCCATGAAATATAGAAATGAGATGCGATATCGCGTTTTAAGAAGCATTAGAAATCTATTGCTATGATACGAAGACATCTGCAGACGCTACTTCTTTGCAAGGAAGTGTCGCATTTACATTCATTTGAAGTGTAGGCGAGGAATACATAACACTTCGCAATGAATATTATATCTTATCATGAAACATAGATATGAGATGCAATATCTCGTTTTAAGACGCATTAGAACTCTATTGCTACGATAGGTAGACATCTGCAAACGCTATTTCCTTGCAAGGAAGTGTCGCATTTACATTCATTTGAATCGTAGACGGGGAATGCATAACACTTCGCAAATCATATTATATCTTGCCATGAAATATAGAAATGAGATGCGATATCGCATTTTAAGAATCATAAGAACTCTATTGCTACGATACGTAGACATCTGCAAGCGCTATTTCCTTGCAAGGAAGTGTCGCATTTACATTCATTTGAATCGTAGACGAGCAATGCATAACACTACGCAATGAATATTATATCTTATCATGAAACATAGATATGAGATGCAAAATCTCGTTTTAAGAAGCATTTGAACTCTATTGCTTCGATACGTAGACTTCTGCAAACGCTATTTCCTTGCAAGGAAGTGTCGCATTTACGTTCATTTGAATCGTAGACGAGGAATGCATAACACTTCGCAATGAATATTATATCTTATCATGAAACATAGATATGAGATGCAATATCTCGTTTTAAGGATCATTTGAACTCTATTGCTTCGATACGTAGACATCTGCAAACGCTATATCCTTGCAAGGTAGTGTCGCATTTACATTCATTTGAAGTGTGGACGTGGAGTACATGACACTTCGCAAATCATATTATATCTTACCATGAAACATAGAAATGAGATGCGATATCGCGTTTTAAGAAGCATTAGAAATCTATTGCTACGATACGTAGACATCTGCAAACGCTATTTCCTTGCAAGGAAGTGTCGCATTTACATTCATTTGAAGTGTAGACGAGGAATGCATAACACTTCGCAATGAATATTATATCTTATCATGAAACATAGAAATGAGATGCGATATCGCGTTTTAAGTATCATAAGAACTCCATTGCTACGATACCTAGACATCTGCAAACGCTATTTCCTTGCAAGGAGGTGTCGCATTTACATTCATTTGAATCGTAGACGAGGAATGCATAACACTTCGCAATGAATATTATATCATATCATGAAACAGAGACATGAGATGCAATATCTCGTTTTAAGAAGCATTTCAACTGTATTGCTACGATACCTAGACATCTGCAGACGCTATTTCCTAGCAAGGAAGTGTCGCATTTACATTCATTTGAAGTGTAGACGAGGAATACATGACACTTCGCAAATCATATTATATCTTACCATGAAACATAGAAATGAGATGCGATATCGCGTTTTAAGAAGCATTAGAAATCTATTGCTACGATACGTAGACATCTGCAAACGCTATTTCCATGCAAGGAAGTGTCGCATTTACATTCATTTGAAGTGTAGACGAGGAGTACATAACACTTCGCAAATCATATTATATCTTACCATGAAACATAGAAATGAGATGCGTTATCGCGTTTTAAGACGCATTAGAACTCTATTGATACGATAGGTAGACATCTGCAAACGCTATTCCCTTGCAAGGAAGTGTCGCATTTACATTCATTTGAATCGTAGACGGGGAATGCATAACACTTCGCAAATCATATTATATCTTGCCATGAAATATAGAAATGAGATGCGATATCGCATTTTAAGAATCATAAGAACTCTATTGCTACGATACGTAGACATCTGCAAACGCTATTTCCTTGCAAGGATGTGTCGCATTTACATTCATTTGAATCGTAGACGAGGAATGCATAACACTTCGCAATGAATATTATATCTTATCATGAAACATAGATATGAGATGCAATATCTCGTTTTAAGAATCATTTGAACTCTATAGCTTCGATACGTAGACATCTGCAGACGCTATTTCCTTGCAAGGAAGTGTCGCATTTACATTCACTTGAAGTGTAGACGAGGAATACATGACACTTCGCAAATCATATTATATCTTACCATGAAACATAGAAATGTGATGCGATATCGCGTTTTAAGAAGCATTAGATATCTACTGCTACGATACGTAGACATCTGCAGACGCTATTTCCTTGCAAGGAAGTGTCGCATTTACATTAATTTGAAGTGTAGACGAGGAATACATGACACTTCGCAAATCATATTATATCTTACCATGAAACATAGAAATGAGATGCGATATCGCGTTTTAAGAAGCATTAGAAATCTATTGCTACGATACGTAGTCATCTGCAAACGCTATTTCTTTGCAAGGAAGTGTCGCATTTACATTCATTTGAAGTGTAGACGAGGAATAGATAACACTTCGCAAATCATATTATATCTTACCATGAAACATAGAAATGAGATGCGATATCGCGTTTTAAGAATCATAAGAACTCTATTGATACGATACGTAGACAACTGCAAACGCTATTTCCTTGCAAGGAAGTGTCACATTTACATTCATTTGAATCGTAGACGAGGAATGCATAACACTTCGCAATGAATATTATATCTTATCATGAAACATAGATATGAGATGCAATATCTCGTTTTAAGACGCATTAGAACTCTATTGCTACGATAGGTAGTCATCTGCAAACGCTATTTCCTTGCAAGGAAGTGTCGCATTTACATTCATTTGAAGTGTAGACGAGGAATACATGACACTTCGCAAATCATATTATATCTTACCATGAAATATAGAAATGAGATGCGATATCGCGTTTTAAGAAGCATTAGAAATCTATTGCTACGATACGTAGACATCTGCAGACGCTATTTCCTTGCTAGGAAGTGTCGCATTTACATTCATTTGAAGTGTAGACGACGAATACATGACACTTCGCAAATCATATTATATCTTACCATGAAACATAGAAATGAGATGCGATATCTCGTTTTAAGAAGCATTTGAACTCTACTGCTTCGATACGTAGACATCTGCAAACGCTATTTCCTTGCAAGGAAGTTTCGCATTTACATTCATTTGAATCGTAGTCGGGGAATGCATAACACTTCGCAAATCATATTATATCTTGCCATGAAACATAGAAATGAGATGCGATATCGCATTTTAAGAATCATAAGAACTCTATTGCTACGATACGTAGACATCTGCAAGCGCTATTTCCTTGCAAGGAAGTGTCGCATTTACATTCATTTGAATCGTAGACGAGGAATGCATAACACTACGCAATGAATATTATATCTTATCATGAAACATAGATATGAGATGCAATATCTCGTTTTAAGAAGCATTTGAACTCTATTTCTTCGATACGTAGACATCTGCAAACGCTATTTCCTTGCAAGGAAGTGTCGCATTTACGTTCATTTGAATCGTAGACGAGGAATGCATAACACTTCGCAATGAATATTATATCTGATCATGAAACATAGATATGAGATGCAATATCACGTTTTAAGGATCATTTGAACTCTATTGCTTCGATACGTAGACATCTGCAAACGCTATATCCTTGCAAGGAAGTGTCGCATTTACATTCATTTGAAGTGTAGACGTGGAGTACATGACACTTCGCAAATCATATTATATCTTACCATGAAACATAGAAATGAGATGCGATATCGCGTTTTAAGAAGCATTAGAAATATATTGCTACGATACGTAGACATCTGCAAACGCTATTTCCTTGCAAGGAAGTGTCGCATTTACATTCATTTGAAGTGTAGACGAGGAATGCATAACACTTCGCAATGAATATTATATCTTATCATGAAACATAGTTATGAGATGCAATATCTCGTTTTAAGAAGCATTTGAACTCTATTGCTACGGTACCTAGACATCTGCAGACGCCATTTCCCAGCAAGGATGTGTCGCATTTACATTCATTTGAAGTGTAGACGAGGAATACAATGCACTTCGCAAATCATATTATATCTTACCATGAAACAAAGAAATGAGATGCGATATCGCGTTTTAAGTATCATAAGAACTCCATTGCTACGATACCTAGACATCTGCAAACGCTATTTCCTTGCAAGGAGGTGTCGCATTTACATTCATTTGAATCGTAGACGAGGAATGCATAACACTTCGCAATGAATATTATATCTTATCATGAAACAGAGATATGAGATGCAATATCTCGTTTTAAGAAGCATTTCAACTGTATTGCTACGATACCTAGACATCTGCAGACGCTATTTCCTAGCAAGGAAGTGTCGCATTTACATTCATTTGAATCGTAGACGGGGAATACATAACACTTCGCAAATCATATTATACCTTGCCATGAAATATAGAAATGAGATGCGATATCGCATTTTAAGAATCATAAGAACTCTATTGCTACGATACGTAGACATCTGCAAGCGCTATTTCCTTGCAAGGAAGTGTCGCATTTACATTCATTTGAATCGTAGACGAGGAATGCATAACACTACGCAATGAATATTATATCTTATCATGAAACATAGATATGAGATGCAATATCTCGTTTTAAGAAGCATTTGAACTCTATTGCTTCGATACGTAGACATCTGCAAACGCTATTTCCTTGCAAGGAAGTGTGGCATATACGTTCATTTGAATCGTAGACGAGGAATGCATAACACTTCGCAATGAATATTATATCTTATCATGAAACATAGATATGAGATGCAATATCTCGTTTTAGGGATCATTTGAACTCTATTGCTTCGATACGTAGACATCTGCAAACGCTATATCCTTGCAAGGTAGTGTCGCATTTACATTCATTTGAAGTGTAGATGTGGAGTACATGACACTTCGCAAATCATATTATATCTTACCATGAAACATAGAAATGAGATGCGATATCGCGTTTTAAGAAGCATTAGAAATCTATTGCTACGATACGTAGACATCTGCAAACGCTATTTCCTTGCAAGGATGTGTCGCATTTACATTCATTTGAAGTGTAGACGAGGAATGCATAACACTTCGCAATGAATATTATATCTTATCATGAAACAGAGACATGAGATGCAATATCTCGTTTTAAGAAGCATTTCAACTGTATTGCTACGATACCTAGACATCTGCAGACGCTATTTCCTAGCAAGGAAGTGTCGCATTTACATTCATTTGAAGTGTAGACGAGGAATACATGACACTTCGCAAATCATATTATATCTTACCATGAAACATGGAAATGAGATGCGATATCGCGTTTTAAGAAGCATTAGATATCTACTGCTACGATACGTAGACATCTGCAGACGCTATTTCCTTGCAAGGAAGTGTCGCATTTACATTAATTTGAAGTGTAGACGAGGAATACATGACACTTCGCAAATCATATTATATCTTACCATGAAACATAGAAATGAGATGCGATATTGCGTTTTAAAAAGCATTAGATATCTACTGCTACGATACGTAGACATCTGCAGACGCTATTTCCTTGCAAGGAAGTGTCGCATTTACATTAATTTGAAGTGTAGACGAGGAATACATGACACTTCGCAAATCATATTATATCTTACCATGAAACATTGAAATGAGATGCGATATCGCGTTTTAAGAAGCATTAGAAATCTATTGCTACGATACGTAGTCATCTGCAAACGCTATTTCTTTGCAAGGAAGTGTCGCATTTACATTCATTTGAAGTGTAGACGAGGAATAGATAACACTTCGCAAATCATATTATATCTTACCATGAAACATAGAAATGAGGTGCGATATCGCGTTTTAAGAATCATAAGAACTCTATTGATACGATACGTAGACAACTGCAAACGCTATTTCCTTGCAAGGAAGTGTCACATTTACATTCATTTGAATCGTAGACGAGGAATGCATAACACTTCGCAATGAATATTATATCTTATCATGAAACATAGATATGAGATGCAATATCTCGTTTTAAGACGCATTAGAACTCTATTGCTACGATAGGTAGTCATCTGCAAACGCTATTTCCTTGCAAGGAAGTGTCGCATTTACGTTCATTTGAATCGTAGACGAGGAATGCATAACACTTCGCAATGAATATTATATCTTATCATGAAACATAGATATGAGATGCAATATCTCGTTTTAAGGATCATTTGAACTCTATTGCTTCGATACGTAGACATCTGCAGACGCTATTTCCTTGCAAGGAAGTGTCGCATTTACATTAATTTGAAGTGTAGACGAGGAATACATGACACTTCGCAAATCATATTATATCTTACCATGAAACATAGAAATGAGATGCGATATTGCGTTTTAAGAAGCATTAGATATCTACTGCTACGATACGTAGACATCTGCAGACGCTATTTCCTTGCAAGGAAGTGTCGCATTTACATTAATTTGAAGTGTAGACGAGGAATACATGACACTTCGCAAATCATATTATATCTTACCATGAAACATTGAAATGAGATGCGATATCGCGTTTTAAGAAGCATTAGAAATCTATTGCTACGATACGTAGACATCTGCAGACGCTATTTCCTTGCTAGGAAGTGTCGCATTTACATTCATTTGAAGTGTAGACGACGAATACATGACACTTCGCAAATCATATTATATCTTACCATGAAACATAGAAATGAGATGCGATATCTCGTTTTAAGAAGCATTTGAACTCTACTGCTTCGATACGTAGACATCTGCAAACGCTATTTCCTTGCAAGGAAGTTTCGCATTTACATTCATTTGAATCGTAGTCGGGGAATGCATAACACTTCGCAAATCATATTATATCTTGCCATGAAACATAGAAATGAGATGCGATATCGCATTTTAAGAATCATAAGAACTCTATTGCTACGATACGTAGACATCTGCAAGCGCTATTTCCTTGCAAGGAAGTGTCGCATTTACATTCATTTGAATCGTAGACGAGGAATGCATAACACTACGCAATGAATATTATATCTTATCATGAAACATAGATATGAGATGCAATATCTCGTTTTAAGAAGCATTTGAACTCTATTTCTTCGATACTTAGACATCTGCAAACGCTATTTCCTTGCAAGGAAGTGTCGCATTTACGTTCATTTGAATCGTAGACGAGGAATGCATAACACTTCGCAATGAATATTATATCTGATCATGAAACATAGATATGAGATGCAATATCACGTTTTAAGGATCATTTGAACTCTATTGCTTCGATACGTAGACATCTGCAAACGCTATATCCTTGCAAGGAAGTGTCGCATTTACATTCATTTGAAGTGTAGACGTGGAGTACATGACACTTCGCAAATCATATTATATCTTACCATGAAACATAGAAATGAGATGCGATATCGCGTTTTGTGAAGCATTAGAAATATATTGCTACGATACGTAGACATCTGCAAACGCTATTTCCTTGCAAGGAAGTGTCGCATTTACATTCATTTGAAGTGTAGACGAGGAATGCATAACACTTCGCAATGAATATTATATCTTATCATGAAACATAGTTATGAGATGCAATATCTCGTTTTAAGAAGCATTTGAACTCTATTGCTACGGTACCTAGACATCTGCAGACGCCATTTCCCAGCAAGGATGTGTCGCATTTACATTCATTTGAAGTGTAGACGAGGAATACAATGCACTTCGCAAATCATATTATATCTTACCATGAAACATAGAAATGAGATGCGATATCGCGTTTTAAGTATCATAAGAACTCCATTGCTACGATACCTAGACAACTGCAAACGCTATTTCCTTGCAAGTAGGTGTCGCATTTACATTCATTTGAATCGTAGACGAGGAATGCATAACACTTCGCAATGAATATTATATCTTATCATGAAACAGAGATATGAGATGCAATATCTCGTTTTAAGAAGCATTTCAACTGTATTGCTACGATACCTAGACATCTGCAGACGCTATTTCCTAGCAAGGAAGTGTCGCATTTACATTCATTTGAAGTGTAGACGAGGAATACATGACACTTCGCAAAGCATATTATATCTTACCATGAAACATAGAAATGAGATGCGATATCGCGTTTTAAGAAGCATTAGATATCTACTGCTACGATACGTAGACATCTGCAGACGCTATTTCCTTGCAAGGAAGTGTCACATTTACATTGATTTGAATCGTAGACGAGGAATGCGTAACACTTCGCAATGAATATTATATCTTATCATGAAACATAGATATGAGATGCAATATCTCGTTTTAAGACGCATTAGAACTCTATTGCTACGATAGGTAGACATCTGCAAACGCTATTTCCTTGCAAGGAAGTGTCGCATTTACATTCATTTGAATCGTAGACGGGGAATACATAACACTTCGCAAGTCATATTATATCTTGCCATGAAATATAGAAATGAGATGCGATATCGCATTTTAAGAATCATAAGAACTCTATTGCTACGATACGTAGTCATCTGCAAGCGCTATTTCCTTGCAAGGAAGTGTCGCATTTACATTCATTTGAATCGTAGACGAGGAATGCATAACACTACGCAATGAATATTATATCTTATCATGAAACATAGATATGAGATGCAATATCTCGTTTTAAGAAGCATTTGAACTCTATTGCTTCGATACGTAGACATCTGCAAACGCTATTTCCTTGCAAGGAAGTGTCGCATTTACGTTCATTTGAATCGTAGACGAGGAATGCATAACACTTCGCAATGAATATTATATCTTATCATGAAACATAGATATGAGATGCAATATCTCGTTTTAAGAAGCATTAGAAATCTATTGCTACGATACGTAGACATCTGCAAACGCTATTTCCTTGCAAGGAAGTGTCGCATTTACATTCATTTGAAGTGTAGACGAGGAATGCATAACACTTCGCAATGAATATTATATCTTATCATGAAACAGAGACATGAGATGCAATATCTCGTTTTAAGAAGCATTTCAACTGTATTGCTACGATACCTAGACATCTGCAGACGCTATTTCCTAGCAAGGAAGTGTCGCATTTACATTCATTTGAAGTGTAGACGAGGAATACATGACACTTCGCAAATCATATTATATCTTACCATGAAACATAGAAATGAGATGCGATATCGCGTTTTAAGAAGCATTAGATATCTACTGCTACGATACGTAGACATCTGCAGACGCTATTTCCTTGCAAGGAAGTGTCGCATTTACATTAATTTAAAGTGTAGACGAGGAATACATGACACTTCGCAAATCATATTATATCTTACCATGAAACATAGAAATGAGATGCGATATCGCGTTTTAAGAAGCATTAGATATCTACTGCTACGATACGTAGACATCTGCAGACGCTATTTCCTTGCAAGGAAGTGTCGCATTTACATTAATTTGAAGTGTAGACAAGGAATACATGACACTTCGCAAATCATATTATATCTTACCATGAAACATAGAAATGAGATGCGATATCGCGTTTTAAGAAGCATTAGAAATCTATTGCTACGATACGTAGACATCTGCAAGCGCTATTTCTTTGCAAGGAAGTGTCGCATTTACATTCATTTGAAGTGTAGACGAGGAATAGATAACACTTCGCAAATCATATTATATCTTACCATGAAACATAGAAATGAGATGCGATATCGCGTTTTAAGAATCATAAGAACTCTATTGATACGATACGTAGACAACTGCAAACGCTATTTCCTTGCAAGGAAGTGTCACATTTACATTCATTTGAATCGTAGACGAGGAATGCATAACACTTCGCAATGAATATTATATCTTATCATGAAACATAGATATGAGATGCAATATCTCGTTTTAAGACGCATTAGAACTCTATTGCTACGATAGGTAGTCATCTGCAAACGCTATTTCCTTGCAAGGAAGTGTCGCATTTACATTCATTTGAAGTGTAGACGAGGAATACATGACACTTCGCAAATCATATTATATCTTACCATGAAATATAGAAATGAGATGCGATATCGCGTTTTAAGAAGCATTAGAAATCTATTGCTACGATACGTAGACATCTGCAAACGCTATTTCCTTGCAAGGAAGTGTCGCATTTACATTCATTTGAAGTGTAGACGAGGAATACATAACACTTCGCAAATCATATTATATCTTACCATGAAACATAGAAATGAGATGCGATATCGCGTTTTAAGTATCATAAGAACTCCATTGCTACGATACCTAGACATCTGCAAACGCTATTTCCTTGCAAGGAGGTGTCGCATTTACATTCATTTGAATCGTAGACGAGGAATGCATAACACTTCGCAATGAATATTATATCTTATCATGAAACAGAGACATGAGATGCAACATCTCGTTTTAAGAAGCATTTCAACTGTATTGCTACGATACCTAGACATCTGCAGACGCTATTTCCTAGCAAGGAAGTGTCGCATTTACATTCATTTGAAGTGTAGTCGAGGAATACATAACACTTCGCAAATCATATTATATCTTACCATGAAACATAGAAATGAGATACGATATCGCGTTGTAAGAATCATAAGAACTCCTTTTCTACGATACGTAGACATCTGCAAACGCTCTTTCCTTTCAAGGAAGTGTCGCATTTACATTCATTTGAAGTGTAGACGAGGAGTACATAACACTTCGCAAATCATATTATATCTTACCATGAAACATAGAATTGAGATGCGATATCGCGTTTTAAGAATCATAAGAACTCTATTGCTACGATACGTAGACATCTGCAAACACTCTTTCCTTGCAAGGAAGTGTCGCATTAACATTCATATGAAGTGTAGACGAGGAATACATAACACTTCGCAAATCATATTATTTCTTACCATGAAACATGGAAATGAGATGCGATTCCGCGTTTTAAGAAGCATCAGAACTCTATTGCTACGATACGTAGACATCTGCAAACGCTATTTCTTTGCAAGGAAGTGTCGCATTTACATTCATTTGAAGTGAAGACGAGGAATAAATAACACATCGCAAATCATATTATATCTTACCAAGAAACATAGAAATGAGATGCGATATCGCGTTTTAAGAAGCATTAGAAACATATTGCTACGATACGTAGACATCTGCAAACGCTATTTCCTTGCAAGGAAGTGTCGCCTTTACATTCATTTGAAGTGTAGACGAGGAATACATAACTCTTCGCAAATCATATTATATCTTACCATGAAACATAGAAATGAGATGCGATATCGCGTTTTAATAACATTAGAACTCTACTGCCACGATAGGTAGACATCTGCAAACGCTATTTCCTTTCAAGGAAGTGTCGCAATTACATTCATTTGAAGTGTACACGAGGAATACATCACACTTCGCAAATCATATTATATCTTACCATGAAACATAGAAATGAGATGCGATATCGCGTTTTAATAAGCATTAGAACTCTACTGCTACGATAGGTAGACATCTGCAAACGCTATTTCCTTTCAAGGAAGTGTCGCATTTACATTCATTTGAAGTGTAGACGAGGAATACATAACACTACGCAAATCATATTATATCTTACCAAGAAACATAGAAATGAGGTGCGATATCGCGTTTTAAGAAGCATTAGAACTCTATCGCCACGATACCTAGACATCTGCAGACGCTATTTCCTAGCAAGGAAGTGTCGCATTTACATTCATTTGAAGTGTAGTCGAGGAATACATAACATTTCGCAAATCATATTATATCTTACCATGAAACATAGAAATGAGATACGATATCGCGTTGTAAGAACCATAAGAACTCCATTGCTACGATACGTAGACATCTGCAAACGCTATTTCCTTGCAAGGAAGTGTCGCATTTACATTCATTTGTAGTGTAGACGAGGAATACATAGCACTTCGCAAATCATATTATATCTTACCATGAAACATAGAAATGAGATACGATATCGCGTTGTAAGAATCATAAGAACTCCTTTGCTACGATACGTAGACATCTGCAAACGCTCTTTCCTTTCAAGGAAGTGTCGCATTTACATTCATTTGAAGTGTAGACGAGGAGTACATAACACTTCGCAAATCATGTTATATCTTACCATGAAACATAGCATTGAGATGCGATATCGCGTTTTAAGAATCATAAGAACTCTATTGCTACGATACGTAGACATCTGAAAAAGCTCCTTCCTTGCAAGGAAGTGTCGCATTAACATTCATATGAAGTGTAGACGAGGAATACATAACACTTCGCAAATCATATTATATCTTACCATGAAACATGGAAATGAGATGCGATATCGCGTTTTAAGAAGCATTAGAACTCTATTGCTACGAAACGTAGACATCTGCAAACGCTATTTCTTTGCAAGGAAGTGTCGCATTTACATTCATTTGAAGTGTAGACGAGGAATACATAACACTTCGCAAATCATATTATATCTTACCAAGAAACATAGAAATGAGGTGCGATATCGCGTTTTAAGAAGCATTAGAACTCTATCGCCACGATACCTAGACATCTGCAGACGCTATTTCCTAGCAAGGAAGTGTCGCATTTACATTCATTTGAAGTGTAGTCGAGGAATACATAACACTGCGCAAATCATATTATATCTTACCATGAAACATAGAAATGAGATGCGATATCGCGTCTTAAGAAGCATTAGAACTCTATTGCTACGATACGTAGACATCTGCAAACGCTCTTCCCTTGCAAGGAAGTGTCGCATTAACATTCATATGAAGTGTAGACGAGGAATACATAACACTTCGCAAATCATATTATGTCTTACCATGAAACATGGAAATGAGATGCGATATCGCGTTTTAAGAAGCATTAGAACTCGATTGCTACGGTACGTAGACATCTGCAAACGCTATTTCTTTGCAAGGAAGTGTCGCATTTACATTCATTTGATGTGTAGACGAGGAATACATAACACTTCGCAAATCATGTTATATCTTACCATGAAACATAGAAATGAGATGCGATATCGCGTTTTAATAAGCATTAGAGCTCTACTGCTACGATAGGTAGACATCTGCAAACGCTATTTCCTTTCAAGGAAGTGTCGCATTTACATTCATTTGAAGTGTAGGCGTGGAATACATCACACTTCGCAAATCATATTATATCTTACCATGAAACATAGAAATGAGATGCGATATTGTGTTTTGAGAAGCATTAGAACTCTATCGCTACGATACCTAGACATCTGCAGACGCTATTTCCTTTCAAGGAAGTGTCGCATTTACATTCATTTGAAGTGTAGACGAGGAGTACATAACGCTTGGCAAATCATATTATATCTTACCATGAAACATAGAATTGAGATGCGATATCGCGTTTTAAGAATCATAAGAACTCTATTGCTACGATACGTAGACATCTGCAAACGCTCTTTCCTTGCAAGGAAGTGTCGCATTAACATTCATATGAAGTGTAGACGAGGAATACATAACACTTCGCAAGTCATATTATTTCTTACCATGAAACATGGAAATGAGATGCGATTTCGCGTTTTAAGAAGCATTAGAACTCTATTGCTACGATACGTAGACATCTGCAAACGCTATTTCCTTTCAAGGAAGTGTCGCATTTACATTCATTTGAAGTGTAGTCGAGGAATACATAACACTTCGCAAATCATATTATATCTTACCATGAATCATAGAAATGAGATACGATATCGCGTTGTAAGAATCATAAGAACTCCTTTGCTACGATACGTAGACATCTGCAAACGCTATTTCCTTGCAAGGAAGTGTCGCATTTACATTCATTTGAAGTGTAGACCAGGAATACATAGCACTTCGCAAATCATATTATATCTTACCATGAAACATAGAAATGAGATGCGATATCGCGTTTTAAGAAGCATTTGAACTCTATTGCTTCGATACGTAGACATCAGCAAACGCTATTTCCTTGCAAGGAAGTGTCGCATTTACATTCATATGAAGTGTAGACGAGGAATACATAACACTTCGCAAATCATATTATATCCTACCATGAAACATAGAAATGAGATGCAATATCGCGTTTTAATAAGCATTAGAACTCTACTGCTACGATAGGTAGACATCTGCAAACGCTATTTCCTTTCAAGGAAGTGTCGCATTTACATTCATTTGAAGTGTAGACGTGGAATACATCACACTTCGCAAATCATATTATATCTTACCATGAAACATAGAAATGAGATGCGATATTGTGTTTTGAGAAGCATTAGAACTCTATTGCTACGATACGTAGACATCTGCAAACGCTATTTCTTTGCAAGGAAGTGTCGCATTTACATTCATTTGAAGTGAAGACGAGGAATAAATAACACTTCGCAAATCATATTATATCTTACCAAGAAACATAGAAATGAGATGCGATATCGCGTTTTAAGAAGCATTAGAAACCTATTGCCACGATGCGTAGACATCTGCAAACGCTATTTCCTTGCAAGGAAGTGTCGCCTTTACATTCATTTGAAGTGTAGACGAGGAATACATAACTCTTCGCAAATCATATTATATCTTACCATGAAACATAGAAATGAGATGCGATATCGCGTTTTAATAAGCATTAGAACTCTACTGCTACGATAGGTAGACATCTGCAAACGCTATTTCCTTTCAAGGAAGTGTCGCATTTACATTCATTTGAAGTGTAGACGAGGAATACATCACACTTCGCAAATCATATTATATCTTACCATGAAACATAGAAATGAGATGCGATATCGCGTTTTAAGAAGCATTAGAAATCTATTGCTACGATACGTAGACATCTGCAAACGCTCTTTCCTTGGAGGAAGTGTCGCATTAACATTCATATGAAGTGTAGACGAGGAATACATAACACTTCGCAAATCATATTATATCTTACCATGAAACATGGAAATGAGATGCGATATCGCGTTTTAAGAAGCATTAGAAATCTATTGCTACGATACCTAGACATCTGCAGACGCTATTTCCTAGCAAGGAAGTGTAGCATTTACATTCATTTGAAGTGTAGTCGAGGAATACATAACACTTCGCAAATCATATTATATCTTACCATGAAACATAGGAATGAGATACGATATCGCGTTGTAAGAATCATAAGAACTCCTTTGCTACGATACGTAGACATCTGCAAACGCTATTTCCTTGCAAGGAAGTGTCGCATTTACATTCATTTGAAGTGTAGACGAGGAATACATAGCACTTCGCAAATCATATTATATCTTACCATGAAACATAGGAATGAGATGCGATATCGCGTTTTAAGAAGCATTTGAACTCTATTTCTACGGTACCTAGACATCTGCAGACGCTATTTCCTAGCAAGGAAGTGTCGCATTTACATTCATTTGAAGTGTAGACGAGGAATACATGACACTTCGCAAATCATATTATATCTTACCATGAAACATAGAAATGAGGTGCGATATCGCGTTTTAAGAATCATAAGAACACTATTGCTACGATACGTAGACATCTGCAAACGCTACTTCCTAGCGAGGAAGTGTCGCATTTACATTCATTTGAAGTGTAGACGAGGAATACATAACACTTCGCAAATCATATTATATCTTACCAAGAAATATAGAAATGAGGTGCGATATCGCGTTTTAAGAAGCATTTGAACTCTATTGCAGCGATACCTAGACATCTGCAGACGCTATTTCCTAGCGAGGAAGTGTCGCATTTACATTCATTTGAAGTGTAGACGAGGAATACATGACACTTCGCAAATCATATTATATCTTACCATAAACCATAGAAATGAGATGCGATATCGCGTTTTAAGAATCATAAGAACTCTATTGCTACGATACGTAGACATCTGCAAACGCTATTTCTTAGCGCGGAAGTGTCGCATTCACATTCATTTGAAGTGTAGACGAGGAATACATAGCACTTCGCAAATCATATTATATCTTACCATGAAACATAGAAATGAGATGCGATATCGCGTTTTAAGAAGCATTAGAACTCTATCGCTACGATACCTAGACATCTGCAGACGCCATTTCCTAGCAAGGAAGTGTCGCATTTACATTCATTTGATGCGTAGTCGAGGAATACATAACACTTCGCAAATCATATTATATCTTACCATGAAACATAGAAATGAGATACGATATCGCGTTGTAAGAATCATAAGAACTCCTTTGCTACGATACGTAGACATCTGCAAACGCTCTTTCCTTTCAAGGAAGTGTCGCATTTACATTCATTTGAAGTGTAGACGAGGAGTACATAACACTTCGCAAATCATATTATATCTTACCATGAAACATAGAATTGAGATGCGATATCGCGTTTTAAGAATCATAAGAACTCTATTGCTACGATACGTAGACATCTGCAAACGCTATTTCTTTGCAAGGAAGTGTCGCATTAACATTCATATGAAGTGTAGACGAGGAATACATAACACTTCGCAAATCATATTATATCTTACCATGAAACATAGAAATGAGATGCGATATCGCGTTCTAAGAAGCATTAGAAATCTATTGCTACGATACGTAGACATCTGCAAACACTATTTTTTTGCAAGGAAGTGTCGCAATTACATTCATTTGAAGTGTAGACGAGGAATACATAACACTTCGCAAATCATATTATATCTTACCAAGGAACATAGAAATGAGGTGCGATATCGCGTTTTATGAAGCATTAGAACTCTATCGCTACGATACCTAGACATCTGCAGACGCTATTTCCTAGCAAGGAAGAGTCGCATTTACATTCATTTGAAGTGTAGTCGAGGAATACATAACACTTCGCAAATCATATTATATCTTACCATGAATCATAGAAATGAGATACGATATCGCGTTGTAAGAATCATAAGAACTCCTTTGCTACGATACGTAGACATCTGCAAACGCTATTTCCTTGCAAGGAAGTGTCGCATTTACATTCATTTGAAGTGTAGACCAGGAATACATAGCACTTCGCAAATCGTATTATATCTTACCATGAAACATAGAAATGAGATGCGATATCGCGTTTTAAGAAGCATTTGAACTCTATTGCTACGATACCTAGACATCTGCAGACGCTATTGCCTAGCAAGGAAGTGCCGCATTTACATTCATTTGAATCGCATACGAGGAATGCTTAACACTTCGCAATGAATATTATATCTTATCATGAAACATAGATATGAGATGCAATATCTCGTTTTAAGAAGCATTTGAACTCTATTGCTTCGATACGTAGACATCAGCAAACGCTATTTCCTTGCAAGGAAGTGTCGCATTTACATTCATATGAAGTGTAGACGAGGAATACATAACACTTCGCAAATCATATTATATCCTACCATGAAACATAGAAATGAGATGCGATATCGCGTTTTAATAAGCATTAGAACTCTACTGCTACGATAGGTAGACATCTGCAAACGCTATTTCCTTTCAAGGAAGTGTCGCATTTACATTCATTTGAAGTGTAGACGTGGAATACATCACACTTCGCAAATCATATTATATCTTACCATGAAACATAGAAATGAGATGCGATATTGTGTTTTGAGAAGCATTAGAACTCTATTGCTACGATACGTAGACATCTGCAAACGCTATTTCTTTGCAAGGAAGTGTCGCATTTACATTCATTTGAAGTGTAGACCAGGAATACATAGCACTTCGCAAATCATATTATATCTTACCATGAAACATAGAAATGAGATGCGATATCGCGTTTTAAGAAGCATTTGAACTCTATTGCTACGATACCTAGACATCTGCAGACGCTATTTCCTAGCAAGGAAGTGTCGCATTTACATTCATTTGAAGTGTAGACGAGGAATACATGACACTTCGCAAATCATATTATATCTTACCATGGAACATAGAAATGAGATGCGATATCGCGTTTTAAGAAGCATTAGAAATCTATTGCTACGATACGTAGACATCTGAAAGCGCTATTTCTTTGCAAGGAAGTGTCGCATTTACATTCATTTGAAGTGTAGACGAGGAATACATGACACTTCGCAAATCATATTATATCTTACCATGAAACATAGAAATGAGATGCGATATCGCGTTTTAAGAAGCATTAGAAATCCATTGCTACGATACGTAGACATCTGCAGACGCTCTTTCCTTGCAAGGAAGTGTCGCATTAACATTCATATGAAGTGTAGACGAGGAAGACATAACACTTCGCAAATCATATTATATCTTACCATGAAACATAGAAATGAGATGCGATATCGCGTTTTAAGAATCATAAGAACACTGTTGCTACGATACGTAGACAACTGCAAACGCTATTTCCTTGCAAGGAAGTATCGCATTTACATTCATTTGAATCGCATACGAGGAATGCTTAACACTTCGCAATGAATATTATATCTTATCATGAAACATAGATATGAGATGCAATATCTCGTTTTAAGAAGCATTTGAACTCTATTGCTTCGATACGTAGACATCAGCAAACGCTATTTCCTTGCAAGGAAGTGTCGCATTTACATTCATATGAAGTGTAGACGAGGAATACATAACACTTCGCAAATCATATTATATCCTACCATGAAACATAGAAATGAGATGCAATATCGCGTTTTAATAAGCATTAGGACTCTACTGCTACGATAGGTAGACATCTGCAAACGCTATTTCCTTTCAAGGAAGTGTCGCATTTACATTCATTTGAAGTGTAGACGTGGAATACATCACACTTCGCAAATCATATTATATCTTACCATGAAACATAGAAATGAGATGCGATATTGTGTTCTGAGAAGCATTAGAACTCTATTGCTACGATACGTAGACATCTGCAAACGCTATTTCTTTGCAAGGAAGTGTCGCATTTACATTCATTTGAAGTGAAGACGAGGAATAAATAACACTTCGCAAATCATATTATATCTTACCAAGAAACATAGAAATGAGATGCGATATCGCGTTTTAAGAAGCATTAGAAACCTATTGCTACGATGCGTAGACATCTGCAAACGCTATTTCCTTGCAAGGAAGTGTCGCCTTTACATTCATTTGAAGTGTAGACGAGGAATACATAACTCTTCGCAAATCATATTATATCTTACTATGAAACATAGAAATGAGATGCGATATCGCGTTTTAATAAGCATTAGAACTCTACTGTTACGATAGGTAGACATCTGCAAACGCTATTTCCTTTCAAGGAAGTGTCGCATTTACATTCATTTGAAGTGTAGACGAGGAATACATCACACTTCGCAAATCATATTATATCTTACCATGAAACATAGAAATGAGATACGATATCGCGGGGTTAGAATCATAAGAACTCATTTGCTACGATACGTAGACATCTGCAAACGCTATTTCCTTGCAAGGAAGTGTCGCATTTACATTCATTTGAAGTGTAGACCAGGAATACATAGCACTTCGCAAATCGTATTATATCTTACCATGAAACATAGAAATGAGATGCGATATCGCGTTTTAAGAAGCATTTGAACTCTATTGCTACGATACCTAGACATCTGCAGACGCTATTTCCTAGCAAGGAAGTGTCGCATTTACATTCATTTGAATCGCATACGAGGAATGCTTAACACTTCGCAATGAATATTATATCTTATCATGAAACATAGATATGAGATGCAATATCTCGTTTTAAGAAGCATTTGAACTCTATTGCTTCGATACGTAGACATCAGCAAACGCTATTTCCTTGCAAGGAAGTGTCGCATTTACATTCATATGAAGTGTAGACGAGGAATACATAACACTTTGCAAATCATATTATATCCTACCATGAAACATAGAAATGAGATGCGATATCGCGTTTTAATAAGCATTAGAACTCTACTGCTACGATAGGTAGACATCTGCAAACGCTATTTCCTTTCAAGGAAGTGTCGCATTTACATTCATTTGAAGTGTAGACGAGGAATACATCACACTTCGCAAATCATATTATATCCTACCATGAAACATAGAAATGAGATGCGATGTCGCGTTTTATGAAGCATTAGAAATCTATTGCTACGATACGTAGACATCTGCAAACGCTCTTTCCTTGGAGGAAGTGTCGCATTAACATTCATATGAAGTGTAGACGAGGAATACATAACACTTCGCAAATCATATTATATCTTACCATGAAACATGGAAATGAGATGCGATATCGCGTTTTAAGAAGCATTAGAAATCTATTGCTACGATGCCTAGACATCTGCAGACGCTATTTCCTAGCAAGGAAGTGTAGCATTTACATTCATTTGAAGTGTAGTCGAGGAATACATAACACTGCGCAAATCATATTACATCTTACCATGAAACATAGGAATGAGATACGATATCGCGTTGTAAGAATCATAAGAACTCCTTTGCTACGATACGTAGACATCTGCAAACGCTATTTCCTTGCAAGGAAGTGTCGCATTTACATTCATTTGAAGTGTAGACGAGGAATACATAGCACTTCGCAAATCATATTATATCTTACCATGAAACATAGAAATGAGATGCGATATCGCGTTTTAAGAAGCATTTGAACTCTATTTCTACGGTACCTAGACATCTGCAGACGCTATTTCCTAGCAAGGAAGTGTCGCATTTACATTCATTTGAAGTGTAGACGAGGAATACATGACACTTCGCAAATCACATTATATCTTACCATGAAACATATAAATGAGGTGCGATATCGCGTTTTAAGAATCATAAGAACACTATTGCTACGATACGTAGACATCTACAAACGCTACTTCCTAGCGAGGAAGTGTCGCATTTACATTCATTTGAAGTGTAGACGAGGAATACATAACACTTCGCAAATCATATTATATCTTACCAAGAAACATAGAAATGAGGTGCGATATCGCGTTTTAAGAAGCATTTGAACTCTATTGCAGCGATACCTAGACATCTGCAGACGCTATTTCCTAGCGAGGAAGTGTCGCATTTACATTCATTTGAAGTGTAGACGAGGAATACATGACACTACGCAAATCATATTATATCTTACCATAAACCATAGAAATGAGATGCGATATCGCGTTTTAAGAATCATAAGAACTCTATTGCTACGATACGTAGACATCTGCAAACGCTATTTCTTAGCGCGGAAGTGTCGCATTCACATTCATTTGAAGTGTAGACGAGGAATACATAGCACTTCGCAAATCATATTATATCTTACCATGAAACATAGAAATGAGATGCGATGTCGCGTTTTAAGAAGCATTAGAACTCTATCGCTACGATACCTAGACATCTGCAGACGCTATTTCCTAGCAAGGAAGTGTCGCATTTACATTCATTTGAAGTGTAGTCGAGGAATACATAACACTTCGCAAATCATATTATATCTTACCATGAAACATAGAAATGAGATACGATATCGCGTTGTAAGAATCATAAGAACTCCTTTGCTACGATACGTAGACATCTGCAAACGCTCTTTCCTTTCAAGGAAGTGTCGCATTTACATTCATTTGAAGTGTAGACGAGGAGTACATAACACTTCGCAAATCATATTATATCTTACCATGAAACATAGAATTGAGATGCGATATCGCGTTTTAAGAATCATAAGAACTCTATTGCTACGATACGTAGACATCTGCAAACGCTATTTCTTTGCAAGGAAGTGTCGCATTAACATTCATATGAAGTGTAGACGAGGAATACATAACACTTCGCAAATCATATTATATCTTACCATGAAACATGGAAATGAGATGCGATATCGCGTTTTAAGAAGCATTAGAACTCTATTGCTACGATACGTAGACATCTGCAAAGGCTATTTCTTTGCAAGGAAGTGTCGCATTTACATTCATTTGAAGTGTAGACGAGGAATACATGACACTTCGCAAATCATATTATATCTTACCATGAAACATAGAAATGAGGTGCGATATCGCGTTTTAAGAATCATAAGAACACTATTGCTACGATACGTAGACATCTGCAAACGCTACTTCCTAGCGAGGAAGTGTCGCATTTACATTCATTTGAAGTGTAGACGAGGAATACATAACACTTCGCAAATCATATTATATCTTACCAAGAAACATAGAAATGAGGTGCGATATCGCGTTTTAAGAAGCATTTGAACTCTATTGCAGCGATACCTAGACATCTGCAGACGCTATTTCCTAGCGAGGAAGTGTAGCATTTACATTCATTTGAAGTGTAGACGAGGAATACATGACACTTCGCAAATCATATTATATCTTACCATAAACCATAGAAATGAGATGCGATATCGCGTTTTAAGAATCATAAGAACTCTATTGCTACGATACGTAGACATCTGCAAACGCTATTTCTTAGCGCGGAAGTGTCGCATTCACATTCATTTGAAGTGTAGACGAGGAATACATAGCACTTCGCAAATCATATTATATCTTACCATGAAACATAGAAATGAGATGCGATATCGCGTTTTAAGAAGCATTAGAACTCTATCGCTACGATACCTAGACATCTGCAGACGCTATTTCCTAGCAAGGAAGTGTCGCATTTACATTCATTTGATGTGTAGTCGAGGAATACATAACACTTCGCAAATCATATTATATCTTACCATGAAACATAGAAATGAGATACGATATCGCGTTGTAAGAATCATAAGAACTCCTTTGCTACGATACGTAGACATCTGCAAACGCTCTTTCCTTTCAAGGAAGTGTCGCATTTACATTCATTTGAAGTGTAGACGAGGAGTACATAACACTTCGCAAATCATATTATATCTTACCATGAAACATAGAATTGAGATGCGATATCGCGTTTTAAGAATCATAAGAACTCTATTGCTACGATACGTAAACATCTGCAAACGCTATTTCTTTGCAAGGAAGTGTCGCATTAACATTCATATGAAGTGTAGACGAGGAATACATAACACTTCGCAAATCATATTATATCTTACCATGAAACATAGAAATGAGATGCGATATCGCGTTCTAAGAAGCATTAGAAATCTATTGCTACGATACGTAGACATCTGCAAACACTATTTTTTTGCAAGGAAGTGTCGCAATTACATTCATTTGAAGTGTAGACGAGGAATACATAACACTTCGCAAATCATATTATATCTTACCAAGGAACATAGAAATGAGGTGCGATATCGCGTTTTATGAAGCATTAGAACTCTATCGCTACGATACCTAGACATCTGCAGACGCTATTTCCTAGCAAGGAAGAGTCGCATTTACATTCATTTGAAGTGTAGTCGAGGAATACATAACACTTCGCAAATCATATTATATCTTACCATGAATCATAGAAATGAGATACGATATCGCGTTGTAAGAATCATAAGAACTCCTTTGCTACGATACGTAGACATCTGCAAACGCTATTTCCTTGCAAGGAAGTGTCGCATTTACATTCATTTGAAGTGTAGACCAGGAATACATAGCACTTCGCAAATCGTATTATATCTTACCATGAAACATAGAAATGAGATGCGATATCGCGTTTTAAGAAGCATTTGAACTCTATTGCTACGATACCTAGACATCTGCAGACGCTATTTCCTAGCAAGGAAGTGCCGCATTTACATTCATTTGAATCGCATACGAGGAATGCTTAACACTTCGCAATGAATATTATATCTTATCATGAAACATAGATATGAGATGCAATATCTCGTTTTAAGAAGCATTTGAACTCTATTGCTTCGATACGTAGACATCAGCAAACGCTATTTCCTTGCAAGGAAGTGTCGCATTTACATTCATATGAAGTGTAGACGAGGAATACATAACACTTCGCAAATCATATTATATCCTACCATGAAACATAGAAATGAGATGCGATATCGCGTTTTAATAAGCATTAGAACTCTACTGCTACGATAGGTAGACATCTGCAAACGCTATTTCCTTTCAAGGAAGTGTCGCATTTACATTCATTTGAAGTGTAGACGTGGAATACATCACACTTCGCAAATCATATTATATCTTACCATGAAACATAGAAATGAGATGCGATATTGTGTTTTGAGAAGCATTAGAACTCTATTGCTACGATACGTAGACATCTGCAAACGCTATTTCTTTGCAAGGAAGTGTCGCATTTACATTCATTTGAAGTGAAGACGAGGAATAAATAACACTTCGCAAATCATATTATATCTTACCAAGAAACATAGAAATGAGATGCGATATCGCGTTTTAAGAAGCATTAGAAACCTATTGCTACGATGCGTAGACATCTGCAAACGCTATTTCCTTGCAAGGAAGTGTCGCCTTTACATTCATTTGAAGTGTAGACGAGGAATACATAACTCTTCGCAAATCATATTATATCTTACCATGAAACATAGAAATGAGATGCGATATTGCGTTCTAATAAGCATTAGAACTCTACTGCTACGATAGGTAGACATCTGCAAACGCTATTTCCTTTCAAGGAAGTGTCGCATTTACATTCATTTGAAGTGTAGTCGAGGAATACATAACACTTCGCAAATCATATTATATCTTACCATGAATCATAGAAATGAGATACGATATCGCGTTGTAAGAATCATAAGAACTCATTTGCTACGATACGTAGACATCTGCAAACGCTATTTCCTTGCAAGGAAGTGTCGCATTTACATTCATTTGAAGTGTAGACCAGGAATACATAGCACTTCGCAAATCGTATTATATCTTACCATGAAACATAGAAATGAGATGCGATATCGCGTTTTAAGAAGCATTTGAACTCTATTGCTACGATACCTAGACATCTGCAGACGCTATTTCCTAGGAAGGAAGTGTCGCATTTACATTCATTTGAATCGCATACGAGGAATGCTTAACACTTCGCAATGAATATTATATCTTATCATGAAACATAGATATGAGATGCAATATCTCGTTTTAAGAAGCATTTGAACTCTATTGCTTCGATACGTAGACATCAGCAAACGCTATTTCCTTGCAAGGAAGTGTCGCATTTACATTCATATGAAGTGTAGACGAGGAATACATAACACTTCGCAAATCATATTATATCCTACCATGAAACATAGAAATGAGATGCGATATCGCGTTTTAATAAGCATTAGAACTCTACTGCTACGATAGGTAGACATCTGCAAACGCTATTTCCTTTCAAGGAAGTGTCGCATTTACATTCATTTGAAGTGTAGACGAGGAATACATCACACTTCGCAAATCATATTATATCTTACCATGAAACATAGAAATGAGATGCGATATCGCGTTTTATGAAGCATTAGAAATCTATTGCTACGATACGTAGACATCTGCAAACGCTCTTTCCTTGGAGGAAGTGTCGCATTAACATTCATATGAAGTGTAGACGAGGAATACATAACACTTCGCAAATCATATTATATCTTACCATGAAACATGGAAATGAGATGCGATATCGCGTTTTAAGAAGCATTAGAAATCTATTGCTACGATACCTAGACATCTGCAGACGCTATTTCCTAGCAAGGAAGTGTAGCATTTACATTCATTTGAAGTGTAGTCGAGGAATACATAACACTGCGCAAATCATATTATATCTTACCATGAAACATAGGAATGAGATACGATATCGCGTTGTAAGAATCATAAGAACTCCTTTGCTACGATACGTAGACATCTGCAAACGCTATTTCCTTGCAAGGAAGTGTCGCATTTACATTCATTTGAAGTGTAGACGAGGAATACATAGCACTTCGCAAATCATATTATATCTTACCATGAAACATAGAAATGAGATGCGATATCGCGTTTTAAGAAGCATTTGAACTCTATTTCTACGGTACCTAGACATCTGCAGACGCTATTTCCTAGCAAGGAAGTGTCGCATTTACATTCATTTGAAGTGTAGACGAGGAATACATGACACTTCGCAAATCACATTATATCTTACCATGAAACATAGAAATGAGGTGCGATATCGCGTTTTAAGAATCATAAGAACACTATTGCTACGATACGTAGACATCTACAAACGCTACTTCCTAGCGAGGAAGTGTCGCATTTACATTCATTTGAAGTGTAGACGAGGAATACATAACACTTCGCAAATCATATTATATCTTACCAAGAAACATAGAAATGAGGTGCGATATCGCGTTTTAAGAAGCATTTGAACTCTATTGCAGCGATACCTAGACATCTGCAGACGCTATTTCCTAGCGAGGAAGTGTCGCATTTACATTCATTTGAAGTGTAGACGAGGAATACATGACACTACGCAAATCATATTATATCTTACCATAAACCATAGAAATGAGATGCGATATCGCGTTTTAAGAATCATAAGAACTCTATTGCTACGATACGTAGACATCTGCAAACGCTATTTCTTAGCGCGGAAGTGTCGCATTCACATTCATTTGAAGTGTAGACGAGGAATACATAGCACTTCGCAAATCATATTATATCTTACCATGAAACATGGAAATGAGATGCGATATCGCGTTTTAAGAAGCATTAGAACTCTATTGCTACGATACGTAGACATCTGCAAAGGCTATTTCTTTGCAAGGAAGTGTCGCATTTACATTCATTTGAAGTGTAGACGAGGAATACATAACACTTCGCAAATCATATTATATCTTACCAAGAAACATAGAAATGAGGTGCGATATCGCGTTTTAAGAAGCATTAGAACTCTATCGCTACGATACCTAGATATCTGCAGACGCTATTTCCTAGCAAGGAAGTGTCGCATTTACATTCATTTGAAGTGTAGTCGAGGAATACATAACACTTCGCAAATCATATTATATCTTACCATGAAACATAGAAATGAGATACGATATCGCGTTGTAAGAATCATAAGAACTCCTTTGCTACGATACGTAGACATCTGCGAGCGCTATTTCCTTGCAAGGAAGTGTCGCATTTACATTCATTTGAAGTGTAGACGAGGAATACATAGCACTTCGCAAATCATATTATATCTTACCATGAAACATAGAAATGAGATGCGATATCGCGTTTTAAGAAGCATTTGAACTCTATTGCTACGATACCCAGACATCTGCAGACGCTATTTCCTAGCAAGGAAGTGTCGCATTTACATTCATTTGAAGTGTAGACGAGGAATACATGACACTTCGCAAATCATATTATATCTTACCATGAAACATAGAAATGAGATGCGATATCGCGTTTTAAGAATCATAAGAACACTATTGCTGCGATACGTAGACATCTGCAAACGCTACTTCCTAGCGAGGAAGTGTCGCATTTACATTCATTTGAAGTGTACACGAGGAATACATGACACTTCGCAAATCATATTATATCTTACCATGAAACATAGAAATGAGATGCGATATCGCGTTTTAAGAAGCATTAGAAATCTGGCTACGATACGTAGACATCTGCAAACGCTCTTTCCTTGCAAGGATGTGTCGCATTAACATTCATATGAAGTGTAGACGAGGAATACATAACACTTCGCAAATCATGTTATATCCTACCATGAAACATAGAAATGAGATGCGATATCGCGTTTTAATAAGCATTAGAACTCTACTGCTACGATACGTAGACATCTGCAAACGCTATTTCTTTGCAAGGAAGTGTCGAATTTACAATCATTTGAAGTGTAGACGAGGAATACATAACACTTCGCAGATCATGTTATATCTTACCATGAAACATAGGAATGAGATACGATATCGCGTTGTAAGAATCATAAGAACTCCTTTGCTACGATACGTAGACATCTGCAAACGCTATTTCCTTGCAAGGAAGTGTCGCATTTACATTCATTTGAAGTGTAGACGAGGAATACATAGCACTTCGCAAATCATATTATATCTTACCATGAAACATAGGAATGAGATGCGATATCGCGTTTTAAGAAGCATTTGAACTCTATTTCTACGGTACCTAGACATCTGCAGACGCTATTTCCTAGCAAGGAAGTGTCGCATTTACATTCATTTGAAGTGTAGACGAGGAATACATGACACTTCGCAAATCATATTATATCTTACCATGAAACATAGAAATGAGGTGCGATATCGCGTTTTAAGAATCATAAGAACGCTATTGCTACGATACGTAGACATCTGCAAACGCTACTTCCTAGCGAGGAAGTGTCGCATTTACATTCATTTGAAGTGTAGACGAGGAATACATAACACTTCGCAAATCATATTATATCTTACCAAGAAACATAGAAATGAGGTGCGATATCGCGTTTTAAGAAGCATTTGAACTCTATTGCAGCGATACCTAGACATCTGCAGACGCTATTTCCTAGCGAGGAAGTGTCGCATTTACATTCATTTGAAGTGTAGACGAGGAATACATGACACTTCGCAAATCATATTATATCTTACCATAAACCATAGAAATGAGATGCGATATCGCGTTTTAAGAATCATAAGAACTCTATTGCTACGATACGTAGACATCTGCAAACGCTATTTCTTAGCGCGGAAGTGTCGCATTCACATTCATTTGAAGTGTAGACGAGGAATACATAGCACTTCGCAAATCATATTATATCTTACCATGAAACATAGAAATGAGATGCGATATCGCGTTTTAAGAAGCATTAGAACTCTATCGCTACGATACCTAGACATCTGCAGACGCTATTTCCTAGCAAGGAAGTGTCGCATTTACATTCATTTGATGTGTAGTCGAGGAATACATAACACTTCGCAAATCATATTATATCCTACCATGAAACATAGAAATGAGATGCGATATCGCGTTTTAATAAGCATTAGAACTCTACTGCTACGATAGGTAGACATCTGCAAACGCTATTTCCTTTCAAGGAAGTGTCGCATTTACATTCATTTGAAGTGTAGACGTGGAATACATCACACTTCGCAAATCATATTATATCTTACCATGAAACATAGAAATGAGATGCGATATTGTGTTTTGAGAAGCATTAGAACTCTATTGCTACGATACGTAGACATCTGCAAACGCTATTTCTTTGCAAGGAAGTGTCGCATTTACATTCATTTGAAGTGAAGACGAGGAATAAATAACACTTCGCAAATCATATTATATCTTACCAAGAAACATAGAAATGAGATGCGATATCGCGTTTTAAGAAGCATTAGAAACCTATTGCTACGATGCGTAGACATCTGCAAACGCTATTTCCTTGCAAGGAAGTGTCGCCTTTACATTCATTTGAAGTGTAGACGAGGAATACATAACTCTTCGCAAATCATATTATATCTTACCATGAAACATAGAAATGAGATGCGATATCGCGTTTTAATAAGCATTAGAACTCTACTGCTACGATAGGTAGACATCTGCAAACGCTATTTCCTTTCAAGGAAGTGTCGCATTTACATTCATTTGAAGTGTAGTCGAGGAATACATAACACTTCGCAAATCATATTATATCTTACCATGAATCATAGAAATGAGATACGATATCGCGTTGTAAGAATCATAAGAACTCATTTGCTACGATACGTAGACATCTGCAAACGCTATTTCCTTGCAAGGAAGTGTCGCATTTACATTCATTTGAAGTGTAGACCAGGAATACATAGCACTTCGCAAATCGTATTATATCTTACCATGAAACATAGAAATGAGATGCGATATCGCGTTTTAAGAAGCATTTGAACTCTATTGCTACGATACCTAGACATCTGCAGACGCTATTTCCTAGCAAGGAAGTGTCGCATTTACATTCATTTGAATCGCATACGAGGAATGATTAACACTTCGCAATGAATATTATATCTTATCATGAAACATAGATATGAGATGCAATATCTCGTTTTAAGAAGCATTTGAACTCTATTGCTTCGATACGTAGACATCAGCAAACGCTATTTCCTTGCAAGGAACTGTCGCATTTACATTCATATGAAGTGTAGACGAGGAATACATAACACTTCGCAAATCATATTATATCCTACCATGAAACATAGAAATGAGATGCGATATCGCGTTTTAATAAGCATTAGAACTCTACTGCTACGATAGGTAGACATCTGCAAACGGTATTTCCTTTCAAGGAAGTGTCGCATTTACATTCATTTGAAGTGTAGACGTGGAATACATCACACTTCGCAAATCATATTATATCTTACCATGAAACATAGAAATGAGATGCGATATTGTGTTTTGAGAAGCATTAGAACTCTATTGCTACGATACGTAGACATCTGCAAACGCTATTTCTTTGCAAGGAAGTGTCGCATTTACATTCATTTGAAGTGAAGACGAGGAATAAATAACACTTCGCAAATCATATTATATCTTACCAAGAAACATAGAAATGAGATGCGATATCGCGTTTTAAGAAGCATTAGAAACCTATTGCTACGATGCGTAGACATCTGCAAACGCTATTTCCTTGCAAGGAAGTGTCGCCTTTACATTCATTTGAAGTGTAGACGAGGAATACATAACTCTTCGCAAATCATATTATATCTTACCATGAAACATAGAAATGAGATGCGATATCGCGTTTTAATAAGCATTAGAACTCTACTGCTACGATAGGTAGACATCTGCAAACGCTATTTCCTTTCAAGGAAGTGTCGCATTTACATTCATTTGAAGTGTAGTCGAGGAATACATAACACTTCGCAAATCATATTATATCTTACCATGAATCATAGAAATGAGATACGATATCGCGTTGTAAGAATCATAAGAACTCCTTTGCTACGATACGTAGACATCTGCAAACGCTATTTCCTTGCAAGGAAGTGTCGCATTTACATTCATTTGAAGTGTAGACCAGGAATACATAGCACTTCGCAAATCATATTATATCTTACCATGAAACATAGAAATGGGATGCGATATCGCGTTTTAAGAAGCATTTGAACTCTATTGCTACGATACCTAGACATCTGCAGACGCTATTTCCTAGCAAGGAAGTGTCGCATTTACATTCATTTGAAGTGTAGACGAGGAATACATGACACTTCGCAAATCATATTATATCTTACCATGGAACATGGAAATGAGATGCGATATCGCGTTTTAAGAAGCATTAGAAATCTATTGCTACGATACGTAGACATCTGAAAGCGCTATTTCTTTGCAAGGAAGTGTCGCATTTACATTCATTTGAAGTGTAGACGAGGAATACATGACACTTCGCAAATCATATTATATCTTACCATGAAACATAGAAATGAGATGCGATATCGCGTTTTAAGAAGCATTAGAAATCCATTGCTACGATACGTAGACATCTGCAGACGCTCTTTCCTTGCAAGGAAGTGTCGCATTAACATTCATATGAAGTGTAGACGAGGAAGACATAACACTTCGCAAATCATATTATATCTTACCATGAAACATAGAAATGAGATGCGATATCGCGTTTTAAGAATCATAAGAACACTGTTGCTACGATACGTAGACAACTGCAAACGCTATTTACTTGCAAGGAAGTATCGCATTTACATTCATTTGAATCGCATACGAGGAATGCTTAACACTTCGCAATGAATATTATATCTTATCATGAAACATAGAAATGAGATGCAATATCTCGTTTTAAGAAGCATTTGAACTCTATTGCTTCGATACGTAGACATCAGCAAACGCTATTTCCTTGCAAGGAAGTGTCGCATTTACATTCATATGAAGTGTAGACGAGGAATACATAACACTTCGCAAATCATATTATATCCTACCATGAAACATAGAAATGAGATGCAATATCGCGTTTTAATAAGCATTAGGACTCTACTGCTACGATAGGTAGACATCTGCAAACGCTATTTCCTTTCAAGGAAGTGTCGCATTTACATTCATTTGAAGTGTAGACGTGGAATACATCACACTTCGCAAATCATATTATATCTTACCATGAAACATAGAAATGAGATGCGATATTGTGTTCTGAGAAGCATTAGAACTCTATTGCTACGATACGTAGACATCTGCAAACGCTATTTCTTTGCAAGGAAGTGTCGCATTTACATTCATTTGAAGTGAAGACGAGGAATACATAACACTTCGCAAATCATATTATATCTTACCAAGGAACATAGAAATGAGGTGCGATATCGCGTTTTATGAAGCATTAGAACTCTATCGCTACGATACCTAGACATCTGCAGACGCTATTTCCTAGCAAGGAAGAGTCGCATTTACATTCATTTGAAGTGTAGTCGAGGAATACATAACACTTCGCAAATCATATTATATCTTACCATGAATCATAGAAATGAGATACGATATCGCGTTGTAAGAATCATAAGAACTCCTTTGCTACGATACGTAGACATCTGCAAACGCTATTTCCTTGCAAGGAAGTGTCGCATTTACATTCATTTGAAGTGTAGACCAGGAATACATAGCACTTCGCAAATCGTATTATATCTTACCATGAAACATAGAAATGAGATGCGATATCGCGTTTTATGAAGCATTAGAAATCTATTGCTACGATACGTAGACATCTGCAAAAGCTCTTTCCTTGGAGGAAGTGTCGCATTAACATTCATATGAAGTGTAGACGAGGAATACATAACACTTCGCAAATCATATTATATCTTACCATGAAACATGGAAATGAGATGCGATATCGCGTTTTAAGAAGCATTAGAAATCTATTGCTACGATACCTAGACATCTGCAGACGCTATTTCCTAGCAAGGAAGTGTAGCATTTACATTCATTTGAAGTGTAGTCGAGGAATACATAACACTGCGCAAATCATATTATATCTTACCATGAAACATAGGAATGAGATACGATATCGCGTTGTAAGAATCATAAGAACTCCTTTGCTACGATACGTAGACATCTGCAAACGCTATTTCCTTGCAAGGAAGTGTCGCATTTACATTCATTTGAAGTGTAGACGAGGAATACATAGCACTTCGCAAATCATATTATATCTTACCATGAAACATAGAAATGAGATGCGATATCGCGTTTTAAGAAGCATTTGAACTCTATTTCTACGGTACCTAGACATCTGCAGACGCTATTTCCTAGCAAGGAAGTGTCGCATTTACATTCATTTGAAGTGTAGACGAGGAATACATGACACTTCGCAAATCATATTATATCTTACCATAAACCATAGAAATGAGATGCGATACCGCGTTTTAAGAATCATAAGAACTCTATTGCTACGATACGTAGACATCTGCAAACGCTATTTCTTAGCGCGGAAGTGTCGCATTCACATTCATTTGAAGTGTAGACGAGGAATACATAGCACTTCGCAAATCATATTATATCTTACCATGAAACATAGAAATGAGATGCGATGTCGCGTTTTAAGAAGCATTAGAACTCTATCGCTACGATACCTAGACATCTGCAGACGCTATTTCCTAGCAAGGAAGTGTCGCATTTACATTCATTTGAAGTGTAGTCGAGGAATACATAACACTTCGCAAATCATATTATATCTTACCATGAAACATAGAAATGAGATACGATATCGCGTTGTAAGAATCATAAGAACTCCTTTGCTACGATACGTAGACATCTGCAAACGCTCTTTCCTTTCAAGGAAGTGTCGCATTTACATTCATTTGAAGTGTAGACGAGGAGTACATAACACTTCGCAAATCATATTATATCTTACCATGAAACATAGAATTGAGATGCGATATCGCGTTTTAAGAATCATAAGAACTCTATTGCTACGATACGTAGACATCTGCAAACGCTATTTCTTTGCAAGGAAGTGTCGCATTAACATTCATATGAAGTGTAGACGAGGAATACATAACACTTCGCAAATCATATTATATCTTACCATGAAACATGGAAATGAGATGCGATATCGCGTTTTAAGAAGCATTAGAACTCTATTGCTACGATACGTAGACATCTGCAAAGGCTATTTCTTTGCAAGGAAGTGTCGCATTTACATTCATTTGAAGTGTAGACGAGGAATACATAACACTTCGCAAATCATATTATATCTTACCAAGAAACATAGAAATGAGGTGCGATATCGCGTTTTAAGAAGCATTAGAACTCTATCGCTACGATACCTAGACATCTGCAGACGCTATTTCCTAGCAAGGAAGTGTCGCATTTACATTCATTTGAAGTGTAGTCGAGGAATACATAACACTTCGCAAATCATATTATATCTTACCATGAAACATAGAAATGAGATACGATATCGCGTTGTAAGAATCATAAGAACTCCTTTGCTACGATACGTAGACATCTGCGAGCGCTATTTCCTTGCAAGGAAGTGTCGCATTTACATTCATTTGAAGTGTAGACGAGGAATACATAGCACATCGCAAATCATATTATATCTTACCATGAAACATAGAAATGAGATGCGATATCGCGTTTTAAGAAGCATTTGAACTCTATTGCTACGATACCCAGACATCTGCAGACGCTATTTCCTAGCAAGGAAGTGTCGCATTTACATTCATTTGAAGTGTAGACGAGGAATACATGACACTTCGCAAATCATATTATATCTTACCATGAAACATAGAAATGAGATGCGATATCGCGTTTTAAGAATCATAAGAACACTATTGCTGCGATACGTAGACATATGCAAACGCTACTTCCTAGCGAGGAAGTATCGCATTTACATTCATTTGAAGTGTACACGAGGAATACATGACACTTCGCAAATCATATTATATCTTACCATGAAACATAGAAATGAGATGCGATATCGCGTTTTAAGAAGCATTAGAAATCTGGCTACGATACGTAGACATCTGCAAACGCTCTTTCCTTGCAAGGATGTGTCGCATTAACATTCATATGAAGTGTAGACGAGGAATACATAACACTTCGCAAATCATGTTATATCCTACCATGAAACATAGAAATGAGATGCGATATCGCGTTTTAATAAGCATTAGAACTCTACTGCTACGATACGTAGACATCTGCAAACGCTCTTTCCTTGCAAGGATGTGTCGCATTAACATTCATATGAAGTGTAGACGAGGAATACATAACACTTCGCAAATCATGTTATATCCTACCATGAAACATAGAAATCAGATGCGATATCGCGTTTTAATAAGCATTAGAACTCTACTGCTACGATACGTAGACATCTGCAAACGCTATTTCTTTGCAAGGAAGTGTCGAATTTACAATCATTTGAAGTGTAGACGAGGAATACATAACACTTCGCAGATCATGTTATATCTTACCATGAAACATAGGAATGAGATACGATATCGCGTTGTAAGAATCATAAGAACTCCTTTGCTACGATACGTAGACATCTGCAAACGCTATTTCCTTGCAAGGAAGTGTCGCATTTACATTCATTTGAAGTGTAGACGAGGAATACATAGCACTTCGCAAATCATATTATATCTTACCAAGAAACATAGAAATGTGGTGCGATATCGCGTTTTAAGAAGCATTTGAACTCTATTGCTACGATACCTAGACATCTGCAGACGCTATTTCCTAGCAAGGAAGTGTCGCATTTACATTCATTTGAAGTGTAGACGAAGAATACATCACACTTCGCAAATCATATTATATCTTACCATGAAACATGGAAATGAGATGCGATATCGCGTTTTAAGAAGCATTAGAACTCTGTTGCTACGATACGTAGACATCTGCAGACGCTATTTCCTAGCAAGGAAGTGTCGCATTTACATTCATTCGAAGTGTAGACGAGGAATACATGACACTTCGCAATGTATATTATATCTTATCATGAAACATAGATATGAGATGCAATATCTCGTTTTAAGAAGCATTTGAACTCTATTGCTTCGATACGTAGACATCTGCAATCGCTACTTCCTTGCAAGGAAGTGTCGCATTTACATTCATTTGAAGTGTAGACGAGGAATACTTAACACTTCGCAAATCATATTACATCTTACCATGAAACATAGAAATGAGATGCGATATCGCGTGTTAAGAAGCATTAGAACTCTATCGCTACGATACTTAGACATCTGCAGACGCCATTTCCTAGCAAGGAAGTGTCGCATTAACATTCACATGAAGTGTAGACGAGGAATACATAACACTTCGCAAATCATATTATATCTTACCATGAAACATGGAAATGAGATGCGATATCGCGTGTTAAGATGCATTAGAACTCTATCGCTACGATACCTAGACATCTGCAGACGCTATTTCCTAGTAAGGAAGAGTCGCATTTACATTCATTTGAAGTGTAGTCGAGGAATACATAACACTTCGCAAATCATATTATATCTTACCATGAAATATAGAAATGAGATGCTATATCGCGTTTTAAGAAGCATTTGAACTCTATTGCTACGATACCTAGACATCTGCAGACGCTATTTCCTGGCAAGGAAGTGTCGCATTTACATTCATTCGAAGTGTAGACGAGGAATACATGACACTTCGCAATGTATATTATATCTTACCATGAAACATAGAAATGAGATGCGATATCGTGTCTTAAGAAGCATTAGAACTCTATTGCTACGATACGTAGACATCTGCAAACGCTCTTTCCTTGCAAGGAAGTGTCGCATTAACATTCATATGAAGTGTAGACGAGGAATACATAACACTTCGCAAATCATATTATATCTTACCATGAAACATGGAAATGAGATGCGATATCGCGTGCTAAGAAGCATTAGAACTCTATCGCTACGATACCTAGACATCTGCAGACGCTATTTCCTAGTAAGGAAGAGTCGCATTTACATTCATTTGAAGTGTAGTCGAGGAATACATAACACTTCGCAAATCATATTATATCTTACCATGAAGCACAGAAATGAGATGCGACATCGCGTTTTAAGAAGCATTAGAAATCTATTTCTACGATACGTAGACATCTGCAAACGCTATTTCCTTGCTAGGAAGTGTCGCAATTACATTCATTTGAAGTGTAGACGAGGAATACATGACACCTCGCAAATCATATTATATCTTACCATGAAACATAGAAATGAGATGCGATATCGCGTTTTAAGAATCATAAGAACTCTATTGCTGCGATAGGTAGACATCTGCAAACGCTATTTCCTTGCAAGGAAGTGTCGCATTTACATTCATATGAAGTGTAGACGAGGAATACATAACACTTCGCAAATCATATTCTATCTTACCATGAAACATAGAAATGAGATGCGATATCGCGTTTTAAGAAGCATTGGAACCCTATTGCTACGATAGGTCGACATTTGCAAACGCTATTTCCTTGCAAGGAAGTGTCGCATTTACATTCATTTGAAGTGTAGACGGGGAATACATAACACTTCGCAAATCATATTATATCTTACCATGAAACATAGAAATGAGATGAGATATCGCGTTTTAAGAAGCATTAGAACTCTATTGCTTCGATACGTAGACATCTGCAATCGCTACTTCCTTGCAAGAAAGTGTCGCATTTACATTCATTTGAAGTGTAGACGGGGAATACATAACACTTCGCAAATCATATTATATCTTGCCATGAAACATAGAAATGAGATGAGATATCGCGTTTTAAGAAGCATTAGAATTCTATTGCTACGATACGTAGACATCTGCAAACGCTATTTCTTTGCAAGGAAGTGTCGCACTTACATTCATATGAAGTGTAAACGAGGAATACATAACACTTCGCAAATCATATTATATCTTACCATGAAACATAGAAATGAGGTGCGATATCGCGTTTTAAGAAGCATTAGAACTCTATCGCTACGACACCTAGACATCTGCAAACGCTATTTCCTTGCAAGGAAGTGTCGCATTTACATTCATTTGAAGTGTAGACGAGGAATACATAACACTTCGCAAATCATATTATATCTTACCATGAAACATAGAAATGAGATACGATATCGCGTTGTAAGAATCATAAGAACACTATTGCTACGATACGTAGACATCTGCAAACGCTATTTCCTACCAAGGAAGGGTCGCATTTACATTCATATGAAGTGTAGACGAGGAATACATAACACTTCGCAAATCATATTATATCTTACCATGAAACATAGAAATGAGATGCGATATCGCGTCTTAAGAAGCATTAGAACTCTATTGCTACGATACGTAGACATCTGCAAACGCTATTTCTTTGCAAGGAAGTGTCGCATGTACATTCATATGAAGTGTAGACGAGGAATACATAACACTTCGCAAATCATATTATATCTTACCATGAAACATGGAATTGAGATGCGATATCGCGTTCTAAGAAGCATTAGAACTCGATTGCTACGATACGTAGACATCTGCAAACGCTATTTCTTTGCAAGGAAGTGTCGCATTTACATTCATTTGAAGTGTAGACGAGGAATACATAACACTTCGCAAATCATATTATATCTTACCAAGAAACATAGAAATGAGGTGCGATATCGCGTTTTAAGAAGCATTAGAACTCTGTTGCTACGATACGTAGACATCTGCAAACGCTATTTCTTTGCAAGGAAGTGTCGCATTTACAATCATTTTAAGTGTTGACGAGGAATACATAACACTTCGCAAATCATGTTATATCTTACCATGAAACATAGGAATGAGATGCGATATCGCGTTTTAATAAGCATTAGAACTCTACTGCTACGATGGGTAGACATCTGCAAACGCTATTTCCCTTCAAGGAAGTGTCGCATTTACATTCATTTGAAGTGTAGACGTGGAATACATAACACTTCGCAAATCATGTTATACCTTACCATGAAACATAGAAATGAGATGCGATATCGCGTTTTAAGAAGCATTAGAACTCTATTGCTACGATACGTAGACATCTGCAAACGCTATTTCTTTGCAAGGAAGTGTCGCATGTACATTCATATGAAGTGTAGACGAGGAATACATAACACTTCGCAAATCATATTATATCTTACCATGAAACATAGAAATGAGATGCGATATCGCGTTTTAAGAATCATAAGAACTCTATTGCTGCGATAGGTAGACATCTGCAAACGCTATTTCCTTGCAAGGAAGTGTCGCATTTACATTCATATGAAGTGTAGACGAGGAATACATAACACTTCGCAAATCATATTCTATCTTACCATGAAACATAGAAATGAGATGCGATATCGCGTTTTAAGAAGCATTGGAACCCTATTGCTACGATAGGTCGACATTTGCAAACGCTATTTCCTTGCAAGGAAGTGTCGCATTTACATTCATTTGAAGTGTAGACGGGGAATACATAACACTTCGCAAATCATATTATATCTTACCATGAAACATAGAAATGAGATGAGATATCGCGTTTTAAGAAGCATTAGAACTCTATTGCTTCGATACGTAGACATCTGCAATCGCTACTTCCTTGCAAGAAAGTGTCGCATTTACATTCATTTGAAGTGTAGACGGGGAATACATAACACTTCGCAAATCATATTATATCTTGCCATGAAACATAGAAATGAGATGAGATATCGCGTTTTAAGAAGCATTAGAATTCTATTGCTACGATACGTAGACATCTGCAAACGCTATTTCTTTGCAAGGAAGTGTCGCACTTACATTCATATGAAGTGTAGACGAGGAATACATAACACTTCGCAAATCATATTATATCTTACCATGAAACATAGAAATGAGGTGCGATATCGCGTTTTAAGAAGCATTAGAACTCTATCGCTACGACACCTAGACATCTGCAAACGCTATTTCCTTGCAAGGAAGTGTCGCATTTACATTCATTTGAAGTGTAGACGAGGAATACATAACACTTCGCAAATCATATTATATCTTACCATGAAACATAGAAATGAGATACGATATCGCGTTGTAAGAATCATAAGAACACTATTGCTACGATACGTAGACATCTGCAAACGCTATTTCCTACCAAGGAAGGGTCGCATTTACATTCATATGAAGTGTAGACGAGGAATACATAACACTTCGCAAATCATATTATATCTTACCATGAAATATAGAAATTAGATGCTATATCGCGTTTTAATAATCATAAGAACTCTATTGCTACGATACGTAGACATCTGCAAACGCTATTTCCTTGCAAGGAAGTGGCGCATTTACATTCATTTGAAGTGTAGACGAGGAATACATAACACTTCGCAAATCATATTATATCTTACCATGAAACATAGAAATGAGATACGATATCGCGTTGTAAGAATCATAAGAACACTATTGCTACGATACGTAGACATCTGCAAACGCTATTTCCTACCAAGGAAGGGTCGCATTTACATTCATATGAAGTGTAGACGAGGAATACATAACACTTCGCAAATCATATTATATCTTACCATGAAACATAGAAATGAGATGCGATATCGCGTCTTAAGAAGCATTAGAACTCTATTGCTACGATACGTAGACATCTGCAAACGCTATTTCTTTGCAAGGAAGTGTCGCATGTACATTCATATGAAGTGTAGACGAGGAATACATAACACTTCGCAAATCATATTATATCTTACCATGAAACATGGAATTGAGATGCGATATCGCGTTCTAAGAAGCATTAGAACTCGATTGCTACGATACGTAGACATCTGCAAACGCTATTTCTTTGCAAGGAAGTGTCGCATTTACATTCATTTGAAGTGTAGACGAGGAATACATAACACTTCGCAAATCATATTATATCTTACCAAGAAACATAGAAATGAGGTGCGATATCGCGTTTTAAGAAGCATTAGAACTCTGTTGCTACGATACGTAGACATCTGCAAACGCTATTTCTTTGCAAGGAAGTGTCGCATTTACAATCATTTTAAGTGTAGACGAGGAATACATAACACTTCGCAAATCATGTTATATCTTACCATGAAACATAGGAATGAGATGCGATATCGCGTTTTAATAAGCATTAGAACTCTACTGCTACGATGGGTAGACATCTGCAAACGCTATTTCCTTTCAAGGAAGTGTCGCATTTACATTCATTTGAAGTGTAGACGTGGAATACATAACACTTCGCAAATCATGTTATACCTTACCATGAAACATAGAAATGAGATGCGATATCGCGTTTTAAGAATCATAAGAACTCTATTGCTACGATACGTAGACATCTGCAAACGCTATTTCTTTGCAAGGAAGTGTCGCATGTACATTCATTTGAAGTGTAGACGAGGAATACATAACACTTCGCAAATCATATTATATCTTACCAAGAAACATAGAAATGAGGTGCGATATCGCGTTTTAAGAATCATAAGAACTCTATTGCTACGATACGTAGACATCTGCAAACGCTCTTTCCTTGCAAGGAAGTGTCGCATTAACATTCATATGAAGTGTAGACGAGGAATACATAACACTTCGCAAATCATATTATAACTTACCATGAAACATGGAAATGAGATGCGATATCGCGTGTTAAGAAGCATTAGAACTCTATCGCTACGATACCTAGACATCTGCAGACGCTATTTCCTAGTAAGGAAGAGTCGCATTTACATTCATTTGAAGTGTAGTCGAGGAATACATAACACTTCGCAAATCATATTATATCTTACCATGAAGCACAGAAATGAGATGCGACATCGCGTTTTAAGAAGCATTAGAAATCTATTGCTACGATACGTAGACATCTGCAAACGCTATTTCCTTGCTAGGAAGTGTCGCACTTACATTCATTTGAAGTGTAGACGAGGAATACATGACACCTCGCAAATCATATTATATCTTACCATGAAACATAGAAATGAGATGCGATATCGCGTTTTAAGAATCATAAGAACTCTATTGCTACGATAGGTAGACATCTGCAAACGCTATTTCCTTGCAAGGAAGTGTCGCATTTACATTCATATGAAGTGTAGACGAGGAATACTTAACACTTCGCAAATCATATTCTATCTTACCATGAAACATAGAAATGAGATGCGATATCGCGTTTTAAGAAGCATTGGAACCCTATTGCTACGATAGGTCGACATTTGCAAACGCTATTTCCTTGCAAGGAAGTGTCGCATTTACATTCATTTGAAGTGTAGACGGGGAATACATAACACTTCGCAAATCATATTATATCTTACCATGAAACATAGAAATGAGATGAGATATCGCGTTTTAAGAAGCATTAGAACTCTATTGCTTCGATACGTAGACATCTGTAATCGCTACTTCCTTGCAAGAAAGTGTCGCATTTACATTCATTTGAAGTGTAGACGAGGAATACATAGCACTTCGCAAATCATATTACATCTTACCATGAAGCATAGAAATGTGATGCGAAATCGCGATTTAAGAATCATAAGAACTCTATTGCTACGATAGGTAGACATCTGCAAACGCTATTTCCTTGCAAGGAAGTGTCGCATTTACATTCATATGAAGTGTAGACGAGAAATACATAACACTTCGCAAATCATATTATATCCTACCATGAAACATAGAAATGAGATGCGATATCGCGTTTTAAGAAGCATTAGAACCCTATTGCTACGATAGGTAGACATTTGCAAACGCTATTTCCTTGCAAGGAAGTGTCGCATTTACATTCATTTGAAGTGTAGACGGGGAATACATAACACTTCGCAAATCATATTATATCTTACCATGAAACATAGAAATGAGATGAGATATCGCGTATTAAGAAGCATTAGAACTCTATTGCTACGATACGTAGACACCTGCAAACGCTATTTCTTTGCAAGGATGTGTCGCATTTACATTCATTTGAAGTGTAGACGAGGAATACATAACACTTCGCAAATCATATTATATCTTACCATGAAACATAGAAATGAGATACGATGTCGCGTTGTACGAATCATAAGAACACTATTGCTACGATACGTAGGCATCTGCAAACACTATTTCCTACCAAGGAAGTGTCGCATTTACATTCATATGAAGTGTAGACGAGGAATACATAACACTACGCAAATCATATTATATCATACCATGAAACATCGAAATGAGATGCGATATCGCGTTTTAAGAAGCATTAGAACCCTATTGCTACCATAGGTAGATATCTGCAAACGCTATTTCCTTGCAAGGAAATGTCGCATTTACATTCATTTGAAGTGTAGACGAGGAATACATAACACTTCGCAAATCATATTATATCTTACCATGAAACATAGGAATGAGATGCGATATCGCGTTTAAGAAGCATTAGAAATCTATTGCTACGATACGTAGACATCTGCAAACGCTATTTCCTAGCGAGGAAGTGTCGCATTCACATTCATTTGATGTGTAGACGAGGAATACATAACACTTCGCAAATCATATTATATCTTACCATGAAATATAGAAATGAGAAGCTATATCGCGTTTTAAGAATCATAAGAACTCTATTGCTACGATACGTAGACATCTGCAATCGCTATTTCCTTGCAAGGAAGTGTCGCATTTACATTCATTTGAAGTGTAGACGGGGAATACATAACACTTCGCAAATCATATTGTATCTTACCATGAAACATAGAAATGAGATGGGATATCGCGTTTTAAGAAGCATTAGAACTCTATTGCTACGATACGTAGACATCTGCAAACGCTATTTCCTACCAAGGAAGTGTCGCATTTACATTCATATCAAGTGTAGACGAGGAATACATAACACTTCGCAAATCATATTATATCTTACCATGAAACATAGAAATGAGATGCGATATCGCGTTTTAAGAAGCATTAGAACCCTATTGCTACGATAGGTAGACATTTGCAAACGCTATTTCTTTGCAAGGAAGTGTCGCATTTACATTCATTTGAAGTGTAGACGAGGAATACATAACACTTCGCAAATCATATTATATCTTACCATGAAACATAGAAATGAGGTGCGATATCGCGTTTTAAGAAGCATTAGAACTCTATCGCTACGATACCTAGACATCTGCAGACGCTATTTCCTAGCAAGGAAGTGTCGCAGTTACATTCATTTGAAGTGTAGACGGGGAATACATAACACTTCGCAAATCATATTATATCTTACCATGAAACATAGAAATGAGATGAGATATCGAGTTTTAAGAATCATAAGAACTCTATTGCTACGATACGTAGACACCTGCAAACGCTATTTCTTTGCAAGGAAGTGTCGCATTTACAATCATTTGAAGTGTAGACGAGGAATACATAACACTTCGCAAATCATATTATATCTTACCATGAAACATAGAAATGAGATGCGATATCGCGTTTTAAGAAGCATTAGAACTCTGTTGCTACGATACGTAGACATCTGCAAACGCTATTTCTTTGCAAGGAAGTGTCGCATTTACAATCATTTTAAGTGTAGACGAGGAATACATAACACTTCTAAAATCATGTTATATCTTACCATGAAACATAGGAATGAGATGCGATATCGCGTTTTAATAAGCATTAGAATTCTACTGCTACGATGGGTAGACATCTGCAAACGCTATTTCCTTTCAAGGAAGTGTCGCATTTACATTCATTTGAAGTGTAGACGTGGAATACATCACACTTCGCAAATCATATTATATCTTACCATGAAACATAGAAATGAGATGCGATATTGTGTTTTGAGAAGCATTAGAACTCTATCCGTACGATACCTAGACATCTGCAGACGCCATTTCCTTTCAAGGAAGTGTCGCATTTACATTCATTTGAAGTGTAGACGAGGAGTACATGACACTTGGCAATGTATATTATATCTTATCATGAAACATAGATATGAGACACAATATCTCGTTTTAAGAAGCCTTTGAACACTATTGCTTCGATACGTAGACATCTGCAATCGCTACTTCCTTGCAAGGAAGTGTCGCATTTACATTCATTTGAAGTGTAGACGAGGAATACATAACACTTCGCAAATCATATTACATCTTACCATGAAACATAGAAATGAGATGCGATATCGTGTCTTAAGAAGCATTAGAAATCTATTGCTACGATACGTAGACATCTGCAAACGCTCTTTCCTTGCAAGGAAGTGTCGCATTAACATTCATATGAAGTGTAGACGAGGAATACATAACACTTCGCAAATCATATTATAACTTACCATGAAACATGGAAATGAGATGCGATATCGCGTGTTAAGAAGCATTAGAACTCTATCGCTACGATACCTAGACATCTGCAGACGCTATTTCCTAGTAAGGAAGAGTCGCATTTACATTCATTTGAAGTGTAGTCGAGGAATACATAACACTTCGCAAATCATATTATATCTTACCATGAAGCACAGAAATGAGATGCGACATCGCGTTTTAAGAAGCATTAGAAATCTATTGCTACGATACGTAGACATCTGCAAACGCTATTTCCTTGCTAGGAAGTGTCGCACTTACATTCATTTGAAGTGTAGACGAGGAATACATGACACCTCGCAAATCATATTATATCTTACCATGAAACATAGAAATGAGATGCGATATCGCGTTTTAAGAATCATAAGAACTCTATTGCTACGATAGGTAGACATCTGCAAACGCTATTTCCTTGCAAGGAAGTGTCGCATTTACATTCATATGAAGTGTAGACGAGGAATACATAACACTCCGCAAATCATATTCTATCTTACCATGAAACATAGAAATGAGATGCGATATCGCGTTTTAAGAAGCATTGGAACCCTATTGCTACGATAGGTCGACATTTGCAAACGCTATTTCCTTGCAAGGAAGTGTCGCATTTACATTCATTTGAAGTGTAGACGAGGAATACATAACACTTCGCAAATCATATTATATCTTACCATGAAACTTAGAAATGAGATACGATATCGCGTTGTAAGAATCATAAGAACACTATTGCTACGATACGTAGACATCTGCAAACGCTATTTCCTACCAAGGAAGTGTCGCATTTACATTCATATGAAGTGTAGACGAGGAATACATAACACGTCGCAAATCATATTATATCTTACCATGAAACATAGAAATGAGATGCGATATCGCGTTTTAAGAAGCATTAGAACCCTATTGCTACGATAGGTAGACATTTGCAAACGCTATTTCCTTGCAAGGAAGTGTCGCATTTACATTCATTTGAAGTGTAGACAGGGAATACATAACACTTCGCAAATCATATTATATCTTACCATGAAATATAGAAATGAGATGCTATATCGCGTTTTAAGAATCATAAGAACTCTATTGCTACGATACGTAGACATCTGCAAACGCTATTTCCTTGCAAGGAAGTGTCGCATTTACATTCATTTGAAGTGTAGACGAGGGATACATAACACTTCGCAAATCATATTATATCTTACCATGAAACATAGAAATGAGGAGCGATATCGCGTTTTAAGAAGCATTACAACTCTATCGCTACGATACCTAGAGATCTGCAGACGCTATTTCCTAGCAAGGAAGTGTCGCATTTACATCCATTTGATGTGTAGACGAGGAATACGTAACACTTCGCAAATCATATTATATCTTACCATGAAACATAGAAATGAGATGCGATATCGCGTTTTAAGAAGCATTAGAAATCCATTGCTACGATACGTAGACATCTGCAAACGCTATTTCCATGCAAGGAAGTGTCGCATTTACATTCATTTGAAGTGTAGACGAGGGATACATAACACTTCGCAAATCATATTATATCTTACCATGAAACATAGAAATGAGGTGCGATATCGCGTTTTAAGAAGCATTAGAACTCTATCGCTACGATGCCTAGACATCTGCAGACGCTATTTCCTAGCAAGGAAGTGTCGCATTTACATTCATTTGAAGTGTAGACGAGGAATACGTAACACTTCGCAAATCATATTATATCTTACCATGAAACATAGAAATGAGATGCGATATCGCGTTTTAAGAAGCATTAGAAAACTATTGCTACGATACGTAGACATCTGCAAACGCTATTTCCTAGCGAGGAAGTGTCGCATTCACATTCATTTGAAGTGTAGACGAGGAATACATAAAACTTCGCAAATCATATTATATCTTACCATGAAATATAGAAATGAGATGCTATATCGCGTTTTAAGAATCATAAGAACTCTATGGCTACGATACGTAGACATCTGCAAACGCTATTTCCTAACAATGAAGTGTCGCATTTACATTCATATGAAGTGTAGACGAGGAATACATAACACTTCGCAAATCATATTATATCTTACCATGAAACATAGAAATGAGATGCGATATCGCGTTTTAAGAAGCATTAGAACCCTATTGCTACGATACGTAGACATCTGCAAACGCTATTTCTTTGCAAGGAAGTATCGCATTTACATTCATGTGAAGTGTAGACGGGGAATACATAACACTTCGCAAATCATATTATATCTTACCATGAAACATAGAAATGAGATGAGATATAGCGTTTTAAGAAGCGTTAGAACTCTATTGCTACGATACGTAGACATCTGCAAACGCTATCTCTTTGCAAGGAAGTGTCGCATTTACACTCATTTGAAGTGTAGACGAGGAATACATAACACTTCGCAAATCATATTATATCTTACCATGAAACATAGAAATGAGATACGATATCGCGTTGTAAGAATCATAAGAACACTATTGCTACGATACGTAGACATCTGCAAACGATAATTCCTACCAAGGAGGTGTCCCATTTACATTCATATGAAGTGTAGACGAGGAATACATAACACTTCGCAAATCATATTATATCTTAACATGAAACATAGAAATGAGATGCGATATCGCGTTTTAAGAAGCATTAGAACCCTATTGCTACGATAGGTAGACATCTACAAACGCTATTTCCTAGCAAGGAAATGTCGCATTTACATTCATTTGAAGTGTAGACGAGGAATACATAACACTTCGCAAATCATATTATATCTTACCATGAAACATAGAAATGAGATGCGATATCGCGACTTAAGAAGCATTAGAATTCTATTGCTACGATGCGTAGACATCTGCAAACGATCTTTCCTTTGAAGGAAGTGTCGCATTAACATTCATATGAAGTGTAGACGAGGAATACATAACACTTCGCAAATCATATTATATCTTACCATGAAACATGGAAATGAGATGCGATATCGCGTTTTAAGAAGCATTAGAACCCTATTGCTACGATACGTAGACATCTGCAAACGCTATTTCTTTGCAAGGAAGTATCGCATTTTCATTCATATCAAGTGTAGACGGGGAATACATAACACTTCGCAAATCATATTATATCTTACCATGAAACAAAGAAATGAGATGCGATATCTCGTTTTAAGAAGCATTAGAACCCTATTGCTACGATAGGTAGACATTTGCAAACGCTATTTCTTTGCAAGGAAGTGTCGCATTTACATTCATTTGAAGTGTAGACGAGGAATACATAACACTTCGCAAATCATATTATATCTTACCATGAAACATAGAAATGAGGTGCGATATCGCGTTTTAAGAAGCATTAGAACTCTATCGCTACGATACCTAGACATCTGCAGACGCTATTTCCTAGCAAGGAAGTGTCGCATTTACATTCATTTGAAGTGTAGACGAGGAATACATAACACTTCGCAAATCATATTATATCTTACCATGAAACTTAGAAATGAGATACGATATCGCGTTGTAAGAATCATAAGAACACTATTGCTACGATACGTAGACATCTGCAAACGCTATTTCCTACCAAGGAAGTGTCGCATTTACATTCATATGAAGTGTAGACGAGGAATACATAACACTTCGCAAACCATATTATATCTTACCATGAAACATAGAAATGAGATGCGATATCGCGTTTTAAGAAGCATTAGAACCCTATTGCTACGATAGGTAGACATTTGCAAACGCTATTTCCTTGCAAGGAAGTGTCGCATTTACATTCATTTGAAGTGTAGACGGGGAATACATAACACTTCGCAAATCATATTATATCTTACCATGAAACATAGAAATGAGATGAGATATCGCGTATTAAGAAGCATTAGAACTCTATTGCTACGATACGTAGACACCTGCAAACGCTATTTCTTTGCAAGGATGTGTCGCATTTACATTCATTTGAAGTGTGGACGAGGAATACATAACACTTCGCAAATCATATTATATCCTACCATGAAACATAGAAATGAGATGCGATATCGCGTTTTAAGAAGCATTAAAACTCTATTGCTACGATGCGTAGACATCTGCAAACGATCTTTCCTTGGAAGGAAGTGTCGCATTCACGTTCATATGAAGTGTAGACGAGGAATACATAACACCTCGCAAATCATATTATATCTTACCATGAAACATAGAAATGAGATACGATATCGCGTCTTAAGAAGCATTAGAAATCTATTGCTACGATACGTAGACATCTGCAAACGCTATTTCCTAGCGTGGAAGTGTCGCATTCACATTCATTTGAAGTGTAGACGTGGAATACATATAACTTCGCAAATCATATTATATCTTACCATGAAATATAGAAATGAGATGCTATATCGCGTTTTAAGAATCATAAGAACCCTATTGCTACGATACGTAGAAATCTGCAAACACTATTTCCTTGCAAGGAAGTGTCGCATTTACATTCATTTGAAGTGTAGACGAGGGATACATAACACTTCGCAAATCATATTATATCTTACCATGAAACATAGAAATGAGGTGCGATATCGCGTTTTAAGAAGCATTACAACTCTATCACTACGATACCTAGACATCTGCAGACGCTATTTCCTAGCAAGGAAGTGTCGCATTTACATCCATTTGAAGTGTAGACGAGGAATACGTAACACTTCGCAAATCATATTATATCTTACCATGAAACATAGAAATGAGATGCGATATCGCGTTTTAAGAAGCATTAGAAATCTATTGCTACGATACGTAGACATCTGCAAACGCTATTTTCAAGCGAGGAAGTGTCGCATTCACATTCATTTGAAGTGTAGACGAGGAATACATAACACTTCGCAAATCATATTATATCTTACCATGAAACATAGAAATGAGTTGCGATATCGCGTTTTAAGAAGCATTAGAACCCTATTGCTACGATACGTAGACATCTGCAAACGCTATTTCCTAGCGAGGAAGTGACGCATTCACATTCATTTGAAGTGTAGACGAGGAATACATAAAACTTCGCAAATCATATTATATCTTACCATGAAATATAGAAATGAGATGCTATATCGCGTTTTAAGAATCATAAGAACTCTATTGCTACGATACGTAGACATCTGCAAACGCTATTTCCTACCAAGGAAGTGTCGCATTTACATTCATATGAAGTGTAGACGAGGAATACATAACACTTCGCAAATCATATTATATCTTACCATGAAACATAGAAATGAAATGCGATATCGCGTTTTAAGAAGCATTAGAACCCTATTGCTACGATAGGTAGATATCTGCAAACGCTATTTCCTAGCAAGGAAGTATCGCATTTACATTCATTTGAAGTGTAGACGGGGAATACATAACACTTCGCAAATCATATTATATCTTACCGTGAAACATAGAAATGAGATGAGATATCGCGTTTTAAGAAGCATTAGAACTCTATTGCTACGATACGTAGACATCTGCAAACGCTATTTCTTTGCAAGGAAGTATCGCATTTACATTCATTTGAAGTGTAGACTGGGAATACATAACACTTCGCAAATCATATTATATCTTACCATGAAACATAGAAATGAGGTGCGATATCGCGTTTTAAGAACAATTAGAACTCTATCGCTACGATACGTAGACATCAGCAGACGCTATTTCCAAGCAAGGAAGTGTCCCATTTACATTCATTTGAAGTGTAGACGAGGAATACATAACACTTCGCAAATCATATTATATCTTACCATGAAACATAGAAATGAGATGCGATATCGCGTTTTAAGAAGCATTAGAACCCTATTGCTACGATACGTAGACATCTGCAAACGCTATTTCCTAGCAAGGAAGTGTCGCATTTACATTCATATGAAGTGTAGACGAGGAATACATAACACTTCGCAAATCATATTATATCATACCATGAAACATAGAAATGAGATGCGATATCGCGTTTTAAGAAGCATTAGAACCCTATTGCTACGATGCGTAGATATCTGCAAACGTTCTTTCCTTTGGAGGAAGTGTCGCATTAACATTCATATGAAGTGTAGACGAAGAATATATAACACTTCGCAAATCATATTATATCTTACCATGAAACATAGAAATGGGATGCGATATCGCGTTTTAAGAAGCATTAGAAATCTATTGCTACGATACGTAGACATCTGCAAACGCTATTTCCTACCAAGGAAGTGTCGCATTTACATTCATATGAAGTGTAGACGAGGAATACATAACACTTCGCAAATCATATTATATCATACCATGAAACATAGAAATGAGATGCGATATCGCGTTTTAAGAAGCATTAGAACCCTATTGCTACGATAGGTAGATATCTGCAAACGCTATTTCCTAGCAAGGAAATGTCGCATTTACATTCATTTGAAGTGTAGACGAGGAATACATAACACTTCGCAAATCATATTATATCTTACCATGAAACATAGAAATGAGGTGCGATATCGCGTTTTAAGAAGCATTAGAACTCTATCGCTACGATACCTAGACATCTGCAGACGCTATTTCCTAGCAAGGAAGTTTCGCATTTACATTCATTTGAAGTGTAGACGAGGAATACATAACACTTCGCAAATCATATTATATCTTACCATGAAACATAGAAGTGAGATGCGATATCTCGTTTTGAGAATCATAAGAACTCTATTGCTACGATACGTAGACATCTGCAAACGCTATTTCCTTGCAAGGATGTGTCGCATTTACATTCATTTGAAGTGTAGACGAGGAATATATAACACTTCGCAAATCATATTATATCTTACCATGAAACATAGAAATGGGATGCGATATCGCGTTTTAAGAAGCATTAGAAATCTATTGCTACGATACGTAGACATCTGCAAACGCTATTTCCTACCAAGGAGGTGTCGCATTTACATTCATATGAAGTGTAGACGAGGAATACATAACACTTTGCAAATCATATTATATCTTACCATGAAACATAGAAATGAGATGCGATATCGCGTTTTAAGAAGCATTAGAACCCTATTGCTACGATAGGTAGACATCTGCAAACGCTATATCCTAGCAAGGAAATGTCGCATTTACATTCATTTGAAGTGCAGACGAGGAATACATAACACTTCGCAAATCATATTATATCTTACCATGAAACATAGAAATGAGATGCGATATCGCGACTTAAGAAGCATTAGAACTCTATTGCTACGATGCGTAGACATCTGCAAACGATCTTTCCTTTGAAGGAAGTGTCGCATTTACATTCATTTGAAGTGTAGACTGGGAATACATAACACTTCGCAAATCATATTATATCTTACCATGAAACATAGAAATGAGGTGCGATATCGCGTTTTAAGAACAATTAGAACTCTATCGCTACGATACGTAGACATCTGCAGACGCTATTTCCAAGCAAGGAAGTGTCCCATTTACATTCATTTGAAGTGTAGACGAGGAATACGTAACACTTCGCAAATCATATTATATCTTACCATGAAACATAGAAATGAGATGCGATATCGCGTTTTAAGAAGCATTAGAAATCTATTGCTACGATACGTAGACATCTGCAAATGCTATTTTCAAGCGAGGAAGTGTCGCATTCACATTCATTTGAAGTGTAGACGAGGAATACATAACACTTCGCAAATCATATTATATCTTACCATGAAACATAGAAATGAGTTGCGATATCGCGTTTTAAGAAGCATTAGAACCCTATTGCTACGATACGTAGACATCTGCAAACGCTATTTCCTAGCGAGGAAGTGACGCATTCACATTCATTTGAAGTGTAGACGAGGAATACATAAAACTTCGCAAATCATATTATATCTTACCATGAAATATAGAAATGAGATGCTATATCGCGTTTTAAGAATCATAAGAACTCTATTGCTACGATACGTAGACATCTGCAAACGCTATTTCCTACCAAGGAAGTGTCGCATTTACATTCATATGAAGTGTAGACGAGGAATACATAACACTTCGCAAATCATATTATATCTTACCATGAAACATAGAAATGAAATGCGATATCGCGTTTTAAGAAGCATTAGAACCCTATTGCTACGATAGGTAGATATCTGCAAACGCTATTTCCTAGCAAGGAAGTATCGCATTTACATTCATTTGAAGTGTAGACGGGGAATACATAACACTTCGCAAATCATATTATATCTTACCGTGAAACATAGAAATGAGATGAGATATCGCGTTTTAAGAAGCATTAGAACTCTATTGCTACGATACGTAGACATCTGCAAACGCTATTTCTTTGCAAGGAAGTATCGCATTTACATTCATTTGAAGTGTAGACTGGGAATACATAACACTTCGCAAATCATATTATATCTTACCATGAAACATAGAAATGAGGTGCGATATCGCGTTTTAAGAACAATTAGAACTCTATCGCTACGATACGTAGACATCTGCAGACGCTATTTCCAAGCAAGGAAGTGTCCCATTTACATTCATTTGAAGTGTAGACGAGGAATACATAACACTTCGCAAATCATATTATATCTTACCATGAAACATAGAAATGAGATGCGATATCGCGTTTTAAGAAGCATTAGAACCCTATTGCTACGATACGTAGACATCTGCAAACGCTATTTCCTAGCAAGGAAGTGTCGCATTTACATTCATATGAAGTGTAGACGAGGAATACATAACACTTCGCAAATCATATTATATCATACCATGAAACATAGAAATGAGATGCGATATCGCGTTTTAAGAAGCATTAGAACCCTATTGCTACGATGCGTAGATATCTGCAAACGTTCTTTCCTTTGGAGGAAATGTCGCATTAACATTCATATGAAGTGTAGACGAAGAATATATAACACTTCGCAAATCATATTATATCTTACCATGAAACATAGAAATGGGATGCGATATCGCGTTTTAAGAAGCATTAGAAATCTATTGCTACGATACGTAGACATCTGCAAACGCTATTTCCTACCAAGGAAGTGTCGCATTTACATTCATATGAAGTGTAGACGAGGAATACATAACACTTCGCAAATCATATTATATCATACCATGAAACATAGAAATGAGATGCGATATCGCATTTTAAGAAGCATTAGAACCCTATTGCTACGATAGGTAGATATCTGCAAACGCTATTTCCTAGCAAGGAAATGTCGCATTTACATTCATTTGAAGTGTAGACGAGGAATACATAACACTTCGCAAATCATATTATATCTTACCATGAAACATAGAAATGAGGTGCGATATCGCGTTTTAAGAAGCATTAGAACTCTATCGCTACGATACCTAGACATCTGCAGACGCTATTTCCTAGCAAGGAAGTTTCGCATTTACATTCATTTGAAGTGTAGACGAGGAATACATAACACTTCGCAAATCATATTATATCTTACCATGAAACATAGAAGTGAGATGCGATATCTCGTTTTGAGAATCATAAGAACTCTATTGCTACGATACGTAGACATCTGCAAACGCTATTTCCTTGCAAGGATGTGTCGCATTTACATTCATTTGAAGTGTAGACGAGGAATATATAACACTTCGCAAATCATATTATATCTTACCATGAAACATAGAAATGGGATGCGATATCGCGTTTTAAGAAGCATTAGAAATCTATTGCTACGATACGTAGACATCTGCAAACGCTATTTCCTACCAAGGAGGTGTCGCATTTACATTCATATGAAGTGTAGACGAGGAATACATAACACTTTGCAAATCATATTATATCTTACCATGAAACATAGAAATGAGATGCGATATCGCGTTTTAAGAAGCATTAGAACCCTATTGCTACGATAGGTAGACATCTGCAAACGCTATTTCCTAGCAAGGAAATGTCGCATTTACATTCATTTGAAGTGCAGACGAGGAATACATAACACTTCGCAAATCATATTATATCTTACCATGAAACATAGAAATGAGATGCGATATCGCGACTTAAGAAGCATTAGAACTCTATTGCTACGATGCGTAGACATCTGCAAACGATCTTTCCTTTGAAGGAAGTGTCGCATTTACATTCATTTGAAGTGTAGACTGGGAATACATAACACTTCGCAAATCATATTATATCTTACCATGAAACATAGAAATGAGGTGCGATATCGCGTTTTAAGAACAATTAGAACTCTATCGCTACGATACGTAGACATCTGCAGACGCTATTTCCAAGCAAGGAAGTGTCCCATTTACATTCATTTGAAGTGTAGAAGAGGGATACATAACACTTCGCAAATCATATTATATCTTACCATGAAACATAGGAATGAGGTGCGATATCGCGGTGTAAGAATCATAAGAACACTATTGCTACGATAGGTAGACATCTGCAAACGCTATTTCCTTTCAAGGAAGTGTCGCATTTACATTCATTTGAAGTGTAGACGAGGAATACATCACACTTCGCAAATCATATATATCTTACCATGAAACATAGAAATGAGATGCGATATTGTGTTTTGAGAAGCATTAGGACTCCATCGCTACGAAACCTAGACATCTGCAGACGCTATTTCCTTTCAAGGAAGTGTCGCATTTACATTCATTTGAAGTGTAGACGAGGAGTACATAACACTTCGCAAATCATATTATATCTTACCATGAAACATAGAAATGAGATGCGATATCGCGACTTAAGAAGCATTAGAACTCTATTGCTACAATGCGTAGACATCTGCAAACGATCTTTCCTTGGAAGGAAGAGTCGCATTAACATTCATATGAAGTGTAGACGAGGAATACATAACACTTCGCAAATCATATTATATCTTACCATGAAACATAGAAGTGAGATGCGATATCGCGTTTTGAGAATCATAAGAACTCTATTGCTACGATACGTAGACATCTGCAAACGCTATTTCCTTGCAAGGATGTGTCGCCTTTACATTCATTTGAAGTGTCGACGAGGAATATATAACACTTCGCAAGTCATATTATATCTTACCATGAAACACAGAAATGAGATGCAATATCGCGTTTTAAGAAGCATTAGAAATCTATTGCTACGATACGTAGACATCTGCAAACGCTATTTCCTAGCGAGGAAGTGTCGCATTCACATTCATTTGAAGTGTAGACGAGGAACACATAACACTTCGCAAATCATATTATATCTTACCATGAAATATAGAAATGAGGTGCGATATCGCGACTTAAGAAGCATTAGAACTCTATTGCTACGATGCGTAGACATCTGCAAACGATCTTTCCTTTGAAGGAAGTGTCGCATTAACATTCATATGAAGTGTAGACGAGGAATACATAACACTTCGCAAATCATATTATATCTTACCATGAAACATAGAAATGAGGTGCGATATCGCGTTTTAGGAAGCATTAGAACTCTATCGCTACGATACATAGACATCTGCAGACGCTATTTCCTAGCAAGGAAGTTTCGCATTTACATTCATTTGAAGTGTAGACGAGGAATACATAACACTTCGCAAATCATATTATATCTTACCATGAAACATAGAAGTGAGATGCGATATCGCGATTTGAGAATCATAAGAACTCTATTGCTACGATACGTAGACATCTGCAAACTCTATTTCCTTGCAAGGATGTGTCGCCTTTACATTCATTTGAAGTGTAGACGAGGAATATATAACACTTCGCAAATCATATTATATCTTACCATGAAACATAGAAATGAGATGCGATATCGCGTTTTAAGAAGCATTAGAAATCTATTGCTACGATACGTAGACATCTGCAAACGCTATTTCCTAGCGAGGAAGTGTCGCATTCACATTCATTTGAAGTGTAGACGAGGAATACATAACACTTGACAAATCATATTATATCTTACCATGAAATATAGAAATGAGATGCTATATCGCGTTTTAAGAATCATAAGAACTCTATTGCTACGATACGTAGACACCTGCAAACGCTATTTCCTTGCAAGGAAGTGTCGCATTTACATTCATTTGAAGTGTAGAAGAGGGATACATAACACTTCGCAAATCATATTATATCTTACCATGAAACATAGAAATGAGGTGCGATATCGCGGTGTAAGAATCATAAGAACACTATTGCTACGATAGGTAGACATCTGCAAACGCTATTTCCTTTCAAGGAAGTGTCGCATTTACATTCATTTGAAGTGTAGACGAGGAATACATCACACTTCGCAAATCATATATATCTTACCATGAAACATAGAAATGAGATGCGATATTGTGTTTTGAGAAGCATTAGGACTCCATCGCTACGAAACCTAGACATCTGCAGACGCTATTTCCTTTCAAGGAAGTGTCGCATTTACATTCATTTGAAGTGTAGACGAGGAGTACATAACACTTCGCAAATCATATTATATCTTACCATGAAACATAGAAATGAGATGCGATATCGCGTTTTAATAAGCATTAGAACTCTACTGCTACGATAGGTAGACATCTGCAAACGCTATTTCCTTTCAAGGAAGTGTCGCATTTACATTCATTTGAAGTGTAGACGTGGAATACATCACACTTCGCAAATCATATTATATCTCACCATGAAACATAGAAATGAGATGCGATATTGTGTTTTGAGAAACATTAGAACTCTATCGCTACGATACCTAGACGTCTGCAGACACTATGTCCTTTCAAGGAAGTATCGCATTTACATTCATTTGAAGTGTAGACGAGGAATACATAACACTTCGCAAATCATATTATATCTTACCATGAAACATAGAAATGAGATGCGATATCGCGTTTTAAGAAGCAATAGAAATCTATTGCTACGATACGTAGACATCTGCAAACGCTATTTCCTTGCAAGGAAGTGTCGCATTTACATTCATTTGATGTGTAGACGGGGGATACATAACACTTCGCAAATCATATTATATCTTACCATGAAGCATAGAAATGAGATACGATATCGCGTTGTAAGAATCATAAGAACTCCTTTGCTACGATACGTAGACATCTGCAAACGCTATTTCCTTGCAAGGAAGTGTCGCATTTACATTCATTTGAAGTGTAGACGAGGAATACACAGCACTTCGCAAATCATGTTATATCTTACCATGAAACATAGAAATGAGATGCGAAATCGCGATTTAAGAATCATAAGAACTCTATTGCTACGATAGGTAGACATCTGCAAACGCTATTTCTTTGCAAGGAAGTGTCGCATTTACATTCATTTGAAGTGTAGACGAGGAATACATAACACTTCGCAAATCATATTATTTCTTACCATGAAACATGGAAATGAGATGCGATATCGCGTTTTAAGAAGCATTAGAACTCTATTGCTACGATACGTAGACATCTGCAAACGCTACTTCTTTGCAAGGAAGTGTCGCATTTACATTCATTTGAAGTGTAGACGAGGAATACATAACACTTCGCAAATCATATTATATCTTATCATGATACATGGAATTGAGATGCGATATCGCGTTTTAAGAAGCATTAGTACTCTATTGCTACGATACGTAGACATCTGCAATCGCTATTTCTTTGCAAGGAAGTGTCGCATTTACATTCATTTGAAGTGTAGACGAGGAATACATAACACTTCGCAAATCATATTACATCTTACCATGAAACATAGAAATGAGATGCGATATCGCGTCTTAAGAAGCATTAGAACTCTATTGCTACGATACGTAGACATCTGCAAACGCTCTTTCCTTGCAAGGAAGTGTCGCATTAACGTTCATATGAAGTGTAGACGAGGAATACATAACACTTCGCAAATCATATTATATCTTACCATGAAACATGGAAATGAGATGCGATATCGCGTTTTAAGAAGCATTAGAACTCTACCGCTACGATACCTAGACATCTGCAGACGCTATTTCCTAGCAACGAAGTGTCGCATTTACATTCATTTGAAGTGTAGACGAGGAATACATAACACTTCGCAAATCATATTATATCTTACCACGAAACATAGAAATGAGATGCGATATCGCGTTTTATGAAGCATTAGAACCCTATTGCTACGATAGTTAGACATCTGCAGACTCTATTTCCTAGCAAGGAAGTTTCGCATTTACATTCATTTGAAGTGTAGACGAGGAATACATAACACTTCGCAAATCATATTATATCTTACCATGAAACATAGAAATGAGATGCGATATCGCGTTTTAAGAAACACTAGAAATCTATTGCTACGATACGTAGACATCGGCAAGCGCTATTTCTTTGCAAGGAAGTGTCGCATTTACATTCATTTGAAGTGTAGACGAGGAATACATAACACTTCGCAAATCATGTTATATCTTACCATGAAACACAGAAATGAGATGCGATTTCGCGTTTTAATAAGCATTAGAACTCTACTGCTACGATAGGTAGACATCAGCAAACGCTATTTCCTTTCAAGGAAGTGTCGCATTTACATTCATTTGAAGTGTAGACGTGGAATACATCACACTTCGCAAATCATATTATATCTTACCATGAAACATAGAAATGAGATGCGATATTGTGTTTTGAGAAGCATTAGAATTCTATCGCAACGATACCTAGACATCTGCAGACGCTATGTCCTTTCAAGGATGTATCGCATTTACATTCATATGAAGTGTAGACGAGGAATACATAACACTTCGCAAATCATATTATATCTTACCATGAAACATAGAAATGAGATGCGATATCGCGTCTTAAGAAACATTAGAAATCTATTGCTACGATACGTAGACATCGGCAAGCGCTATTTCCTTGCAAGGAAGTGTCGCATTAACATTCATATGAAGTGTAGACGAGGAATACATAACACTTCGCAAATCATATTATATCTTACCATGAAACATGGAAATGAGATGCGATATCGCGTTTTAAGAAGCATTAGAACTCTATTGCTACGATACGTAGACATCTGCAAACGCTATTTCTTTGCAAGGAAGTGTCGCATTTACATTCATTTGAAGTGTAGACGAGGAATACATAACACTTCGCAAATCATGTTATATCTTACCATGAAACACAGAAATGAGATGCGATTTCGCGTTTTAATAAGCATTAGAACTCTACTGCTACGATAGGTAGACATCTGCAAACGCTATTTCCTTTCAAGGAAGTGTCGCATTTACATTCATTTGAAGTGTAGACGTGGAATACATCACACTTCGCAAATCATATTATATCTCACCATGAAACATAGAAATGAGATGCGATATTGTGTTTTGAGAAACATTAGAACTCTATCGCTACGATACCTAGACGTCTGCAGACGCTATGTCCTTTCAAGGAAGTATCGCATTTACATTCATTTGAAGTGTAGACGAGGAATACATAACACTTCGCAAATCATATTATATCTTACCATGAAACATAGAAATGAGGTGCGATATCGCGTTTTAAGAAGCATTAGAACTCTATCGCTACGATACCTAGACATCTGCAGACGCTATTTCCTAGCAAGGAAGTGTCGCATTTACATTCATTTGAAGTGTAGACGAGGAATACATAACACTTCGCAAATCATATTATATCTTACCATGAAGCATAGAAATGAGGTGCGATATCGCGTTTTAAGAAGCATTAGAACACTATCGCTACGATACCTAGACATCTGCAGACGCTATTTCCTAGCAAGGAAGTGTCGCGTTTACAATCATTTGAAGTGTAGACGAGGAATACATAACACTTCGCAAATCATATTATATCTTACCATGAAACATAGAAATGAGATGCGATATCGCGTTTTAAGAAGCATTAGAAATCTATTGCTACGATACGTAGACATCTGCAAACGCTATTTCCTTGCAAGGAAGTGTCGCATTTACATTCATTTGATGTGTAGACGGGGGATACATAACACTTCGCAAATCATATTATATCTTACCATGAAGCATAGAAATGAGATACGATATCGCGTTGTAAGAATCATAAGAACTCCTTTGCTACGATACGTAGACATCTGCAAACGCTATTTCCTTGCAAGGAAGTGTCGCATTTACATTCATTTGAAGTGTAGACGAGGAATACACAGCACTTCGCAAATCATGTTATATCTTACCATGAAACATAGAAATGAGATGCGAAATCGCGATTTAAGAATCATAAGAACTCTATTGCTACGATAGGTAGACATCTGCAAACGCTATTTCTTTGCAAGGAAGTGTCGCATTTACATTCATTTGAAGTGTAGACGAGGAATACATAACACTTCGCAAATCATATTATTTCTTACCATGAAACATGGAAATGAGATGCGATATCGCGTTTTAAGAAGCATTAGAACTCTATAGCTACGATACGTAGACATCTGCAAACGCTACTTCTTTGCAAGGAAGTGTCGCATTTACATTCATTTGAAGTGTAGACGAGGAATACATAACACTTCGCAAATCATATTATATCTTACCATGATACATGGAAATGAGATGCGATATCGCGTTTTAAGAAGCATTAGTACTCTATTGCTACGATACGTAGACATCTGCAAACGCTATTTCTTTGCAAGGAAGTGTCGCATTTACATTCATTTGAAGTGTAGACGAGGAATACATAACACTTCGCAAATCATATTACATCTTACCATGAAACATAGAAATGAGATGCGATATCGCGTCTTAAGAAGCATTAGAACTCTATTGCTACGATACGTAGACATCTGCAGACTCTATTTCCTAGCAAGGAAGTTTCGCATTTACATTCATTTGAAGTGTAGACGAGGAATACATAACACTTCGCAAATCATATTATATCTTACCATGAAACATAGAAATGAGATGCGATATCGCGTTTTAAGAAACACTAGAAATCTATTGCTACGATACGTAGACATCGGCAAGCGCTATTTCCTTGCAAGGAAGTGTCGCATTAACATTCATATGAAGTGTAGACGAGGAATACATAACACTTCGCAAATCATATTATATCTTACCATGAAACATGGAAATGAGATGCGATATCGCGTTTTAAGAAGCATTAGAACTCTATTGCTACGATCCGTAGACATCTGCAAACGCTATTTCTTTGCAAGGAAGTGTCGCATTTACATTCATTTGAAGTGTAGACGAGGAATACATAACACTTCGCAAATCATGTTATATCTTACCATGAAACATAGAAATGAGATGCGATTTCGCGTTTTAATAAGCATTAGAACTCTACTGCTACGATAGGTAGACATCTGCAAACGCTATTTCCTTTCAACGAAGTGTCGCATTTACATTCATTTGAAGTGTAGACGTGGAATACATCACACTTCGCAAATCATATTATATCTTACCATGAAACATAGAAATGAGATGCGATATTGTGTTTTGAGAAGCATTAGAACTCTATCGCAACGATACCTAGACATCTGCAGACGCTATGTCCTTTCAAGGATGTATCGCATTTACATTCATTCGAAGTGTAGACGAGGAGTACATAACACTTCGCAAATCATATTACATCTTACCATGAAACATAGAAATGAGATGCGATATCGCGATTTAAGAATCATAAGAACTCTATTGCTATGATAGGTAGACATCTGCAAACGCTATTTCCTTGCAAGGAAGTGTCGCATTTACATTCATATGAAGTGTAGACGAGGAATACATAACACTTCGTAAATCATATTATATCTTACCATGAAACATAGAAATGAGATGCGATATCGCGTTTTAAGAAACATTAGAAACCTATTGCTACGATACGTAGGCATCGGCAAGCGCTATTTCCTTGCAAGGAAGTGTCGCATTAACATTCATATGAAGTGTAGACGAGGAATACATAACACTTCGCAAATCATATTATATCTTACCATGAAACATGGAAATGAGATGCGATATTGTGTTTTGAGAAGCATTAGAACTCTATCGCAACGATACCTAGACATCTGCAGACGCTATGTCCTTTCAAGGATGTATCGCATTTACATTCATATGAAGTGCAGACGAGGAATACATAACACTTCGCAAATCATATTATATCTTACCATGAAACATAGAAATGAGATGCGATATCGCGTTTTAAGAAACATTAGAAATCTATTGCTACGATACGTAGACATCGGCAAGCGCTATTTCCTTGCAAGGAAGTGTCGCATTGACATTCATATGAAGTGTAGACGAGGAATACATAACACTTCGCAAATCATATTATATCTTACCATGAAACATGGAAATGAGATGCGATATCGCGTTTTAAGAAGCATTAGAACTCTATTGCTACGATACGTAGACATCTGCAAACGCTATTTCTTCGCAAGGAAGTGTCGCATTTACATTCATTTGAAGTGTAGACGAGGAATACATAACACTTCGCAAATCATGTTATTTCTTACCATGAAACACAGAAATGAGATGCGATTTCGCGTTTTAATAAGCATTAGAACTCTACTGCTACGATAGGTAGACATCTGCAAACGCTATTTCCTTTCAAGGAAGTGTCGCATTTACATTCATTTGAAGTGTAGACGTGGAATACATCACACTTCGCAAATCATATTATATCTCACCATGAAACATAGAAATGAGATGCGATATTGTGTTTTGAGAAACATTAGAACTCTATCGCTACGATACCTAGACGTCTGCAGACGCTATGTCCTCTCAAGGAAGTATCGCATTTACATTCATTTGAAGTGTAGACGAGGAATACATAACACTTCGCAAATCATATTATATCTTACCATGAAACATAGAAATGAGGTGCGATATCGCGTTTTAAGAAGCATTAGAACTCTATCGCTACGATACCTAGACATCTGCAGAGGCTATTTCCTAGCAAGGAAGTGTCGCATTTACATTCATTTGAAGTGTAGACGAGGAATACATAACACTTCGCAAATCATATTATATCTTACCATGAAGCATAGAAATGAGGTGCGATATCGCGTTTTAAGAAGCATTAGAACACTATCGCTACGATACCTAGACATCTGCAGACGCTATTTCCTAGCAAGGAAGTGTCGCATTTACAATCATTTGAAGTGTAGACGAGGAATACATAACACTTCGCAAATCATATTATATCTTACCATGAAACATAGAAATGAGATGCGATATCGCGTTTTAAGAAGCATTAGAAATCTATTGCTACGATACGTAGACATCTGCAAACGCTATTTCCTTGCAAGGAAGTGTCGCATTTACATTCATTTGATGTGTAGACGGGGGATACATAACACTTCGCAAATCATATTATATCTTACCATGAAGCATAGAAATGAGATACGATATCGCGTTGTAAGAATCATAAGAACTCCTTTGCTACGATACGTAGACATCTGCAAACGCTATTTCCTTGCAAGGAAGTGTCGCATTTACATTCATTTGAAGTGTAGACGAGGAATACATAACACTTCGCAAATCATATTACATCTTACCATGAAACATAGAAATGAGATGCGATATCGCGTCTTAAGAAGCATTAGAACTCTATTGCTACGATACGTAGACATCTGCAAACGCTCTTTCCTTGCAAGGAAGTGTCGCATTAACGTTCATATGAAGTGTAGACGAGGAATACATAACACTTCGCAAATCATATTATATCTAACCATGAAACGTGGAAATGAGATGCGATATCGCGTTTTAAGAAGCATTAGAACTCGATTGCTACGATACGTAGACATCTGCAAACGCTATTTCTTTGCAAGGAAGTGTCGCATTTACATTCATTTGAAGGGTAGACGAGGAATACATAACACTTCGCAAATCATGTTATATCTTAACATGAAACATAGAAATGAGATGCGATATCGCGTTTTAATAAGCATTAGAACTCTATCGCTACGATACCTAGACATCTGCAAACACTATTTCTTTGCAAGGAAGTGTCGCATTTACATTCATTTGAAGTGTAGACGAGGAATACATAACACTTCGCAAATCATGTTATATCTTACCATGAAACACAGAAATGAGATGCGATTTCGCGTTTTAATAAGCATTAGAACTCTACTGCTACGATAGGTAGACATCTGCAAACGCTATTTCCTTTCAAGGAAGTGTCGCATTTACATTCATTTGAAGTGTAGACGTGGAATACATCACACTTCGCAAATCATATTATATCTCACCATGAAACATAGAAATGAGATGCGATATTGTGTTTTGAGAAACATTAGAACTCTATCGCTACGATACCTAGACGTCTGCAGACGCTATGTCCTTTCAAGGAAGTATCGCATTTACATTCATTTGAAGTGTAGACGAGGAATACATAACACTTCGCAAATCATATTATATCTTACCATGAAACATAGAAATGAGGTGCGATATCGCGTTTTAAGAAGCATTAGAACTCTATCGCTACGATACCTAGACATCTGCAGAGGCTATTTCCTAGCAAGGAAGTGTCGCATTTACATTCATTTGAAGTGTAGACGAGGAATACATAACACTTCGCAAATCATATTATATCTTACCATGAAGCATAGAAATGAGGTGCGATATCGCGTTTTAAGAAGCATTAGAACACTATCGCTACGATACCTAGACATCTGCAGACGCTATTTCCTAGCAAGGAAGTGTCGCATTTACAATCATTTGAAGTGTAGACGAGGAATACATAACACTTCGCAAATCATATTATATCTTACCATGAAACATAGAAATGAGATGCGATATCGCGTTTTAAGAAGCATTAGAAATCTATTGCTACGATACGTAGACATCTGCAAACGCTATTTCCTTGCAAGGAAGTGTCGCATTTACATTCATTTGATGTGTAGACGGGGGATACATAACACTTCGCAAATCATATTATATCTTACCATGAAGCATAGAAATGAGATACGATATCGCGTTGTAAGAATCATAAGAACTCCTTTGCTACGATACGTAGACATCTGCAAACGCTATTTCCTTGCAAGGAAGTGTCGCATTTACATTCATTTGAAGTGTAGACGAGGAATACATAACACTTCGCAAATCATATTACATCTTACCATGAAACATAGAAATGAGATGCGATATCGCGTCTTAAGAAGCATTAGAACTCTATTGCTACGATACGTAGACATCTGCAAACGCTCTTTCCTTGCAAGGAAGTGTCGCATTAACGTTCATATGAAGTGTAGACGAGGAATACATAACACTTCGCAAATCATATTATATCTAACCATGAAACGTGGAAATGAGATGCGATATCGCGTTTTAAGAAGCATTAGAACTCGATTGCTACGATACGTAGACATCTGCAAACGCTATTTCTTTGCAAGGAAGTGTCGCATTTACATTCATTTGAAGGGTAGACGAGGAATACATAACACTTCGCAAATCATGTTATATCTTAACATGAAACATAGAAATGAGATGCGATATCGCGTTTTAATAAGCATTAGAACTCTATCGCTACGATACCTAGACATCTGCAAACACTATTTCTTTGCAAGGAAGTGTCGCATTTACATTCATTTGAAGTGTAGACGAGGAATACATAACACTTCGCAAATCATGTTATATCTTACCATGAAACATAGAAATGAGATGCGAAATCGCGATTTAAGAATCATAAGAACTCTATTGCTACGATAGGTAGACATCTGCAAACGCTATTTCCTTGCAAGGAAGTGTCGCATTTACATTCATTTGAAGTGTAGACGAGGAATACATAACACTTCGCAAATCATATTATATCCTACCATGAAACATAGAAATGAGATGCGATATCGCGTTTTAAGAAGCATTAGAACTCTATTGCTACGATACGTAGACATCTGCAAACGCTATTTCTTTGCAAGGAAGTGTCGCATTTACATTCATTTGAAGTGTAGACGAGGAATACATAACACTTCGCAAATCATATTATATCTTACCATGAAACATAGAAATGAGATACGATATCGCGTTGTAAGAATCATAAGAACACTATTGCTACGATACGTAGACATCTGCAAACGCTATTTCCTACCAAGGAAGTGTCGCATTTACATTCATATGAAGTGTAGACGAAGAATACATAACACTTCGCAAATCATATTATATCTTACCATGAAACATAGAAATGAGGTGCGATATCGCGATTTAAGAAGCATTGGAACTCTATCACTACGATACCTAGACATCTGCAGACGCTATTTCCTAGCAAGGAAGTTTCGCATTTACATTCATTTGAAGTGTAGACGAGGAATACATAACACTTCGCAAATCATATTATATCTTACCATGAAGCATAGAAATGAGATGCGATATCGCGTTTTAAGAAGCATTAGAAATCTATTGCTACGATACGTAGACATCTGCAAACGCTATTTCCTTGCAAGGAAGTGTCGCATTTACATTCATTTGAAGTGTAGACGAGGGATACATAACACTTCGCAAATCATATTATATCTTACCATGAAGCATAGAAATGAGATACGATATCGCGTTGTAAGAATCATAAGAACTCCTTTGATACGATACGTAGATATCTGCAAACGCTATTTCCTTGCAAGGAAGTGTCGCATTTACATTCATTTGAAGTGTAGACGAGGAATACATAGCACTTCGCAAATCATATTATATCCTACCATGAAACATAGAAATGAGATGCGATATCGCGTTTTAAGAAGCATTAGAACTCTATTGCTACGATACGTAGACATCTGCAAACGCTATTTCTTTGCAAGGAAGTGTCGCATTTACATTCATTTGAAGTGTAGACGTGGAATACATAACACTTCGCAAATCATATTATATCTTACCATGAAACATAGAAATGAGATACGATATCGCGTTGTAAGAATCACAAGAACACTATTGCTACGATACGTAGACATCTGCAAACGCTATTTCCTACCAAGGAAGTGTCGCATTTACATTCATATGAAGTGTAGACGAAGAATACATAACACTTCGCAAATCATATTATATCTTACCATGAAACATAGAAATGAGGTGCGATATCGCGATTTAAGAAGCATTAGAACTCTATCACTACGATACCTAGACATCTGCAGACGCTATTTCCTAGCAAGGAAGTTTCGCATTTACATTCATTTGAAGTGTAGACGAGGAATACATAACACTTCGCAAATCATATTATATCTTACCATGAAGCATAGAAATGAGATGCGATATCGCGTTTTAAGAAGCATTAGAAATCTATTGCTACGATACGTAGACATCTGCAAACGCTATTTCCTTGCAAGGAAGTGTCGCATTTACATTCATTTGAAGTGTAGACGAGGGATACATAACACTTCGCAAATCATATTATATCTTACCATGAAGCATAGAAATGAGATACGATATCGCGTTGTAAGAATCATAAGAACTCCTTTGATACGATACGTAGATATCTGCAAACGCTATTTCCTTGCAAGGAAGTGTCGCATTTACATTCATTTGAAGTGTAGACGAGGAATACATAGCACTTCGCAAATCATATTATATCCTACCATGAAACATAGAAATGAGATGCGATATCGCGTTTTAAGAAGCATTAGAACTCTATTGCTACGATACGTAGACATCTGCAAACGCTATTTCTTTGCAAGGAAGTGTCGCATTTACATTCATTTGAAGTGTAGACGAGGAATACATAACACTTCGCAAATCGTATTATATCTTACCATGAAACATAGAAATGAGGTGCGATATCGCGTTTTAAGAAGCATTAGAACTCTATCGCTACGATACCTAGACATCTGCAGACGCTATTTCCTAGCAAGGAAGTGTCGCATTTACATTCATTTGAAGTGTAGACGAGGAATACATAACACTTCGTAAATCATATTATATCTTACCATGAAACATAGAAATGAGATACGATATCGCGTTTTAAGAATCATAAGAACACTATTGCTACGATACGTAGACATCTGCAAACGCTATTTCCTACCAAGGAAGTGTCGCATTTACATTCATATGAAGTGTAGACGAGGAATACATAACTCTTCGCAAATCACATTATATCATACCATGAAACATAGAAATGAGATGCGATATCGCTTTTTAAGAAGCATTAGAACACTATTGCTACGATACGTAGACATCTGCAAACGCTATTTCCTACCAAGGAAGTGTCGCATTTACATTCATATGAAGTGTAGACGAAGAATACATAACACTTCGCAAATCATATTATATCTTACCATGAAACATAGAAATGAGGTGCGATATCGCGATTTAAGAAGCATTAGAACTCTATCACTACGATACCTAGACATCTGCAGACGCTATTTCCTAGCAAGGAAGTTTCGCATTTACGTTCATTTGAAGTGTAGACGAGGAATACATAACACTTCGCAAATCATATTATATCTTACCATGATACATGGAAATGAGATGCGATATCGCGTTTTAAGAAGCATTAGTACTCTATTGCTACGATACGTAGACATCTGCAAACGCTATTTCTTTGCAAGGAAGTGTCGCATTTACATTCATTTGAAGTGTAGACGAGGAATACATAACACTTCGCAAATCATATTATATCTTACCATGAAACATAGAAATGAGATACGATATCGCGTTGTAAGAATCATAAGAACACTATTGCTACGATACGTAGACATCTGCAAACGCTATTTCCTACCAAGGAAGTGTCGCATTTACATTCATATGAAGTGTAGACGAAGAATACATAACACTTCGCAAATCATATTATATCTTACCATGAAACATAGAAATGAGGTGCGATATCGCGATTTAAGAAGCATTGGAACTCTATCACTACGATACCTAGACATCTGCAGACGCTATTTCCTAGCAAGGAAGTTTCGCATTTACATTCATTTGAAGTGTAGACGAGGAATACATAACACTTCGCAAATCATATTATATCTTACCATGAAGCATAGAAATGAGATGCGATATCGCGTTTTAAGAAGCATTAGAAATCTATTGCTACGATACGTAGATATCTGCAAACGCTATTTCCTTGCAAGGAAGTGTCGCATTTACATTCATTTGAAGTGTAGACGAGGGATACATAACACTTCGCAAATCATATTATATCTTACCATGAAGCATAGAAATGAGATACGATATCGCGTTGTAAGAATCATAAGAACTCCTTTGATACGATACGTAGATATCTGCAAACGCTATTTCCTTGCAAGGAAGTGTCGCATTTACATTCATTTGAAGTGTAGACGAGGAATACATAGCACTTCGCAAATCATATTATATCCTACCATGAAACATAGAAATGAGATGCGATATCGCGTTTTAAGAAGCATTAGAACTCTATTGCTACGATACGTAGACATCTGCAAACGCTATTTCTTTGCAAGGAAGTGTCGCATTTACATTCATTTGAAGTGTAGACGAGGAATACATAACACTTCGCAAATCATATTATATCTTACCATGAAACATAGAAATGAGATACGATATCGCGTTGTAAGAATCATAAGAACACTATTGCTACGATACGTAGACATCTGCAAACGCTATTTCCTACCAAGGAAGTGTCGCATTTACATTCATATGAAGTGTAGACGAAGAATACATAACACTTCGCAAATCATATTATATCTTACCATGAAACATAGAAATGAGGTGCGATATCGCGATTTAAGAAGCATTAGAACTCTATCACTACGATACCTAGACATCTGCAGACGCTATTTCCTAGCAAGGAAGTTTCGCATTTACATTCATTTGAAGTGTAGACGAGGAATACATAACACTTCGCAAATCATATTATATCTTACCATGAAGCATAGAAATGAGATGCGATATCGCGTTTTAAGAAGCATTAGAAATCTATTGCTACGATACGTAGACATCTGCAAACGCTATTTCCTTGCAAGGAAGTGTCGCATTTACATTCATTTGAAGTGTAGACGAGGGATACATAACACTTCGCAAATCATATTATATCTTACCATGAAGCATAGAAATGAGATACGATATCGCGTTGTAAGAATCATAAGAACTCCTTTGATACGATACGTAGATATCTGCAAACGCTATTTCCTTGCAAGGAAGTGTCGCATTTACATTCATTTGAAGTGTAGACGAGGAATACATAGCACTTCGCAAATCATATTATATCCTACCATGAAACATAGAAATGAGATGCGATATCGCGTTTTAAGAAGCATTAGAACTCTATTGCTACGATACGTAGACATCTGCAAACGCTATTTCTTTGCAAGGAAGTGTCGCATTTACATTCATTTGAAGTGTAGACGAGGAATACATAACACTTCGCAAATCGTATTATATCTTACCATGAAACATAGAAATGAGGTGCGATATCGCGTTTTAAGAAGCATTAGAACTCTATCGCTACGATACCTAGACATCTGCAGACGCTATTTCCTAGCAAGGAAGTGTCGCATTTACATTCATTTGAAGTGTAGACGAGGAATACATAACACTTCGTAAATCATATTATATCTTACCATGAAACATAGAAATGAGATACGATATCGCGTTTTAAGAATCATAAGAACACTATTGCTACGATACGTAGACATCTGCAAACGCTATTTCCTACCAAGGAAGTGTCGCATTTACATTCATATGAAGTGTAGACGAGGAATACATAACTCTTCGCAAATCACATTATATCATACCATGAAACATAGAAATGAGATGCGATATCGCTTTTTAAGAAGCATTAGAACACTATTGCTACGATACGTAGACATCTGCAAACGCTATTTCCTACCAAGGAAGTGTCGCATTTACATTCATATGAAGTGTAGACGAAGAATACATAACACTTCGCAAATCATATTATATCTTACCATGAAACATAGAAATGAGGTGCTATATCGCGATTTAAGAAGCATTAGAACTCTATCACTACGATACCTAGACATCTGCAGACGCTATTTCCTAGCAAGGAAGTTTCGCATTTACGTTCATTTGAAGTGTAGACGAGGAATACATAACACTTCGCAAATCATATTATATCTTACCATGATACATGGAAATGAGATGCGATATCGCGTTTTAAGAAGCATTAGTACTCTATTGCTACGATACGTAGACATCTGCAAACGCTATTTCTTTGCAAGGAAGTGTCGCATTTACATTCATTTGAAGTGTAGACGAGGAATACATAACACTTCGCAAATAATATTATATCTTACCATGAAACATAGAAATGAGATGCGATATCGCGTTGTAAGAATCATAAGATCTCCTTTGCTACGATACGTAGACATCTGCAAACGCTATTTCCTTGCAAGGAAGTGTCGCATTTACATTCATTTGAAGTGTAGACGAGGAATACATAACACTTCGCAAATCATATTATATCTTACCATGAAACATAGAAATGAGATACGATATCGCGTTGTAAGAATCATAAGAACACTATTGCTACGATACGTAGACATCTGCAAACGCTATTTCCTACCAAGGAAGTGTCGCATTTACATTCATATGAAGTGTAGACGAAGAATACATAACACTTCGCAAATCATATTATATCTTACCATGAAACATAGAAATGAGGTGCGATATCGCGATTTAAGAAGCATTAGAACTCTATCACTACGATACCTAGACATCTGCAGACGCTACTTCCTAGCAAGGAAGTTTCGCATTTACATTCATTTGAAGTGTAGACGAGGAATACATAACACTTCGCAAATCATATTATATCTTACCATGAAGCATAGAAATGAGATGCGATATCGCGTTTTAAGAAGCATTAGAAATCTATTGCTACGATACGTAGACATCTGCAAACGCTATTTCCTTGCAAGGAAGTGTCGCATTTACATTCATTTGAAGTGTAGACGAGGGATACATAACACTTCGCAAATCATATTATATCTTACCATGAAGCATAGAAATGAGATACGATATCGCGTTGTAAGAATCATAAGAACTCCTTTGATACGATACGTAGATATCTGCAAACGCTATTTCCTTGCAAGGAAGTGTCGCATTTACATTCATTTGAAGTGTAGACGACGAATACATAGCACTTCGCAAATCATATTATATCCTACCATGAAACATAGAAATGAGATGCGATATCGCGTTTTAAGAAGCATTAGAACTCTATTGCTACGATACGTAGACATCTGCAAACGCTATTTCTTTGCAAGGAAGTGTCGCATTTACATTCATTTGAAGTGTAGACGAGGAATACATAACACTTCGCAAATCATATTATATCTTACCATGAAACATAGAAATGAGATACGATATCGCGTTGTAAGAATCATAAGAACACTATTGCTACGATACGTAGACATCTGCAAACGCTATTTCCTACCAAGGAAGTGTCGCATTTACATTCATATGAAGTGTAGACGAAGAATACATAACACTTCGCAAATCATATTATATCTTACCATGAAACATAGAAATGAGGTGCGATATCGCGATTTAAGAAGCATTAGAACTCTATCACTACGATACCTAGACATCTGCAGACGCTATTTCCTAGCAAGGAAGTTTCGCATTTACGTTCATTTGAAGTGTAGACGAGGAATACATAACACTTCGCAAATCATATTATATCTTACCATGATACATGGAAATGAGATGCGATATCGCGTTTTAAGAAGCATTAGTACTCTATTGCTACGATACGTAGACATCTGCAAACGCTATTTCTTTGCAAGGAAGTGTCGCATTTACATTCATTTGAAGTGTAGACGAGGAATACATAACACTTCGCAAATAATATTATATCTTACCATGAAACATAGAAATGAGATGCGATATCGCGTTGTAAGAATCATAAGATCTCCTTTGCTACGATACGTAGACATCTGCAAACGCTATTTCCTTGCAAGGAAGTGTCGCATTTACATTCATTTGAAGTGTAGACGAGGAATACATAACACTTCGCAAATCATATTATATCTTACCATGAAACATAGAAATGAGATACGATATCGCGTTGTAAGAATCATAAGAACACTATTGCTACGATACGTAGACATCTGCAAACGCTATTTCCTACCAAGGAAGTGTCGCATTTACATTCATATGAAGTGTAGACGAAGAATACATAACACTTCGCAAATCATATTATATCTTACCATGAAACATAGAAATGAGGTGCGATATCGCGATTTAAGAAGCATTAGAACTCTATCACTACGATACCTAGACATCTGCAGACGCTACTTCCTAGCAAGGAAGTTTCGCATTTACATTCATTTGAAGTGTAGACGAGGAATACATAACACTTCGCAAATCATATTATATCTTACCATGAAGCATAGAAATGAGATGCGATATCGCGTTTTAAGAAGCATTAGAAATCTATTGCTACGATACGTAGACATCTGCAAACGCTATTTCCTTGCAAGGAAGTGTCGCATTTACATTCATTTGAAGTGTAGACGAGGGATACATAACACTTCGCAAATCATATTATATCTTACCATGAAGCATAGAAATGAGATACGATATCGCGTTGTAAGAATCATAAGAACTCCTTTGATACGATACGTAGATATCTGCAAACGCTATTTCCTTGCAAGGAAGTGTCGCATTTACATTCATTTGAAGTGTAGACGACGAATACATAGCACTTCGCAAATCATATTATATCCTACCATGAAACATAGAAATGAGATGCGATATCGCGTTTTAAGAAGCATTAGAACTCTATTGCTACGATACGTAGACATCTGCAAACGCTATTTCTTTGCAAGGAAGTGTCGCATTTACATTCATTTGAAGTGTAGACGAGGAATACATAACACTTCGCAAATCATATTATATCTTACCATGAAACATAGAAATGAGATACGATATCGCGTTGTAAGAATCATAAGAACACTATTGCTACGATACGTAGACATCTGCAAACGCTATTTCCTACCAAGGAAGTGTCGCATTTACATTCATATGAAGTGTAGACGAAGAATACATAACACTTCGCAAATCATATTATATCTTACCATGAAACATAGAAATGAGGTGCGATATCGCGATTTAAGAAGCATTAGAACTCTATCACTACGATACCTAGACATCTGCAGACGCTATTTCCTAGCAAGGAAGTTTCGCATTTACATTCATTTGAAGTGTAGACGAGGAATACATAACACTTCGCAAATCATATTATATCTTACCATGAAGCATAGAAATGAGATGCGATATCGCGTTTTAAGAAGCATTAGAAATCTATTGCTACGATACGTAGACATCTGCAAACGCTATTTCCTTGCAAGGAAGTGTCGCATTTACATTCATTTGAAGTGTAGACGAGGGATACATAACACTTCGCAAATCATATTATATCTTACCATGAAGCATAGAAATGAGATACGATATCGCGTTGTAAGAATCATAAGAACTCCTTTGATACGATACGTAGATATCTGCAAACGCTATTTCCTTGCAAGGAAGTGTCGCATTTACATTCATTTGAAGTGTAGACGAGGAATACATAGCACTTCGCAAATCATATTATATCCTACCATGAAACATAGAAATGAGATGCGATATCGCGTTTTAAGAAGCATTAGAACTCTATTGCTACGATACGTAGACATCTGCAAACGCTATTTCTTTGCAAGGAAGTGTCGCATTTACATTCATTTGAAGTGTAGACGAGGAATACATAACACTTCGCAAATCGTATTATATCTTACCATGAAACATAGAAATGAGGTGCGATATCGCGTTTTAAGAAGCATTAGAACTCTATCGCTACGATACCTAGACATCTGCAGACGCTATTTCCTAGCAAGGAAGTTTCGCATTTACATTCATTTGAAGTGTAGACGAGGGATACATAACACTTCGCAAATCATATTATATCTTACCATGAAGCATAGAAATGAGATACGATATCGCGTTGTAAGAATCATAAGAACTCCTTTGATACGATACGTAGATATCTGCAAACGCTATTTCCTTGCAAGGAAGTGTCGCATTTACATTCATTTGAAGTGTAGACGAGGAATACATAGCACTTCGCAAATCATATTATATCCTACCATGAAACATAGAAATGAGATGCGATATCGCGTTTTAAGAAGCATTAGAACTCTATTGCTACGATACGTAGACATCTGCAAACGCTATTTCTTTGCAAGGAAGTGTCGCATTTACATTCATTTGAAGTGTAGACGAGGAATACATAACACTTCGCAAATCGTATTATATCTTACCATGAAACATAGAAATGAGGTGCGATATCGCGTTTTAAGAAGCATTAGAACTCTATCGCTACGATACCTAGACATCTGCAGACGCTATTTCCTAGCAAGGAAGTTTCGCATTTACATTCATTTGAAGTGTAGACGAAGAATACATAACACTTCGCAAATCATATTATATCTTACCATGAAACATAGAAATGAGGTGCGATATCGCGATTTAAGAAGCATTAGAACTCTATCACTACGATACCTAGACATCTGCAGACGCTATTTCCTAGCAAGGAAGTTTCGCATTTACATTCATTTGAAGTGTAGACGAGGAATACATAACACTTCGCAAATCATATTATATCTTACCATGAAGCATAGAAATGAGATGCGATATCGCGTTTTAAGAAGCATTAGAAATCTATTGCTACGATACGTAGACATCTGCAAACGCTATTTCCTTGCAAGGAAGTGTCGCATTTACATTCATTTGAAGTGTAGACGAGGGATACATAACACTTCGCAAATCATATTATATCTTACCATGAAGCATAGAAATGAGATACGATATCGCGTTGTAAGAATCATAAGAACTCCTTTGATACGATACGTAGATATCTGCAAACGCTATTTCCTTGCAAGGAAGTGTCGCATTTACATTCATTTGAAGTGTAGACGAGGAATACATAGCACTTCGCAAATCATATTATATCCTACCATGAAACATAGAAATGAGATGCGATATCGCGTTTTAAGAAGCATTAGAACTCTATTGCTACGATACGTAGACATCTGCAAACGCTATTTCTTTGCAAGGAAGTGTCGCATTTACATTCATTTGAAGTGTAGACGAGGAATACATAACACTTCGCAAATCATATTATATCTTACCATGAAACATAGAAATGAGATACGATATCGCGTTGTAAGAATCATAAGAACACTATTGCTACGATACGTAGACATCTGCAAACGCTATTTCCTACCAAGGAAGTGTCGCATTTACATTCATATGAAGTGTAGACGAAGAATACATAACACTTCGCAAATCATATTATATCTTACCATGAAACATAGAAATGAGGTGCGATATCGCGATTTAAGAAGCATTAGAACTCTATCACTACGATACCTAGACATCTGCAGACGCTATTTCCTAGCAAGGAAGTTTCGCATTTACATTCATTTGAAGTGTAGACGAGGAATACATAACACTTCGCAAATCATATTATATCTTACCATGAAGCATAGAAATGAGATGCGATATCGCGTTTTAAGAAGCATTAGAAATCTATTGCTACGATACGTAGACATCTGCAAACGCTATTTCCTTGCAAGGAAGTGTCGCATTTACATTCATTTGAAGTGTAGACGAGGGATACATAACACTTCGCAAATCTTATTATATCTTACCATGAAGCATAGAAATGAGATACGATATCGCGTTGTAAGAATCATAAGAACTCCTTTGATACGATACGTAGATATCTGCAAACGCTATTTCCTTGCAAGGAAGTGTCGCATTTACATTCATTTGAAGTGTAGACGAGGAATACATAGCACTTCGCAAATCATATTATATCCTACCATGAAACATAGAAATGAGATGCGATATCGCGTTTTAAGAAGCATTAGAACTCTATTGCTACGATACGTAGACATCTGCAAACGCTATTTCTTTGCAAGGAAGTGTCGCATTTACATTCATTTGAAGTGTAGACGAGGAATACATAACACTTCGCAAATCGTATTATATCTTACCATGAAACATAGAAATGAGGTGCGATATCGCGTTTTAAGAAGCATTAGAACTCTATCGCTACGATACCTAGACATCTGCAGACGCTATTTCCTAGCAAGGAAGTGTCGCATTTACATTCATTTGAAGTGTAGACGAGGAATACATAACACTTCGTAAATCATATTATATCTTACCATGAAACATAGAAATGAGATACGATATCGCGTTTTAAGAATCATAAGAACACTATTGCTACGATACGTAGACATCTGCAAACGCTATTTCCTACCAAGGAAGTGTCGCATTTACATTCATATGAAGTGTAGACGAGGAATACATAACACTTCGCAAATCATATTATATCATACCATGAAACATAGAAATGAGATGCGATATCGCTTTTTAAGAAGCATTAGAACACTATTGCTACGATACGTAGACATCTGCAAACGCTATTTCCTTGCAAGGAAGTGTCGCATTTACATTCATTTGAAGTGTAGACGAGGAATACATAGCACTTCGCAAATCATGTTATATCTTACCATGAAACATAGAAATGAGATGCGAAATCGCGATTTAAGAATCATAAGAACTCTATTGCTACGATAGGTAGACATCTGCAAACGCTATTTCTTTGCAAGGAAGTGTCGCATTTACATTCATTTGAAGTGTAGACGAGGAATACATAACACTTCGCAAATCATATTATTTCTTACTATGAAACATGGAAATGAGATGCGATATCGCATTTTAAGAAGCATTAGAACTCTATTGCTACGATACGTAGACATCTGCAAACGCTACTTCTTTGCAAGGAAGTGTCGCATTTACATTCATTTGAAGTGTAGACGAGGAATACATAACACTTCGCAAATCATATTATATCTTACCATGATACATGGAAATGAGATGCGATATCGCGTTTTAAGAAGCATTAGTACTCTATTGCTACGATACGTAGACATCTGCAAACGCTATTTCTTTGCAAGGAAGTGTCGCATTTACATTCATTTGAAGTGTAGACGAGGAATACATAACACTTCGCAAATCATATTACATCTTACCATGAAACATAGAAATGAGATGCGATATCGCGTCTTAAGAAGCATTAGAACTCTATTGCTACGATACGTAGACATCTGCAAACGCTCTTTCCTTGCAAGGAAGTGTCGCATTAACGTTCATATGAAGTGTAGACGAGGAATACATAACACTTCGCAAATCATATTATATCTAACCATGAAACATGGAAATGAGATGCGATATCGCGTTTTAAGAAGCATTAGAACTCGATTGCTACGATACGTAGACATCTGCAAACGCTATTTCTTTGCAGGGAAGTGTCGCATTTACATTCATTTGAAGGGTAGACGAGGAATACATAACACTTCGCAAATCATGTTATATCTTAACATGAAACATAGAAATGAGATGCGATATCGCGTTTTAATAAGCATTAGAACTCTATCGCTACGATACCTAGACATCTGCAAACACTATTTCTTTGCAAGGAAGTGTCGCATTTACATTCATTTGAAGTGTAGACGAGGAATACATAACACTTCGCAAATCATGTTATATCTTACCATGAGACATAGAAATGAGATGCGAAATCGCGATTTAAGAATCATAAGAACTCTATTGCTACGATAGGTAGACATCTGCAAACGCTATTTCCTTGCAAGGAAGTGTCGCATTTACATTCATTTGAAGTGTAGACGAGGAATACATAACACTTCGCAAATCATATTATATCCTACCATGAAACATAGAAATGAGATGCGATATTGCGTTTTAAGAAGCATTAGAACTCTATTGCTACGATACGTAGACATCTGCAAACGCTATTTCTTTGCAAGGAAGTGTCGCATTTACATTCATTTGAAGTGTAGACGAGGAATACATAACACTTCGCAAATCATATTATATCTTACCATGAAACATAGAAATGAGATACGATATCGCGTTGTAAGAATCATAAGAACACTATTGCTACGATACGTAGACATCTGCAAACGCTATTTCCTACCAAGGAAGTGTCGCATTTACATTCATATGAAGTGTAGACGAAGAATACATAACACTTCGCAAATCATATTATATCTTACCATGAAACATAGAAATGAGGTGCGATATCGCGATTTAAGAAGCATTAGAACTCTATCACTACGATACCTAGACATCTGCAGACGCTATTTCCTAGCAAGGAAGTTTCGCATTTACATTCATTTGAAGTGTAGACGAGGAATACATAACACTTAGCAAATCATATTATATCTTACCATGAAGCATAGAAATGAGATGCGATATCGCGTTTTAAGAAGCATTAGAAATCTATTGCTACGATACGTAGACATCTGCAAACGCTATTTCCTTGCAAGGAAGTGTCGCATTTACATTCATTTGAAGTGTAGACGAGGGATACATAACACTTCGCAAATCATATTATATCTTACCATGAAGCATAGAAATGAGATACGATATCGCGTTGTAAGAATCATAAGAACTCCTTTGATACGATACGTAGATATCTGCAAACGCTATTTCCTTGCAAGGAAGTGTCGCATTTACATTCATTTGAAGTGTAGACGAGGAATACATAGCACTTCGCAAATCATATTATATCCTACCATGAAACATAGAAATGAGATGCGATATCGCGTTTTAAGAAGCATTAGAACTCTATTGCTACGATACGTTGACATCTGCAAACGCTATTTCTTTGCAAGGAAGTGTCGCATTTACATTCATTTGAAGTGTAGACGAGGAATACATAACACTTCGCAAATCATATTATATCTTACCATGAAACATAGAAATGAGATACGATATCGCGTTGTAAGAATCATAAGAACACTATTGCTACGATACGTAGACATCTGCGAACGCTATTTCCTACCAAGGAAGTGTCGCATTTACATTCATATGAAGTGTAGACGAAGAATACATAACACTTCGCAAATCATATTATATCTTACCGTGAAACATAGAAATGAGGTGCGATATCGCGATTTAAGAAGCATTAGAACTCTATCACTACGATACCTAGACATCTGCAGACGCTATTTCCTAGCAAGGAAGTTTCGCATTTACATTCATTTGAAGTGTAGACGAGGAATACATAACACTTCGCAAATCATATTATATCTTACCATGAAGCATAGAAATGAGATGCGATATCGCGTTTTAAGAAGCATTAGAAATCTATTGCTACGATACGTAGACATCTGCAAACGCTATTTCCTTGCAAGGAAGTGTCGCATTTACATTCATTTGAAGTGTAGACGAGGGATACATAACACTTCGCAAATCATATTATATCTTACCATGAAGCATAGAAATGAGATACGATATCGCGTTGTAAGAATCATAAGAACTCCTTTGATACGATACGTAGATATCTGCAAACGCTATTTCCTTGCAAGGAAGTTTCGCATTTACATTCATTTGAAGTGTAGACGAGGAATACATAGCACTTCGCAAATCATGTTATATCTTACCATGAAACATAGAAATGAGATGCGACATCGCGTTTTAAGAAGCATTAGAAATCTATTGCCACGATACGTAGACATCTGCAAACGCTATTTCCTTGCTAGGAAGTGTCGCATTTACATTCATTCGAAGTGTAGACGAGGAATACATGACACTTCGCAATGTATATTATATCCTATCATGAAACATAGTTTTGAGATGCAATATCTCGTTTTAAGAAGCATTTGAACTCTATTGCTTCGATACGTAGACATCTGCAAACGCTCTTTCCTTGCAAGGAAGTGTCGCATTAACGTTCATATGAAGTGTAGACGAGGAATACATGACACTTCGCAAATCATATTATATCTTACCATGAAACATGGAAATGAGATGCGATATCGCGTTTTAAGAAGCATTAGAACTCTATTGCTACGATACGTAGACATCTGCAAACGCTATTTCTTTGCAAGGAAGTGTCGCATTTACATTCATTTGAAGTGTAGTCGAGGAATACATAACACTTCGCAAATCATATTATATCTTACCATGAAACATAGAAATGAGGTGCGATATCGCGTTTTAAGAAGCATTAGAACTCTATCGCTACGATACCTAGACATCTGCAGACGCTATTTCCTAGCAAGGAAGTGTCGCATTTACATTCATTTGAAGTGTAGACGAGGAATACATAAAACTTCGTAAATCATATTATATCTTACCATGAAACATAGAAATGAGATACGATATCGCGTTTTAAGAATCATAAGAACACTATTGCTACGATACGTAGACATCTGCAAACGCTATTTCCTACCAAGGAAGTGTCGCATTTACATTCATATGAAGTGTAGACGAGGAATACATAACACTTCGCAAATCATATTATATCATACCATGAAACATAGAAATGAGTAGCGATATCGCTTTTTAAGAAGCATTAGAACACTATTGCTACGATACGTAGACATCTGCAAACGCTATTTCCTTGCAAGGAAGTGTCGCATTTACATTCATTTGAAGTGTAGACGAGGAATACATAGCACTTCGCAAATCATGTTATATCTTACCATGAAACATAGAAATGAGATGCGAAATCGCGATTTAAGAATCATAAGAACTCTATTGCTACGATAGGTAGACATCTGCAAACGCTATTTCTTTGCAAGGAAGTGTCGCATTTACATTCATTTGAAGTGTAGACGAGGAATACATAACACTTCGCAAATCATATTATTTCTTACTATGAAACATGGAAATGAGATGCGATATCGCGTTTTAAGAAGCATTAGAACTCTATTGCTACGATACGTAGACATCTGCAAACGCTACTTCTTTGCAAGGAAGTGTCGCATTTACATTCATTTGAAGTGTAGACGAGGAATACATAACACTTCGCAAATCATATTATATCTTACCATGATACATGGAAATGAGATGCGATATCGCGTTTTAAGAAGCATTAGTACTCTATTGCTACGATACGTAGACATCTGCAAACGCTATTTCTTTGCAAGGAAGTGTCGCATTTACATTCATTTGAAGTGTAGACGAGGAATACATAACACTTCGCAAATCATATTACATCTTACCATGAAACATAGAAATGAGATGCGATATCGCGTCTTAAGAAGCATTAGAACTCTATTGCTACGATACGTAGACATCTGCAAACGCTCTTTCCTTGCAAGGAAGTGTCGCATTAACGTTCATATGAAGTGTAGACGAGGAATACATAACACTTCGCAAATCATATTATATCTAACCATGAAACATGGAAATGAGATGCGATATCGCGTTTTAAGAAGCATTAGAACTCGATTGCTACGATACGTAGACATCTGCAAACGCTATTTCTTTGCAAGGAAGTGTCGCATTTACATTCATTTGAAGGGTAGACGAGGAATACATAACACTTCGCAAATCATGTTATATCTTAACATGAAACATAGAAATGAGATGCGATATCGCGTTTTAATAAGCATTAGAACTCTATCGCTACGATACCTAGACATCTGCAAACACTATTTCTTTGCAAGGAAGTGTCGCATTTACATTCATTTGAAGTGTAGACGAGGAATACATAACACTTCGCAAATCATGTTATATCTTACCATGAAACATAGAAATGAGATGCGAATTCGCGATTTAAGAATCATAAGAACTCTATTGCTACGATAGGTAGACATCTGCAAACGCTATTTCCTTGCAAGGAAGTGTCGCATTTACATTCATTTGAAGTGTAGACGAGGAATACATAACACTTCGCAAATCATATTATATCCTACCATGAAACATAGAAATGAGATGCGATATCGCGTTTTAAGAAGCATTAGAACTTTATTGCTACGATACGTAGACATCTGCAAACGCTATTTCTTTGCAAGGAAGTGTCGCATTTACATTCATTTGAAGTGTAGACGAGGAATACATAACACTTCGCAAATCATATTATATCTTACCATGAAACATAGAAATGAGATACGATATCGCGTTGTAAGAATCATAAGAACACTATTGCTACGATACGTAGACATCTGCAAACGCTATTTCCTACCAAGGAAGTGTCGCATTTACATTCATTTGAAGTGTAGACGAGGAATACATAACACTTCGCAAATCATATTACATCTTACCATGAAACATAGAAATGAGATGCGATATCGCGTCTTAAGAAGCATTAGAACTCGATTGCTACGATACGTAGACATCTGCAAACGCTATTTCTTTGCAAGGAAGTGTCGCATTTACATTCATTTGAAGGGTAGACGAGGAATACATAACACTTCGCAAATCATGTTATATCTTAACATGAAACATAGAAATGAGATGCGATATCGCGTTTTAATAAGCATTAGAACTCTATCGCTACGATACCTAGACATCTGCAAACACTATTTCTTTGCAAGGAAGTGTCGCATTTACATTCATTTGAAGTGTAGACGAGGAATACATAACACTTCGCAAATCATGTTATATCTTACCATGAAACATAGAAATGAGATGCGAATTCGCGATTTAAGAATCATAAGAACTCTATTGCTACGATAGGTAGACATCTGCAAACGCTATTTCCTTGCAAGGAAGTGTCGCATTTACATTCATTTGAAGTGTAGACGAGGAATACATAACACTTCGCAAATCATATTATATCCTACCATGAAACATAGAAATGAGATGCGATATCGCGTTTTAAGAAGCATTAGAACTATATTGCTACGATACGTAGACATCTGCAAACGCTATTTCTTTGCAAGGAAGTGTCGCATTTACATTCATTTGAAGTGTAGACGAGGAATACATAACACTTCGCAAATCATATTATATCTTACCATGAAACATAGAAATGAGATACGATATCGCGTTGTAAGAATCATAAGAACACTATTGCTACGATACGTAGACATCTGCAAACGCTATTTCTTTGCAAGGAAGTGTCGCATTTACATTCATTTGAAGTGTAGACGAGGAATACATAACACTTCGCAAATCATGTTATATCTTACCATGAAACATAGAAATGAGATGCGATTTCGCGTCTTAAGAACCATTAGAACTCTATTGCTACGATACGTAGACATCTGCAAACGCTCTTTCCTTGCAAGGAAGTGTCGCATTAACGTTCATATGAAGTGTAGACGAGGAATACATAACACTTCGCAAATCATATTATATCTAACCATGAAACATGGAAATGAGATGCGATATCGCGTTTTAAGAAGCATTAGAACTCGATTGCTACGATACGTAGACATCTGCAAACGCTATTTCTTTGCAAGGAAGTGTCGCATTTACATTCATTTGAAGGGTAGACGAGGAATACATAACACTTCGCAAATCATGTTATATCTTAACATGAAACATAGAAATGAGATGCGATATCGCGTTTTAATAAGCATTAGAACTCTATCGCTACTATACCTAGACATCTGCAAACACTATTTCTTTGCAAGGAAGTGTCGCATTTACATTCATTTGAAGTGTAGACGAGGAATACATAACACTTCGCAAATCATGTTATATCTTACCATGAAACATAGAAATGAGATGCGAATTCGCGATTTAAGAATCATAAGAACTCTATTGCTGCGATAGGTAGACATCTGCAAACGCTATTTCCTTGCAAGGAAGTGTCGCATTTACATTCATTTGAAGTGTAGACGAGGAATACATAACACTTCGCAAATCATATTATATCCTACCATGAAACATGGAAATGAGATGCGATATCGCGTTTTAAGAAGCATTAGAACTCTATTGCTACGATACGTAGACATCTGCAAACGCTATTTCTTTGCAAGGAAGTGTCGCATTTACATTCATTTGAAGTGTAGACGAGGAATACATAACACTTCGCAAATCATATTATATCTTACCATGAAACATAGAAATGAGATACGATATCGCGTTGTAAGAATCATAAGAACACTATTGCTACGATACGTAGACATCTGCAAACGCTATTTCCTACCAAGGAAGTGTCGCATTTACATTCATATGAAGTGTAGACGAAGAATACATAACACTTCGCAAATCATATTATATCTTACCATGAAACATAGAAATGAGGTGCGATATCGCGATTTAAGAAGCATTAGAACTCTATCACTACGATACCTAGACATCTGCAGACGCTATTTCCTAGCAAGGAAGTTTCGCATTTACATTCATTTGAAGTGTAGACGAGGAATACATAACACTTCGCAAATCATATTATATCTTACCATGAAGCATAGAAATGAGATGCGATATCGCGTTTTAAGAAGCATTAGAAATCTATTGCTACGATACGTAGACATCTGCAAACGCTATTTCCTTGCAAGGAAGTGTCGCATTTACATTCATTTGAAGTGTAGACGAGGGATACATAACACTTCGCAAATCATATTATATCTTACCATGAAGCATAGAAATGAGATACGATATCGCGTTGTAAGAATCATAAGAACTCCTTTGATACGATACGTAGATATCTGCAGACGCTATTTCCTAGCAAGGAAGTGTCGCATTTACATTCATTTGAAGTGTAGACGAGGAATACATAACACTTCGTAAATCATATTATATCTTACCATGAAACATAGAAATGAGATACGATATCGCGTTTTAAGAATCATAAGAACACTATTGCTACGATACGTAGACATCTGCAAACGCTATTTCCTACCAAGGAAGTGTCGCATTTACATTCATATGAAGTGTAGACGAAGAATACATAACACTTCGCAAATCATATTATATCTTACCATGAAACATAGAAATGAGGTGCGATATCGCGATTTAAGAAGCATTAGAACTCTATCACTACGATACCTAGACATCTGCAGACGCTATTTCCTAGCAAGGAAGTTTCGCATTTACGTTCATTTGAAGTGTAGACGAGGAATACATAACACTTCGCAAATCATATTATATCTTACCATGATACATGGAAATGAGATGCGATATCGCGTTTTAAGAAGCATTAGTACTCTATTGCTACGATACGTAGACATCTGCAAACGCTATTTCTTTGCAAGGAAGTGTCGCATTTACATTCATTTGAAGTGTAGACGAGGAATACATAACACTTCGCAAATCATATTATATCTTACCATGAAACATAGAAATGAGATGCGATATCGCGTTGTAAGAATCATAAGAACTCCTTTGCTACGATACGTAGACATCTGCAAACGCTATTTCCTTGCAAGGAAGTGTCGCATTTACATTCATTTGAAGTGTAGAAGAGGAATACATAGCACTTCGCAAATCATGTTATATCTTACCATGAAACATAGAAATGAGATGCGACATCGCGTTTTAAGAAGCATTAGAAATCTATTGCCACGATACGTAGACATCTGCAAACGCTATTTCCTTGCTAGGAAGTGTCGCATTTACATTCATTCGAAGTGTAGACGAGGAATACATGACACTTCGCAATGTATATTATATCCTATCATGAAACATAGTTTTGAGATGCAATATCTCGTTTTAAGAAGCATTTGAACTCTATTGCTTCGATACGTAGACATCTGCAAACGCTCTTTCCTTGCAAGGAAGTGTCGCATTAACGTTCATATGAAGTGTAGACGAGGAATACATAACACTTCGCAAATCATATTATTTCTTACCATGAAACATGGAAATGGGATGCGATATCGCGTTTTAAGAAGCATTAGAACTCTATTGCTACGATACGTAGACATCTGCAAACGCTATTTCTTTGCAAGGAAGTGTCGCATTTACATTCATTTGAAGTGTAGACGAGGAATACATGACACTTCGCAAATCATATTATATCTTACCATGAAACATAGAAATGAGATGCGATATCGCGTTTTAAGAAACACTAGGAATCTATTGCTACGATACGTAGACATCGGCAAGCGCTATTTCCTTGCAAGGAAGTGTCGCATTAACATTCATATGAAGTGTAGACGAGGAATACATAACACTTCGCAAATCATATTATATCTTACCATGAAACATGGAAATGAGATGCGATATCGCGTTTTAAGGAGCATTAGAACTCTATTGCTACGATTCGTAGACATCTGCAAACGCTATTTCTTTGCAAGGAAGTGTCGCATTTACATTCATTTGAAGTGTAGACGAGGAATACATAACACTTCGCAAATCATGTTATATCTTACCATGAAACATAGAAATGAGATGCGATTTCGCGTTTTAATAAGCATTAGAACTCTACTGCTACGATAGGTAGACATCTGCAAACGCTATTTCTTTGCAAGGAAGTGTCGCATTTACATTCATTTGAAGTGTAGACGAGGAATACATAACACTTCGCAAATCATATTATTTCTTACTATGAAACATGGAAATGAGATGCGATATCGCGTTTTAAGAAGCATTAGAACTCTATTGCTACGATACGTAGACATCTGCAAACGCTACTTCTTTGCAAGGAAGTGTCGCATTTACATTCATTTGAAGTGTAGACGAGGAATACATAACACTTCGCAAATCATATTATATCTTACCATGATACATGGAAATGAGATGCGATATCGCGTTTTAAGAAGCATTAGTACTCTATTGCTACGATACGTAGACATCTGCAAACGCTATTTCTTTGCAAGGAAGTGTCGCATTTACATTCATTTGAAGTGTAGACGAGGAATACATAACACTTCGCAAATCATATTACATCTTACCATGAAACATAGAAATGAGATGCGATATCGCGTCTTAAGAAGCATTAGAACTCTATTGCTACGATACGTAGACATCTGCAAACGCTCTTTCCTTGCAAGGAAGTGTCGCATTAACGTTCATATGAAGTGTAGACGAGGAATACATAACACTTCGCAAATCATATTATATCTAACCATGAAACATGGAAATGAGATGCGATATCGCGTTTTAAGAAGCATTAGAACTCGATTGCTACGATACGTAGACATCTGCAAACGCTATTTCTTTGCAAGGAAGTGTCGCATTTACATTCATTTGAAGGGTAGACGAGGAATACATAACACTTCGCAAATCATGTTATATCTTAACATGAAACATAGAAATGAGATGCGATATCGCGTTTTAATAAGCATTAGAACTCTATCGCTACGATACCTAGACATCTGCAAACACTATTTCTTTGCAAGGAAGTGTCGCATTTACATTCATTTGAAGTGTAGACGAGGAATACATAACACTTCGCAAATCATGTTATATCTTACCATGAAACATAGAAATGAGATGCGATATTGTGTTTTGAGAAGCATTAGAACTCTATCGCAACGATACCTAGACATCTGCAGACGCTATGTCCTTTCAAGGATGTATCGCATTTACATTCATATGAAGTGCAGACGAGGAATACATAACACTTCGCAAATCATATTATATCTTACCATGAAACATAGAAATGAGATGCGATATCGCGTTTTAAGAAACATTAGAAATCTATTGCTACGATACGTAGACATCGGCAAGCGCTATTTCCTTGCAAGGAAGTGTCGCATTGACATTCATATGAAGTGTAGACGAGGAATACATAACACTTCGCAAATCATATTATATCTTACCATGAAACATGGAAATGAGATGCGATATCGCGTTTTAAGAAGCATTAGAACTCTATTGCTACGATACGTAGACATCTGCAAACGCTATTTCTTTGCAAGGAAGTGTCGCATTTACATTCATTTGAAGTGTAGACGAGGAATACATAACACTTCGCAAATCATGTTATATCTTACCATGAAACACAGAAATGAGATGCGATTTCGCGTTTTAATAAGCATTAGAACTCTACTGCTACGATAGGTAGACATCTGCAAACGCTATTTCCTTTCAAGGAAGTGTCGCATTTACATTCATTTGAAGTGTAGACGTGGAATACATCACACTTCGCAAATCATATTATATCTCACCATGAAACATAGAAATGAGATGCGATATTGTGTTTTGAGAAACATTAGAACTCTATCGCTACGATACCTAGACGTCTGCAGACGCTATGTCCTTTCAAGGAAGTATCGCATTTACATTCATTTGAAGTGTAGACGAGGAATACATAACACTTCGCAAATCATATTATATCTTACCATGAAACATAGAAATGAGGTGCGATATCGCGTTTTAAGAAGCATTAGAACTCTATCGCTACGATACCTAGACATCTGCAGAGGCTATTTCCTAGCAAGGAAGTGTCGCATTTACATTCATTTGAAGTGTAGACGAGGAATACATAACACTTCGCAAATCATATTATATCTTACCATGAAGCATAGAAATGAGGTGCGATATCGCGTTTTAAGAAGCATTAGAACACTATCGCTACGATACCTAGACATCTGCAGACGCTATTTCCTAGCAAGGAAGTGTCGCATTTACAATCATTTGAAGTGTAGACGAGGAATACATAACACTTCGCAAATCATATTATATCTTACCATGAAACATAGAAATGAGATGCGATATCGCGTTTTAAGAAGCATTAGAAATCTATTGCTACGATACGTAGACATCTGCAAACGCTATTTCCTTGCAAGGAAGTGTCGCATTTACATTCATTTGAAGTGTAGACGAGGAATACATAACACTTCGCAAATCATATTATTTCTTACTATGAAACATGGAAATGAGATGCGATATCGCGTTTTAAGAAGCATTAGAACTCTATTGCTACGATACGTAGACATCTGCAAACGCTACTTCTTTGCAAGGAAGTGTCGCATTTACATTCATTTGAAGTGTAGACGAGGAATACATAACACTTCGCAAATCATATTATATCTTACCATGATACATGGAAATGAGATGCGATATCGCGTTTTAAGAGGCATTAGTACTCTATTGCTACGATACGTAGACATCTGCAAACGCTATTTCTTTGCAAGGAAGTGTCGCATTTACATTCATTTGAAGTGTAGACGAGGAATACATAACACTTCGCAAATCATATTACATCTTACCATGAAACATAGAAATGAGATGCGATATCGCGTCTTAAGAAGCATTAGAACTCTATTGCTACGATACGTAGACATCTGCAAACGCTCTTTCCTTGCAAGGAAGTGTCGCATTAACGTTCATATGAAGTGTAGACGAGGAATACATAACACTTCGCAAATCATATTATATCTAACCATGAAACATGGAAATGAGATGCGATATCGCGTTTTAAGAAGCATTAGAACTCGATTGCTACGATACGTAGACATCTGCAAACGCTATTTCTTTGCAAGGAAGTGTCGCATTTACATTCATTTGAAGGGTAGACGAGGAATACATAACACTTCGCAAATCATGTTATATCTTAACATGAAACATAGAAATGAGATGCGATATCGCGTTTTAATAAGCATTAGAACTCTATCGCTACGATACCTAGACATCTGCAAACACTATTTCTTTGCAAGGAAGTGTCGCATTTACATTCATTTGAAGTGTAGACGAGGAATACATAACACTTCGCAAATCATGTTATATCTTACCATGAAACATAGAAATGAGATGCGAAATCGCGATTTAAGAATCATAAGAACTCTATTGCTACGATAGGTAGACATCTGCAAACGCTATTTCCTTGCAAGGAAGTGTCGCATTTACATTCATTTGAAGTGTAGACGAGGAATACATAACACTTCGCAAATCATATTATATCCTACCATGAAACATAGAAATGAGATGCGATATCGCGTTTTAAGAAGCATTAGAACTCTATTGCTACGATACGTAGACATCTGCAAACGCTATTTCTTTGCAAGGAAGTGTCGCATTTACATTCATTTGAAGTGTAGACGAGGAATACATAACACTTCGCAAATCATATTATATCTTACCATGAAACATAGAAATGAGATACGATATCGCGTTGTAAGAATCATAAGAACACTATTGCTACGATACGTAGACATCTGCAAACGCTATTTCCTACCAAAGAAGTGTCGCATTTACATTCATATGAAGTGTAGACGAGGAATACATAACACTTCGCAAATCATATTATATCTTACCATGATACATGGAAATGAGATGCGATATCGCGTTTTAAGAAGCATTAGTACTCTATTGCTACGATACGTAGACATCTGCAAACGCTCTTTCCTTGCAAGGAAGTGTCGCATTAACGTTCATATGAAGTGTAGACGAGGAATACATAACACTTCGCAAATCATATTATATCTAACCATGAAACATGGAAATGAGATGCGATATCGCGTTTTAAGAAGCATTAGAACTCGATTGCTACGATACGTAGACATCTGCAAACGCTATTTCTTTGCAAGGAAGTGTCGCATTTACATTCATTTGAAGGGTAGACGAGGAATACATAACACTTCGCAAATCATGTTATATCTTAACATGAAACATAGAAATGAGATGCGATATCGCGTTTTAATAAGCATTAGAACTCTATCGCTACGATACCTAGACATCTGCAAACACTATTTCTTTGCAAGGAAGTGTCGCATTTACATTCATTTGAAGTGTAGACGAGGAATACATAACACTTCGCAAATCATGTTATATCTTACCATGAAACATAGAAATGAGATGCGAAATCGCGATTTAAGAATCATAAGAACTCTATTGCTACGATAGGTAGACATCTGCAAACGCTATTTCCTTGCAAGGAAGTGTCGCATTTACATTCATTTGAAGTGTAGACGAGGAATACATAACACTTCGCAAATCATATTATATCCTACCATGAAACATAGAAATGAGATGCGATATCGCGTTTTAAGAAGCATTAGAACTCTATTGCTACGATACGTAGACATCTGCAAACGCTATTTCTTTGCAAGGAAGTGTCGCATTTACATTCATTTGAAGTGTAGACGAGGAATACATAACACTTCGCAAATCATATTATATCTTACCATGAAACATAGAAATGAGATACGATATCGCGTTGTAAGAATCATAAGAACACTATTGCTACGATACGTAGACATCTGCAAACGCTATTTCCTACCAAAGAAGTGTCGCATTTACATTCATATGAAGTGTAGACGAAGAATACATAACACTTCGCAAATCATATTATATCTTACCATGAAACATAGAAATGAGGTGCGATATCGCGATTTAAGAAGCATTAGAACTCTATCACTACGATACCTAGACATCTGCAGACGCTATTTCCTAGCAAGGAAGTTTCGCATTTGCATTCATTTGAAGTGTAGACGAGGAATACATAACACTTCGCAAATCATATTATATCTTACCATGAAGCATAGAAATGAGATGCGATATCGCGTTTTAAGAAGCATTAGAAATCTATTGCTACGATACGTAGACATCTGCAAACGCTATTTCCTTGCAAGGAAGTGTCGCATTTACATTCATTTGAAGTGTAGACGAGGGATACATAACACTTCGCAAATCATATTATATCTTACCATGAAGCATAGAAATGAGATACGATATCGCGTTGTAAGAATCATAAGAACTCCTTTGATACGATACGTAGATATCTGCAAACGCTATTTCCTTGCAAGGAAGTGTCGCATTTACATTCATTTGAAGTGTAGACGAGGAATACATAGCACTTCGCAAATCATATTATATCCTACCATGAAACATAGAAATGAGATGCGATATCGCGTTTTAAGAAGCATTAGAACTCTATTGCTACGATACGTAGACATCTGCAAACGCTATTTCTTTGCAAGGAAGTGTCGCATTTACATTCATTTGAAGTGTAGACGAGGAATACATAACACTTCGCAAATCATATTATATCTTACCATGAAACATAGAAATGAGATACGATATCGCGTTGTAAGAATCATAAGAACACTATTGCTACGATACGTAGACATCTGCAAACGCTATTTCCTACCAACGAAGTGTCGCATTTACATTCATATGAAGTGTAGACGAAGAATACATAACACTTCGCAAATCATATTATATCTTACCATGAAACATAGAAATGAGGTGCGATATCGCGATTTAAGAAGCATTAGAACTCTATCACTACGATACCTAGACATCTGCAGACGCTTTTCCTAGCAAGGAAGTTTCGCATTTACATTCATTTGAAGTGTAGACGAGGAATACATAACACTTCGCAAATCATATTATATCTTACCATGAAGCATAGAAATGAGATGCGATATCGCGTTTTAAGAAGCATTAGAAATCTATTGCTACGATACGTAGACATCTGCAAACGCTATTTCCTTGCAAGGAAGTGTCGCATTTACATTCATTTGAAGTGTAGACGAGGGATACATAACACTTCGCAAATCATATTATATCTTACCATGAAGCATAGAAATGAGATACGATATCGCGTTGTAAGAATCATAAGAACTCCTTTGATACGATACGTAGATATCTGCAAACGCAATTTCCTTGCAAGGAAGTGTCGCATTTACATTCATTTGAAGTGTAGACGAGGAATACATAGCACTTCGCAAATCATATTATATCCTACCATGAAACATAGAAATGAGATGCGATATCGCGTTTTAAGAAGCATTAGAACTCTATTGCTACGATACGTAGACATCTGCAAACGCTATTTCTTTGCAAGGAAGTGTCGCATTTACATTCATTTGAAGTGTAGACGAGGAATACATAACACTTCGCAAATCGTATTATATCTTACCATGAAACATAGAAATGAGGTGCGATATCGCGTTTTAAGAAGCATTAGAACTCTATCGCTACGATACCTAGACATCTGCAGACGCTATTTCCTAGCAAGGAAGTGTCGCATTTACATTCATTTGAAGTGTAGACGAGGAATACATAACACTTCGTAAATCATATTATATCTTACCATGAAACATAGAAATGAGATACGATATCGCGTTTTAAGAATCATAAGAACACTATTGCTACGATACGTAGACATCTGCAAACGCTATTTCCTACCAAGGAAGTGTCGCATTTACATTCATATGAAGTGTAGACGAGGAATACATAACACTTCGCAAATCATATTATATCATACCATGAAACATAGAAATGAGATGCGATATCGCTTTTTAAGAAGCATTAGAACACTATTGCTACGATACGTAGACATCTGCAAACGCTATTTCCTACCAAGGAAGTGTCGCATTTACATTCATATGAAGTGTAGACGAAGAATACATAACACTTCGCAAATCATATTATATCTTACCATGAAACATAGAAATGAGGTGCGATATCGCGATTTAAGAAGCATTAGAACTCTATCACTACGATACCTAGACATCTGCAGACGCTATTTCCTAGCAAGGAAGTTTCGCATTTACGTTCATTTGAAGTGTAGACGAGGAATACATAACACTTCGCAAATCATATTATATCTTACCATGATACATGGAAATGAGATGCGATATCGCGTTTTAAGAAGCATTAGTACTCTATTGCTACGATACGTAGACATCTGCAAACGCTATTTCTTTGCAAGGAAGTGTCGCATTTACATTCATTTGAAGTGTAGACGAGGAATACATAGCACTTCGCAAATCATATTATATCCTACCATGAAACATAGAAATGAGATGCGATATCGCGTTTTAAGAAGCATTAGAACTCTATTGCTACGATACGTAGACATCTGCAAACGCTATTTCTTTGCAAGGAAGTGTCGCATTTACATTCATTTGAAGTGTAGACGAGGAATACATAACACTTCGCAAATCATATTATATCTTACCATGAAACATAGAAATGAGATACGATCTCGCGTTGTAAGAATCATAAGAACACTATTGCTACGATACGTAGACATCTGCAAACGCTATTTCCTACCAAGGAAGTGTCGCATTTACATTCATATGAAGTGTAGACGAAGAATACATAACACTTCGCAAATCATATTATATCTTACCATGAAACATAGAAATGAGGTGCGATATCGCGATTTAAGAAGCATTAGAACTCTATCACTGCGATACCTAGACATCTGCAGACGCTATTTCCTAGCAAGGAAGTTTCGCATTTACATTCATTTGAAGTGTAGACGAGGAATACATAACACTTCGCAAATCATATTATATCTTACCATGAAGCATAGAAATGAGATGCGATATCGCGTTTTAAGAAGCATTAGAAATCTATTGCTACGATACGTAGACATCTGCAAACGCTATTTCCTTGCAAGGAAGTGTCGCATTTACATTCACTTGAAGTGTAGACGAGGGATACATAACACTTCGCAAATCATATTATATCTTACCATGAAGCATAGAAATGAGATACGATATCGCGTTGTAAGAATCATAAGAACTCCTTTGATACGATACGTAGATATCTGCAAACGCAATTTCCTTGCAAGGAAGTGTCGCATTTACATTCATTTGAAGTGTAGACGAGGAATACATAGCACTTCGCAAATCATATTATATCCTACCATGAAACATAGAAATGAGATGCGATATCGCGTTTTAAGAAGCATTAGAACTCTATTGCTACGATACGTAGACATCTGCAAACGCTATTTCTTTGCAAGGAAGTGTCGCATTTACATTCATTTGAAGTGTAGACGAGGAATACATAACACTTCGCAAATCGTATTATATCTTACCATGAAACATAGAAATGAGGTGCGATATCGCGTTTTAAGAAGCATTAGAACTCTATCGCTACGATACCTAGACATCTGCAGACGCTATTTCCTAGCAAGGAAGTGTCGCATTTACATTCATTTGAAGTGTAGACGAGGAATACATAACACTTCGTAAATCATATTATATCTTACCATGAAACATAGAAATGAGATACGATATCGCGTTTTAAGAATCATAAGAACACTATTGCTACGATACGTAGACATCTGCAAACGCTATTTCCTACCAAGGAAGTGTCGCATTTACATTCATATGAAGTGTAGACGAGGAATACATAACACTTCGCAAATCATATTATATCATACCATGAAACATAGAAATGAGATGCGATATCGCGTTTTAAGAAGCATTAGAACTCTATTGCTACGATACGTAGACATCTGCAAACGCTATTTCTTTGCAAGGAAGTGTCGCATTTACATTCATTTGAAGTGTAGACGAGGAATACATAACACTTCGCAAATCGTATTATATCTTACCATGAAACATAGAAATGAGGTGCGATATCGCGTTTTAAGAAGCATTAGAACTCTATCGCTACGATACCTAGACATCTGCAGACGCTATTTCCTAGCAAGGAAGTGTCGCATTTACATTCATTTGAAGTGTAGACGAGGAATACATAACACTTCGTAAATCATATTATATCTTACCATGAAACATAGAAATGAGATACGATATCGCGTTTTAAGAATCATAAGAACACTATTGCTACGATACGTAGACATCTGCAAACGCTATTTCCTACCAAGGAAGTGTCGCATTTACATTCATATGAAGTGTAGACGAGGAATACATAACACTTCGCAAATCATATTATATCATACCATGAAACATAGAAATGAGATGCGATATCGCTTTTTAAGAAGCATTAGAACACTATTGCTACGATACGTAGACATCTGCAAACGCTATTTCCTACCAAGGAAGTGTCGCATTTACATTCATATGAAGTGTAGACGAAGAATACATAACACTTCGCAAATCATATTATATCTTACCATGAAACATAGAAATGAGGTGCGATATCGCGATTTAAGAAGCATTAGAACTCTATCACTACGATACCTAGACATCTGCAGACGCTATTTCCTAGCAAGGAAGTTTCGCATTTACGTTCATTTGAAGTGTAGACGAGGAATACATAACACTTCGCAAATCATATTATATCTTACCATGATACATGGAAATGAGATGCGATATCGCGTTTTAAGAAGCATTAGTACTCTATTGCTACGATACGTAGACATCTGCAAACGCTATTTCTTTGCAAGGAAGTGTCGCATTTACATTCATTTGAAGTGTAGACGAGGAATACATAACACTTCGCAAATCATATTATATCTTACCATGAAACATAGAAATGAGATGCGATATCGCGTTGTAAGAATCATAAGAACTCCTTTGCTACGATACGTAGACATCTGCAAACGCTATTTCCTTGCAAGGAAGTGTCGCATTTACATTCATTTGAAGTGTAGAAGAGGAATACATAGCACTTCGCAAATCATGTTATATCTTACCATGAAACATAGAAATGAGATGCGACATCGCGTTTTAAGAAGCATTAGAAATCTATTGCCACGATACGTAGACATCTGCAAACGCTATTTCCTTGCTAGGAAGTGTCGCATTTACATTCATTCGAAGTGTAGACGAGGAATACATGACACTTCGCAATGTATATTATATCCTATCATGAAACATAGTTTTGAGATGCAATATCTCGTTTTAAGAAGCATTTGAACTCTATTGCTTCGATACGTAGACATCTGCAAACGCTCTTTCCTTGCAAGGAAGTGTCGCATTAACGTTCATATGAAGTGTAGACGAGGAATACATAACACTTCGCAAATCATATTATTTCTTACCATGAAACATGGAAATGAGATGCGATATCGCGTTTTAAGAAGCATTAGAACTCTATTGCTACGATACGTAGACATCTGCAAACGCTATTTCTTTGCAAGGAAGTGTCGCATTTACATTCATTTGAAGTGTAGACGAGGAATACATGACACTTCGCAAATCATATTATATCTTACCATGAAACATGGAAATGAGATGCGATATCGCGTTTTAAGAAGCATTAGAACTCTATTGCTACGATACGTAGACATCTGCAAACGCTATTTCTTTGCAAGGAAGTGTCGCATTTACATTCATTTGAAGTGTAGTCGAGGAATACATAACACTTCGCAAATCATATTATATCTTACCATGAAACATAGAAATGAGGTGCGATATCGCGTTTTAAGAAGCATTAGAACTCTATCGCTACGATATCTAGACATCTGCAGACGCTATTTCCTAGCAAGGAAGTGTCGCATTTACATTCATTTGAAGTGTAGACGAGGAATACATAACACTTCGTAAATCATATTATATCCTACCATGAAACATAGAAATGAGATACGATACGCGTTTTAAGAATCATAAGAACACTATTGCTACGATACGTAGACATCTGCAAACGCTATTTCCTACCAAGGAAGTGTCGCATTTACATTCATATGAAGTGTAGACGAAGAATACATAACACTTCGCAAATCATATTATATCTTACCATGAAACATAGAAATGAGGTGCGATATCGCGATTTAAGTAGCATTAGAACTCTATCACTACGATACCTAGACATCTGCAGACGCTATTTCCTAGCAAGGAAGTTTCGCATTTACGTTCATTTGAAGTGTAGACGAGGAATACATAACACTTCGCAAATCATATTATATCTTACCATGATACATGGAAATGAGATGCGATATCGCGTTCTAAGAAGCATTAGTACTCTATTGCTACGATACGTAGACATCTGCAAACGCTATTTCTTTGCAAGGAAGTGTCGCATTTACATTCATTTGAAGTGTAGACGAGGAATACATAACACTTCGCAAATCATATTATATCTTACCATGAAACATAGAAATGAGATGCGATATCGCGTTGTAAGAATCATAAGAACTCCTTTGCTACGATACGTAGACATCTGCAAACGCTATTTCCTTGCAAGGAAGTGTCGCATTTACATTCATTTGAAGTGTAGAAGAGGAATACATAGCACTTCGCAAATCATGTTATATCTTACCATGAAACATAGAAATGAGATGCGACATCGCGTTTTAAGAAGCATTAGAAATCTATTGCCACGATACGTAGACATCTGCAAACGCTATTTCCTTGCTAGGAAGTGTCGCATTTACATTCATTCGAAGTGTAGACGAGGAATACATGACACTTCGCAAATCATATTATATCTTACCATGAAACATGGAAATGAGATGCGATATCGCGTTTTAAGAAGCATTAGTACTCTATTGCTACGATACGTAGACATCTGCAAACGCTATTTCTTTGCAAGGAAGTGTCGCATTTACATTCATTTGAAGTGTAGACGAGGAATACATAACACTTCGCAAATCATGTTATATCTTACCATGAAACATAGAAATGAGATGCGAAATCGCGATTTAAGAATCATAAGAACTCTATTGCTACGATAGGTAGACATCTGCAAACGCTATTTCCTTGCAAGGAAGAGTCGCATTTACATTCATTTGAAGTGTAGACGAGGAATACATAACACTTCGCAAATCATGTTATATCTTACCATGAAACATAGAAATGAGATGCGATATCGCGTTTTAATAAGCATTAGAACTCTATCGCTACGATACCTAGACATCTGCAAACACTATTTCTTTGCAAGGAAGTGTCGCATTTACATTCATTTGAAGTGTAGACGAGTAATACATAACACTTCGCAAATCATATTATATCTTACCATGAAGCATAGAAATGAGATACGACATCGCGTTTTTTGAAGCATTAGAAATCTATTGCCACGATACGTAGACATCTGCAAACGCTATTTCCTTGCTAGGAAGTGTCGCATTTACATTCATTCGAAGTGTAGACGAGGAATACATGACACTTCGCAATGTATATTATATCCTATCATGAAACATAGTTTTGAGATGCAATATCTCGTTTTATGAAGCATTTGAACTCTATTGCTTCGATACGTAGACATCTGCAAACGCTCTTTCCTTGCAAGGAAGTGTCGCATTAACGTTCATATGAAGTATAGACGAGGAATACATAACACTTCGCAAATCATATTATATCTTACCATGAAACATGGAAATGAGATGCGATATCGCGTTTTAAGAAGCATTAGAACTCGATTGCTACGATACGTAGACATCTGCAAACGCTATTTCTTTGCAAGGAAGTGTCGCATTTACATTCATTTGAAGTGTAGAAAGGAATACATAACACTTCGCAAATCATATTATTTCTTACCATGAAACATGGAAATGAGATGCGATATCGCGTTTTAAGGAGCATTAGAACTCTATTGCTACGATACGTAGACATCTGCAAACGCTCTTTCCTTGCAAGGAAGTGTCGCATTAACGTTCATATGAAGTGTAGACGAGGAATACATAACACTTCGCAAATCATATTATATCTTACCATGAAACATAGAAATGAGATACGATATCGCGTTTTAAGAATCATAAGAACTCTATTGCTACGATACGTAGATATCTGCAAACGCTATTTCCTAGCGAGGAGGTGTCGCATTCACATTCATTTGAAGTGTAGACGAGGAATACATAACACTTCGCAAATCATATTATATCTTACCATGAAGCATAGAAATGAGATGCGACATCGCGTTTTTTGAAGCATTAGAAATCTATTGCCACGATACGTAGACATCTGCAAACGCTATTTCCTTGCTAGGAAGTGTCGCATTTACATTCATTCGAAGTGTAGACGAGGAATACATGACACTTCGCAATGTATATTATATCCTATCATGAAACATAGTTTTGAGATGCAATATCTCGTTTTAAGAAGCATTTGAACTCTATTGCTTCGATACGTAGACATCTGCAAACGCTCTTTCCTTGCAAGGAAGTGTCGCATTAACGTTCATATGAAGTGTAGACGAGGAATACATAACACTTCGCAAATCATATTATATCTTACCATGAAACATGGAAATGAGATGCGATATCGCGTTTTAAGAAGCATTAGAACTCGATTGCTACGATACGTAGACATCTGCAAACGCTATTTCTTTGCAAGGAAGTGTCGCCTTTACATTCATTTGAAGTGTAGACGAGGAATACATAACACTTCGCAAATCATGTTATATCTTACCATGAAACATAGAAATGAGATGCGATATCGCGTTTTAATAAGCATTAGAACTCTATCGCTACGATACCTAGACATCTGCAAACACTATTTCTTTGCAAGGAAGTGTCGCATTTACATTCATTTGAAGTGTAGACGAGTAATACATAACACTTCGCAAATCATATTATATCTTACCAAGAAACATAGAAATGAGGTGCGATATCGCGTTTTAAGAAGCATTAGAACTCTATCGCTACGATACCTAGACATCTGCAGACGCTATTTCCTAGCAAGGAAGAGTCGCATTTACATTCATTTGAAGTGTAGTCGAGGAATACATAACACTTCGCAAATCATATTCTATCTTACCATGAAACATAGAAATGAGATGCGATATCGCGTTTTAAGAAGCATTAGAACCCTATTCCTACGATAGGTAGACATTTGCAAACGCTATTTCCTTGCAAGGAAGTGTCGCATTTACATTCATTTGAAGTGTAGACGAGGAATACATAACACTTCGCAAATCATATTATTTCTTACCATGAAACATGGAAATGAGATGCGATATCGCGTTTTAAGAAGCATTAGAACTCTATTGCTACGATACGTAGACATCTGCAAACGCTATTTCTTTGCAAGGAAGTGTCGCATTTACATTCATTTGAAGTGTAGACGAGGAATACATAACACTTCGCAAATCATATTATATCTTACCATGAAACATGGAAATGAGATGCGATATCGCGTTTTAAGAAGCATTAGTACTCTATTGCTACGATACGTAGACATCTGCAAACGCTATTTCTTTGCAAGGAAGTGTCGCATTTACATTCATTTGAAGTGTAGACTAGGAATACATAAAACTTCGCAAATCATGTTATATCTTACCATGAAACATAGAAATAAGATGCGAAATCGCGATTTAAGAATCATAAGAACTCTATTGCTACGATAGGTAGACATCTGCAAACGCTATTTCCTTGCAAGGAAGAGTCGCATTTACATTCATTTGAAGTGTAGACGAGGAATACATAACACTTCGCAAATCATATTATATCCTACCATGAAACATAGAAATGAGATGCGATATCGCGTTTTAAGAAGCATTAGAACTCTATTGCTACGATACGTAGACATCTGCAAACGCTATTTGTTTGCAAGGAAGTGTCGCATTTACATTCATTTGAAGTGTAGACGAGGAATACATAACACTTCGCAAATCATATTATATCTTACCATGAAACATAGAAATGAGGTGCGATATCGCGTTTTAAGAAGCATTAGAACTCTATCACTACGATACCTAGACATCTGCAGACGCTATTTCCTAGCAAGGAAGTTTCGCATTTACATTCATTTGAAGTGTAGTCGAGGAATACATAACACTTCGCAAATCATATTATATCTTACCATGAAACATAGAAATGAGATACGATATCGCGTTGTAAGAATCATAAGAACACTATTGCTACGATACGTAGACATCTGCAAACGCTATTTCCTACCAAGGAAGTGTTGCATTTACATTCATATAAAGTGTAGACGAGGAATACATAACACTTCGCAAATCATATTATATCTTACCTTGAAACATAGAAATGAGATGCGATATCGCGTTTTAAGAAGCATTAGAACCCTATTGCTACGATAGGTAGACATCTGCAAACGCTATTTCCTAGCAAGGAAATGTCGCATTTACATTCATTTGAAGTGTAGACGAGGAATACATAACACTTCGCAAATCATATTATGTGACGTCAGGCGTAGCGCCTGCCACCCATTACATACGTCAGCATCCTCGTAACCTCCAGCATCGACCCCTGGACACAGGCAACCTGCAATACTCGCCTGAAGTATCGGCAACCAGCAGTGTTCGCGCGCGCACAACCGCACGCACTCAGTCGTACCTGCAGGGACCACTGTCTCGCTCGCACCTACGAGCAACCCTATCGCCCTCTCGTCAGGAATTCCGCCCAACAGAGAGAAGAAGCCGCAATCCATCGCCGCAATGGGGACTTTTCCAGTTCAGGGAATCTACGTTGCCTGAACCTACGTACTATTTTTAGAATAAGCCTATAATACTCATAGATATAAGTTCTCGACACGAATTGTAACACACCACAACACACATGTAATTCTAAGTCCTTATTCTTAAGATTAGACGCTAAGATGCGCCTAGGCTATCGGCACGTGCCGCTAGCCCCACCACGAGCCGCGAGTCCCCACTCGCTGGACCGCGCGCTCCCTACCAAGAGCGCTTGCGACCGTAGCGCCTCGCGAACCGAGGAGGTCCCAGACACGCCTCAAGAGACGCATTCGAGTCCTCGGTCTTCTAGAGTTAACATCGATCTTCCATCTCAAGCCGCCTCAATGTGGGGCCTAGGCTACTCGTTGCTATTTCCATTTTACTAGTTCTAACTTAGAATAATTTCACTTTTGTATACTTTAACTTAGAATATATTTTACTTTAGTTACTAAATCCAATCTACAAGTTCTTTTACCAGTTCTACTAGTTCCTATTCCAATAATTACTAAATCTAAACATAATATACTAGTTCTTACGTTAAAACATTATTCTTAAACTACGAATTCTACGACGTGTTCCTTCCAACAACTGGGTTGCGTTTGTTCACCTTGAAGGAGTATAGAACTCAGCTTTGCGACGTTGCGATAGAGCGGACCGCCGCTTATCCTTCTGAACATTGCCTGAAAGTACAGAAAAACTGGGTGAATGAAACGCGGATCCGGTTCGCGAAGAACACGACGCGCGGGTCGTAAGAATTTTATGCGTTCACTTGTTCGTGAATACCTGGGAGATACACCCCGAGTCCTCGTACCGCAGCAACCTGTCGTCATCGTTCCGGTTCAGTCACAGTTTTCCGAAACGCTGATCAACGCCGATTCGCCTGCCTTTGCAGCCAACGTCTCTGCAATATCCACAGTCTCCGCTGAGTCTACTCTGCATCCGGACCGCTGTTTCCCGTTTTGCTGGAAGTTGATCAAAGTCACCGTCAACATCAACCGACCGATCGCTGCATCGATACCTACCAACGACCCTCGACGCACATTCTACCTGCGTATCGAGACTGAAGCCAGCGAAAGGTAAGGCTTTTCCATCATATCGCGAGTGTTTTTACCGCGTCGCGTACGCCAAAAATATCGGACCAGGTCGTAACGCGTTCCCGCGGACCGAAACCCGTATAAATAGGCTCGTGTCGTGAAGCCTCCGGATAAACGAAAAATTCTTTCGCCGGACGTGACATTATATCTTACCATGAAACATAGAAATGAGATGCGATATCGCGTTTTAAGAATCATATGAACTCTATTGCTACGATACGTAGACATCTGCAATCGCAATTTCCTTTCAAGGAAGTGTCGCATTTACATTCATTTGAAGTGTAGACGAGGAATACATGACACTTCGCAAATCATATTATATCTTACCATGAAACATAGAAATGAGATGCGATATCGCGTTTTAAGAATCATAAGAACACTATTGCTACGATAAGTAGACATCTGCAAACGCTATTTCCTTGCAAGGAAGTGTCGCATTTACATTCATTTGATGTGTAGACGAGGAATACATAACACTTCGCAAATCATATTATATCTTACCATGAAACATAGAAATGAGATGCGATATCTCGTTTTAAGAAGTATTAGAACACTATTGCTACGATAGGTAGACAACTGCAAACGCTATTTCCTTGCAAGGAAGTTTCGCATTCACATTCATTTGAAGTGTAGACGAGGAATACATAACACTTCGCAAATCATATTATATCTTACCATGAAAGATAGAAATGAGATGCGATATCGTGTTTTAAGAATCATAAGAACTCTATTGCTACGATACGTAAACAACTGCAAACGCTATTTCCTTGCAAGGAAGTGTCGCATTTACATTCATTTGAAGTGTAGACGAGGAATACATAACACTTCGCAAATCATATTATATCTTACCATGAAACATAGAAATGAGATGCGATATCGCGTTTTAAGAAACATTAGAAATCTATTGCTACGATACGTAGACATCGGCAAGCGCTATTTCCTTGCAAGGAAGTGTCGCATTAACATTCATATGAAGTGTAGACGAGGAATACATAACACTTCGCAAATCATATTATATCTTACCATGAAACATGGAAATGAGATGCGATATCGCGTTTTAAGAAGCATTAGAACTCTATTGCTACGATACGTAGACATCTGCAAACGCTATTTCTTTGCAAGGAAGTGTCGCATTTACATTCATTTGAAGTGTAGACGAGGAATACATAACACTTCGCAAATCATGTTATATCTTACCATGAAACACAGAAATGAGATGCGATTTCGCGTTTTAATAAGCATTAGAACTCTACTGCTACGATAGGTAGACATCAGCAAACGCTATTTCCTTTCAAGGAAGTGTCGCATTTACATTCATTTGAAGTGTAGACGTGGAATACATCACACTTCGCAAATCATATTATATCTTACCATGAAACATAGAAATGAGATGCGATATTGTGTTTTGAGAAGCATTAGAACTCTATCGCAACGATACCTAGACATCTGCAGACGCTATGTCCTTTCAAGGATGTATCGCATTTACATTCATATGAAGTGTAGACGAGGAATACATAACACTTCGCAAATCATATTATATCTTACCATGAAACATAGAAATGAGATGCGATATCGCGTTTTAAGAAACATTAGAAATCTATTGCTACGATACGTAGACATCGGCAAGCGCTATTTCCTTGCAAGGAAGTGTCGCATTGACATTCATATGAAGTGTAGACGAGGAATACATAACACTTCGCAAATCATATTATATCTTACCATGAAACATGGAAATGAGATGCGATATCGCGTTTTAAGAAGCATTAGAACTCTATTGCTACGATACGTAGACATCTGCAAACGCTATTTCTTTGCAAGGAAGTGTCGCATTTACATTCATTTGAAGTGTAGACGAGGAATACATAACACTTCGCAAATCATGTTATATCTTACCATGAAACACAGAAATGAGATGCGATTTCGCGTTTTAATAAGCATTAGAACTCTACTGCTACGATAGGTAGATATCTGCAAACGCTATTTCCTTTCAAGGAAGTGTCGCATTTACATTCATTTGATGTGTAGACGTGGAATACATCACACTTCGCAAATCATATTATATCTCACAATGAAACATAGAAAAGGGATGCGATATTGTGTTTTGAGAAACATTAGAACTCTATCGCTACGATACCTAGACGTCTGCAGACGCTATGTCCTTTCAAGGAAGTATCGCATTTACATTCATTTGAAGTGTAGACGAGGAATACATAACACTTCGCAAATCATATTATATCTTACCATGAAACATAGAAATGAGGTGCGATATCGCGTTTTAAGAAGCATTAGAACTCTATCGCTACGATACCTAGACATCTGCAGAGGCTATTTCCTAGCAAGGAAGTGTCGCATTTACATTCATTTGAAGTGTAGACGCGGAATACATAACACTTCGCAAATCATATTATATCTTACCATGAAGCATAGAAATGAGGTGCGATATCGCGTTTTAAGAAGCATTAGAACACTATCGCTACGATACCTAGACATCTGCAGACGCTATTTCCTAGCAAGGAAGTGTCGCATTTACAATCATTTGAAGTGTAGACGAGGAATACATAACACTTCGCAAATCATATTATATCTTACCATGAAACATAGAAATGAGATGCGATATCGCGTTTTAAGAAGCATTAGAAATCTATTGCTACGATACGTAGACATCTGCAAACGCTATTTCCTTGCAAGGAAGTGTCGCATTTACATTCATTTGATGTGTAGACGGGGGATACATAACACTTCGCAAATCATATTATATCTTACCATGAAGCATAGAAATGAGATACGAAATCGCGTTGTAAGAATCATAAGAACTCCTTTGCTACGATACGTAGACATCTGCAAACGCTATTTCCTTGCAAGGAAGTGTCGCATTTACATTCATTTGAAGTGTAGACGAGGAATACATAGCACTTCGCAAATCATGTTATATCTTACCATGAAACATAGAAATGAGATGCGAAATCGCGATTTAAGAATCATAAGAACTCTATTGCTACGATAGGTAGACATCTGCAAACGCTATTTCTTTGCAAGGAAGTGTCGCATTTACATTCATTTGAAGTGTAGACGAGGAATACATAACACTTCGCAAATCATATTATTTCTTACTATGAAACATGGAAATGAGATGCGATATCGCGTTTTAAGAAGCATTAGAACTCTATTGCTACGATACGTAGACATCTGCAAACGCTACTTCTTTGCAAGGAAGTGTCGCATTTACATTCATTTGAAGTGTAGACGAGGAATACATAACACTTCGCAAATCATATTATATCTTACCATGATACATGGAAATGAGATGCGATATCGCGTTTTAAGAAGCATTAGTACTCTATTGCTACGATACGTAGACATCTGCAAACGCTATTTCTTTGCAAGGAAGTGTCGCATTTACATTCATTTGAAGTGTAGACGAGGAATACATAACACTTCGCAAATCATATTACATCTTACCATGAAACATAGAAATGAGATGCGATATCGCGTCTTAAGAAGCATTAGAACTCTATTGCTACGATACGTAGACATCTGCAAACGCTCTTTCCTTGCAAGGAAGTGTCGCATTAACGTTCATATGAAGTGTAGACGAGGAATACATAACACTTCGCAAATCATATTATATCTTACCATGAAACATAGAAATGAGGTGCGATATCGCGTTTTAAGAAGCATTAGAACTCTATCGCTACGATACCTAGACATCTGCAGACGCTATTTCCTAGCAAGGAAGTGTCGCATTTACATTCATTTGAAGTGTAGACGAGGAATACATAACACTTCGTAAATCATATTATATCTTACCATGAAACATAGAAATGAGATACGATATCGCGTTTTAAGAATCATAAGAACACTATTGCTACGATACGTAGACATCTGCAAACGCTATTTCCTACCAAGGAAGTGTCGCATTTACATTCATATGAAGTGTAGACGAGGAATACATAACACTTCGCAAATCATATTATATCATACCATGAAACATAGAAATGAGATGCGATATCGCTTTTTAAGAAGCATTAGAACACTATTGCTACGATACGTAGACATCTGCAAACGCTATTTCCTACCAAGGAAGTGTCGCATTTACATTCATATGAAGTGTAGACGAAGAATACATAACACTTCGCAAATCATATTATATCTTACCATGAAACATAGAAATGAGGTGCGATATCGCGATTTAAGAAGCATTAGAACTCTATCACTACGATACCTAGACATCTGCAGACGCTATTTCCTAGCAAGGAAGTTTCGCATTTACGTTCATTTGAAGTGTAGACGAGGAATACATAACACTTCGCAAATCATATTATATCTTACCATGATACATGGAAATGAGATGCGATATCGCGTTTTAAGAAGCATTAGTACTCTATTGCTACGATACGTAGACATCTGCAAACGCTATTTCTTTGCAAGGAAGTGTCGCATTTACATTCATTTGAAGTGTAGACGAGGAATACATAACACTTCGCAAATCATATTATATCTTACCATGAAACATAGAAATGAGATGCGATATCGCGTTGTAAGAATCATAAGAACTCCTTTGCTACGATACGTAGACATCTGCAAACGCTATTTCCTTGCAAGGAAGTGTCGCATTTACATTCATTTGAAGTGTAGAAGAGGAATACGTAGCACTTCGCAAATCATGTTATATCTTACCATGAAACATAGAAATGAGATGCGACATCGCGTTTTAAGAAGCATTAGAAATCTATTGCCACGATACGTAGACATCTGCAAACGCTATTTCCTTGCTAGGAAGTGTCGCATTTACATTCCTTCGAAGTGTAGACGAGGAATACATGACACTTCGCAATGTATATTATATCCTATCATGAAACATAGTTTTGAGATGCAATATCTCGTTGTAAGAAGCATTTGAACTCTATTGCTTCGATACGTAGACATCTGCAAACGCTCTTTCCTTGCAAGGAAGTGTCGCATTAACGTTCATATGAAGTGTAGACGAGGAATACATAACACTTCGCAAATCATATTATTTCTTACCATGAAACATGGAAATGAGATGCGATATCGCGTTTTAAGAAGCATTAGAACTCTATTGCTACGATACGTAGACATCTGCAAACGCTATTTCTTTGCAAGGAAGTGTCGCATTTACATTCATTTGAAGTGTAGACGAGGAATACATGACACTTCGCAAATCATATTATATCTTACCATGAAACATGGAAATGAGATGCGATATCGCGTTTTAAGAAGCATTAGAACTCTATTGCTACGATACGTAGACATCTGCAAACGCTATTTCTTTGCAAGGAAGTGTCGCATTTACATTCATTTGAAGTGTAGACGAGGAATACATAACACTTCGCAAATCAGATTATATCTTACCATGAAACATAGAAATGAGGTGCGATATCGCGTTTTAAGAAGCATTAGAACTCTATCGCTACGATACCTAGACATCTGCAGACGCTATTTCCTAGCAAGGAAGTGTCGCATTTACATTCATTTGAAGTGTAGACGAGGAATACATAACACTTCGTAAATCATATTATATCTTACCATGAAACATAGAAATGAGATACGATATCGCGTTTTAAGAATCACAAGAACACTATTGCTACGATACGTAGACATCTGCAAACGCTATTTCCTACCAAGGAAGTGTCGCATTTACATTCATATGAAGTGTAGACGAAGAATACATAACACTTCGCAAATCATATTATATCTTACCATGAAACATAGAAATGAGGTGCGATATCGCGATTTAAGAAGCATTAGAACTCTATCACTACGATACCTAGACATCTGCAGACGCTATTTCCTAGCAAGGAAGTTTCGCATTTACGTTCATTTGAAGTGTAGACGAGGAATACATAACACTTCGCAAATCATATTATATCTTACCATGATACATGGAAATGAGATGCGATATCGCGTTTTAAGAAGCATTAGTACTCTATTGCTACGATACGTAGACATCTGCAAACGCTATTTCTTTGCAAGGAAGTGTCGCATTTACATTCATTTGAAGTGTAGACGAGGAATACATAACACTTCGCAAATCATATTATATCTTACCATGAAACATAGAAATGAGGTGCGATATCGCGTTTTAAGAAGCATTAGAACTCTATCGCTACGATACCTAGACATCTGCAGACGCTATTTCCTAGCAAGGAAGTGTCGCATTTACATTCATTTGAAGTGTAGACGAGGAATACATAACACTTCGTAAATCATATTATATCTTACCATGAAACATAGAAATGAGATACGATATCGCGTTTTAAGAATCATAAGAACACTATTGCTACGATACCTAGACATCTGCAGACGCTATTTCCTTGCAAGGAAGTTTCGCATTTACATTCATTTGAAGTGTAGACGAGGAATACGTAACACTTCGCAAATCATATTATATCTTACCATGAAACATAGAAATGAGGTGCGATATCGCGTTTTAAGAAGCATTAGAACTCTATCACTACGATACCTAGACATCTGCAGACGCTATTTCCTAGCAAGGAAGTTTCGCATTTACGTTCATTTGAAGTGTAGACGAGGAATACATAACACTTCGCAAATCATATTATATCTTACCATGATACATGGAAATGAGATGCGATATCGCGTTTTAAGAAGCATTAGTACTCTATTGCTACGATACGTAGACATCTGCAAACGCTATTTCTTTGCAAGGAAGTGTCGCATTTACATTCATTTGAAGTGTAGACGAGGAATACATAACACTTCGCAAATCATATTATATCTTACCATGAAACATAGAAATGAGATGCGATATCGCGTTGTAAGAATCATAAGAACTCCTTTGCTACGATACGTAGACATCTGCAAACGCTATTTCCTTGCAAGGAAGTGTCGCATTTACATTCATTTGAAGTGTAGAAGAGGAATACGTAGCACTTCGCAAATCATGTTATATCTTACCATGAAACATAGAAATGAGATGCGACATCGCGTTTTAAGAAGCATTAGAAATCTATTGCCACGATACGTAGACATCTGCAAACGCTATTTCCTTGCTAGGAAGTGTCGCATTTACATTCCTTCGAAGTGTAGACGAGGAATACATGACACTTCGCAATGTATATTATATCCTATCATGAAACATAGTTTTGAGATGCAATATCTCGTTGTAAGAAGCATTTGAACTCTATTGCTTCGATACGTAGACATCTGCAAACGCTCTTTCCTTGCAAGGAAGTGTCGCATTAACGTTCATATGAAGTGTAGACGAGGAATACATAACACTTCGCAAATCATATTATTTCTTACCATGAAACATGGAAATGAGATGCGATATCGCGTTTTAAGAAGCATTAGAACTCTATTGCTACGATACGTAGACATCTGCAAACGCTATTTCTTTGCAAGGAAGTGTCGCATTTACATTCATTTGAAGTGTAGACGAGGAATACATGACACTTCGCAAATCATATTATATCTTACCATGAAACATGGAAATGAGATGCGATATCGCGTTTTAAGAAGCATTAGAACTCTATTGCTACGATACGTAGACATCTGCAAACGCTATTTCTTTGCAAGGAAGTGTCGCATTTACATTCATTTGAAGTGTAGACGAGGAATACATAACACTTCGCAAATCATATTATATCTTACCATGAAACATAGAAATGAGGTGCGATATCGCGTTTTAAGAAGCATTAGAACTCTATCGCTACGATACCTAGACATCTGCAGACGCTATTTCCTAGCAAGGAAGTGTCGCATTTACATTCATTTGAAGTGTAGACGAGGAATACATAACACTTCGTAAATCATATTATATCTTACCATGAAACATAGAAATGAGATACGATATCGCGTTTTAAGAATCACAAGAACACTATTGCTACGATACGTAGACATCTGCAAACGCTATTTCCTACCAAGGAAGTGTCGCATTTACATTCATATGAAGTGTAGACGAAGAATACATAACACTTCGCAAATCATATTATATCTTACCATGAAACATAGAAATGAGGTGCGATATCGCGATTTAAGAAGCATTAGAACTCTATCACTACGATACCTAGACATCTGCAGACGCTATTTCCTAGCAAGGAAGTTTCGCATTTACGTTCATTTGAAGTGTAGACGAGGAATACATAACACTTCGCAAATCATATTATATCTTACCATGATACATGGAAATGAGATGCGATATCGCGTTTTAAGAAGCATTAGTACTCTATTGCTACGATACGTAGACATCTGCAAACGCTATTTCTTTGCAAGGAAGTGTCGCATTTACATTCATTTGAAGTGTAGACGAGGAATACATAACACTTCGCAAATCATATTATATCTTACCATGAAACATAGAAATGAGGTGCGATATCGCGTTTTAAGAAGCATTAGAACTCTATCGCTACGATACCTAGACATCTGCAGACGCTATTTCCTAGCAAGGAAGTGTCGCATTTACATTCATTTGAAGTGTAGACGAGGAATACATAACACTTCGTAAATCATATTATATCTTACCATGAAACATAGAAATGAGATACGATATCGCGTTTTAAGAATCATAAGAACACTATTGCTACGATACCTAGACATCTGCAGACGCTATTTCCTTGCAAGGAAGTTTCGCATTTACATTCATTTGAAGTGTAGACGAGGAATACGTAACACTTCGCAAATCATATTATATCTTACCATGAAACATAGAAATGAGGTGCGATATCGCGTTTTAAGAAGCATTAGAACTCTATCACTACGATACCTAGACATCTGCAGACGCTATTTCCTAGCAAGGAAGTTTCGCATTTACATTCATTTGAAGTGTAGTCGAGGAATACATAACACTTCGCAAATCATATTATATCTTACCATGAAACATAGAAATGAGATACGATATCGCGTTGTAAGAATCATAAGAACACTATTGCTACGATACGTAGACATCTGCAAACGCTATTTCCTACCAAGGAAGTGTTGCATTTACATTCATATAAAATGTAGACGAGGAATACATAACACTTCGCAAATCATATTATATCTTACCTTGAAACATAGAAATGAGATGCGATATCGCGTTTTAAGAAGCATTAGAACCCTATTGCTACGATAGGTAGACATCTGCAAACGCTATTTCCTAGCAAGGAAATGTCGCATTTACATTCATTTGAAGTGTAGACGAGGAATACATAACACTTCGCAAATCATATTATGTGACGTCAGGCGTAGCGCCTGCCACCCATTACATACGTCAGCATCCTCGTAACCTCCAGCATCGACCCCTGGACACAGGCAACCTGCAATACTCGCCTGAAGTATCGGCAACCAGCAGTGTTCGCGCGCGCACAACCGCACGCACTCAGTCGTACCTGCAGGGACCACTGTCTCGCTCGCACCTACGAGCAACCCTATCGCCCTCTCGTCAGGAATTCCGCCCAACAGAGAGAAGAAGTCGCAATCCATCGCCGCAATGGGGACTTTTCCAGTTCAGGGAATCTACGTTGCCTGAACCTACGTACTATTTTTAGAATAAGCCTATAATACTCATAGATATAAGTACTCGACACGAATTGTAACACACCACAACACACATGTAATTCTAAGTCCTTATTCTTAAGATTAGACGCTAAGATGCGCCTAGGCTATCGGCACGTGCCGCTAGCCCCACCACGAGCCGCGAGTCCCCACTCGCTGGACCGCGCGCTCCCTACCAAGAGCGCTTGCGACCGTAGCGCCTCGCGAACCGAGGAGGTCCCAGACACGCCTCAAGAGACGCATTCGAGTCCTCGGTCTTCTAGAGTTAACATCGATCTTCCATCTCAAGCCGCCTCAATGTGGGGCCTAGGCTACTCGTTGCTATTTCCATTTTACTAGTTCTAACTTAGAATAATTTCACTTTTGTATACTTTAACTTAGAATATATTTTACTTTAGTTACTAAATCCAATCTACAAGTTCTTTTACCAGTTCTACTAGTTCCTATTCCAATAATTACTAAATCTAAACATAATATACTAGTTCTTACGTTAAAACATTATTCTTAAACTACGAATTCTACGACGTGTTCCTTCCAACAACTGGGTTGCGTTTGTTCACCTTGAAGGAGTATAGAACTCAGCTTTGCGACGTTGCGATAGAGCGGACCGCCGCTTATCCTTCTGAACATTGCCTGAATGTACAGAAAAACTGGGTGAATGAAACGTGGATCCGGTTCGCGAAGAACACGACGCGCGGGCCGTAAGAATTTTATGCGTTCACTTGTTCGTGAATACCTGGGAGATACACCCCGAGTCCTCGTACCGCAGCAACCTGTCGTCATCGTTCCGGTTCAGTCACAGTTTTCCGAAACGCTGATCAACGCCGATTCGCCTGCCTTTGCAGCCAACGTCTCTGCAATATCCACAGTCTCCGCTGAATCTACTCTGCATCCGGACCGCTGTTTCCCGTTTTGCTGGAAGTTGATCAAAGTCACCGTCAACATCAACCGACCGATCGCTGCATCGATACCTACCAACGACCCTCGACGCACATTCTACCTGCGTATCGAGACTGAAGCCAGCGAAAGGTAAGGCTTTTCCATCATATCGCGAGTGTTTTTACCGCGTCGCGTACGCCAAAAATATCGGACCAGGTCGTAACGCGTTCCCGCGGACCGAAACCCGTATAAATAGGCTCGTGTCGTGAAGCCTCCGGATAAACGAAAAATTCTTTCGCCGGACGTGACATTATATCTTACCATGAAACATAGAAATGAGATGCGATATCGCGTTTTAAGAATCATATGAACTCTATTGCTACGATACGTAGACATCTGCAATCGCAATTTCCTTTCAAGGAAGTGTCGCATTTACATTCATTTGAAGTGTAGACGAGGAATACATGACACTTCGCAAATCATATTATATCTTACCATGAAACATAGAAATGAGATGCGATATCGCGTTTTAAGAATCATATGAACTCTATTGCTACGATACGTAGGCATCTGCAAACGCTATTTCCTAGCGAGGAAGTGTCGCATTCACATTCATTTGAAGTGTAGACGAGGAATACATAACACTTCGCAAATCATGTTATATCTTACCATGAAACATAGAACTGAGATGCGATATCGCGTTTTAAGAATCATATGAACTCTATTGCTACGATACGTAGGCATCTGCAACCGCTATTTCCTTGCAAGGAAGTGTCGCATTTACATTCATTTGAATCGCATACGAGGAATGCATAAGACTTCGCAATGAATATTATATCTTATCATGAAACATAGATATGAGATGCAATATCTCGTTTTAAGAAGCATTTGAACTCTATTGCTTCGATACGTAGACATCAGCAAACGCTATTTCCTTGCAAGGAAGTGTCGCATTTACATTCATTTGATGTGTAGACGAGGAATACATAACACTTCGCAAATCATATTATATCTTACCATGAAACATAGAAATGAGATGCGATATCTCGTTTTAAGAAGCATTAGAACACTATTGCTACGATAGGTAGACAACTGCAAACGCTATTTCCTTGCAAGGAAGTGTCGCATTCACATTCATTTGAAGTGTAGACGAGGAATACATAACACTTCGCAAATCATATTATATCTTACCATGAAAGATAGAAATGAGATGCGATATCGCGTTTTAAGAATCATAAGAACTCTATTGCTACGATACGTAAACAACTGCAAACGCTATTTCCTTGCAAGGAAGTGTCGCATTTACATTCATTTGAATCGCATACGAGGAATGCATAAGACTTCGCAATGAATATTATATCTTATCATGAAACATAGAAATGAGATGCGATATCGCGTTTTAAGAAGCATTAGAAATCTATAGCTACGATACGTAGACATCTGCAAGCGCTATTTCCTTGCTAGGAAGTGTCGCATTTACACTCATTTGAATAGTAGACGAGGAATACATGACACATCGCAAATCATATTATATCTTACCATGAAACATAGAAATGAGATGCGATATCGCGTTTTAAGAAGCATTTGAAATCTGTAGCTACGATACGTAGACATCTGCAAACGCTATTTCCTTGCTAGGAAGTGTTGTAACGTCAGGCGCACCGCCTGCCACCCTCCGGCGTCCACCTCATCATCCCCAGCATCCGTATCCGGAGCCCCTGCACACGGGCCACCCGCCGACTCGCCGTCCCTACAGAAGGAGACAAAGGTACGAGAGGGAAGAAGGATGCAGCATGCCGCGCCCACGCGCGTTCTCCGCACACGAGGGGGAGGACTTCACCCCGTATTACGAGGGCGAGGAGCTCTCCGACACGTACTGGGTCGAATCCCCAGCGATCACGAAGCCCTATACGTACTTCTCGTACATGTGGGATTAGAATAAGCACACTACTCACCTATGTACATACACACCAACACACACCTAGATTTAAGTGAATATATGTATATGTTTCATTCATGCACGGTTATGTTCCGTTGCACTCGCGCGCACACTCGACGCTCGCGGCTCACGCTTAACGCGGACCGCGCCCCACTCCGAACGGCCGCCCCACCACGAGGGCCGAGCGGCCGCCCTACTCCGACCGTCCGCCCCACCGCGAGTGCCCAGCGACTCGCGCGCCGCGCGACCCGAGGAGGTCGCGGACGCGAGATCCGAGAGTCAGTTCCTATCTCACCTCCGAACCGAAGAGTTCCTATCTCACCTCCGAACCGAAGAGTTCCTATCTCATCTCCGAACCGAAGAGTTCCTAACTCTCCTCCGAACCGAGGAGTTCTAATCCAGCATCCGAACGATGCACTTCCGATCCGAGCAATAGGCTCATTCGCAACGGGCAATTAGCTCTAATGCATTCGTCTCTATCCATACTCCCATAGCGGAGTCCATTCGATACTTTATACTATTTCTAATTCTCATTGTAATCGTTAGTCAGTAACTTAGAATTTAGTCAAGTGTATCTAGTATATCGAAATCATAGAATATAGTTTATTTTTACCAGATTCAAAGTATCTTTATTCGAGTTCAAATACAATTCCTTAATATCTAATCCACGGGTACGCTCGCGATTATTCTATTTCTATATCTCATCTGCGATAGTCTTGAGGCTCGACGACTAGAGCGAACCAACGCTTAGCCGCGCCGTACTCGACCGAAGTTCAAGTATTCTCGATGAGCCTTGCACCTCCGACAAAGCGTACACGACGCGCGGGGAGGAGAGAGTTTATTCGTCGTCTCGCTCGGGAATACGTGGGTGATGCACCAGAATATTCAATTTCCTACGTTCGAGTCCTGGTTCCTGTGAAGGAGGTTTCCTTCGCCGCACGACCCGTACGAGTCGCCAATCGTCAGGGCCAAACGCCGATACCTGCCAGCCGGAGTCAACCCGCCTGGACGCTTATTCCCGTAGACGTACCTCCGTTCCAGCCGTACGCCGCCGCCATCCCGGTTGTGGATCAAAGGCGCTCCAGGTACCTGGAAAGAGAAATCAGACAGCGGAATCAAGCCTTCGCAATGTAAGTTTAGTGTTAATTACCGTTTTATTGAGTCCGAAACGCCAACGAACCCGGTCCGGACGCAATTCGCGTTATTTTCGGGAACGGTTACGACTTTGTGCAACCGTTGCGAGCGCAACCGCACCTCGGGACGTGACACTACGATACGTAGACATCTGCAAACGCTATTTCCTAGCGAGGAAGTATCGCATTCACATTCATTTGAAGTGTAGACGAGGAATACGTGACACTTCGCAAATCATATTATATCTTACCATGAAACATAGAAATGAGATGCGATATCGCCTTTTAAGAAGCATTAGAAATCTATTGCTACGATACGTAGACATCTGCAAACGCTATTTCTTTCCAAGGAAGTGTCGCATTTACATTCTTTTGAAGTGTAGACGAGGAATACATCACACTTCGCAAATCATATTATATCTTACCATGAAACATAGAAATGAGATGCGATATTGTGTTTTGAGAAGCATTAGAACCCTATCGCTACGATACCTAGACATCTGCAGATACTATTTCCATTCAAGGAAGTGTCGCATTTACATTCATTTGAAGTGTAGACGAGGAGTACATAACACTTCGCAAATCATATTATATCTTACCATAAAACATAGAAATGAGATGCGATATCGCGTTTTAAGAAGCATTAGAAATCTATTGCTACGATACGTAGACATCTGCAAACGCTATTTCCTTGCAAGGAAGTGTCGCATTTACATTCATTTGAAGTGTAGACGAGGAATACATAACACTTCGCAAATCATATTATATCTTACCATGAAACATTGAATTGAGATCGATATCGCGTTTTAACAATCATAAGAACTCCTTTCCTACGATACGTAGACATGTGCAAACGCTATTTCCTTGCAAGGAAGTGTCGCATTTACATTCATTTGATGTGTAGACGAGGAATACATAACACTTCGCAAATCATATTATATCTTACCATGAAGCATAGAAATGAGATGCGATATCGCGTTTTAAGAAGCATTAGAACTCTATTGCTACTATGGGCAGACATCTGCAAACGCTATTTCCTTGCAAGGAAGTGTCGCATTTACATTCATTTGAAGTGTAGACGATGAATACATATCACTTCGCAAATCATATTATATCATACTATGAAACATAGAAATGAGATGCGATATCGCGTTTTAATAAGCATTAGATCTCTATCGCTACGATACCTAGACATCTGCAGACGCTATTTCGTAGCAAGGAAGTGTCGCATTTACATTCATTTGAAGTGTAGACGAGGAATACATAACACTTCGCAAATCATATTATATCTTACCATGAAACATAGAAATGAGATGCGATATTGTGTTTTGAGAAGCATTAGAACCCTATCGCTACGATACCTAGACATCTGCAGACGCAATTTCCTTTCAAGGAAGTGTCGCATTTACATTCCTTTGAAGTGTAGACGAGGAGTACATAACACTTCGCAAATCATATTATATCTTACCATGAAACATAGAAATGAGATGCGATATCGCGTTTTAAGAATCATAAGAACTCTATTGCTACGATTCGTAGACATCTGCAAACGCTATTTCTTTGCAAGGAAGTGTCGCATTTACGTTCATTTGAAGTGTAGACGAGGAATACATAACACTTCGCAAATCATATTATATCTTTCCATGAAACATAGAAATGAGGTGCGATATCGCGTTTTAAGAAGCATTAGAACTCTATCGCTACGATACCTAGATATCTGCAGACGCTATTTCCTAGCAAGGAAGTGTCGCATTTACATTCATTTGATGTGTAGACGAGGAATACATAACACTTCGCAAATTATATAATATCTTACCATGAAACATAGAAATGAGATGCGATATCGCGTTTTAAGAAGCATTAGAACTCTATTGCTACGATACCTAGACATCTGCAGACGCTATTTCCTAGCAAGGAAGTGTCGCATTTACATTCATTTGAAGTGTAGACGAGGAATGCATGACACCTCGCAAATCATATTATATCTTACCATGAAACATAGAAATGAGATGCGATATCGCGTTTTAAGAAGCATTAGAAATCTATTGCTACGATACGTAGACATCTGCAAACGCTATTTCTTTCCAAGGAAGTGTCGCATTTACATTCATTTGAAGTGTAGACGAGGAATACATAACACTTCGCAAATCATATTATATCTTACCATGAAACATAGAAATGAGATGCGATATCGCGTTTTAAGAAGCATTAGAATTCTATTGCTACGATAGGTAGACATCTGCAAACGCTATTTCCTTGCAAGGAAGTGTCGCATTTACATTCATTTGAAGTACAGACGAGGAAAACATAACACTTCGCAAATCATATTGTATCTTACCATGAAACATAGAAATGAGATGCGATATCGCGTTTTAAGCAGCATTAGAACTCTATTGCTGCGATACCTAGAAATCTGCAAAGGCTATTTCCTTGCAAGGAAGTGACGCATTTACATTCATTTGAATCGTATACGGGGAATGCATAACACTTCGCAATGAATATTATATCTTATCCTGAAACGTAGATATGAGATGCTATATCTCGTTTTAAGAAGCATTTGAACTCTATTGCTACGATACCTAGACATCTGCAGACGCTATTTCCTAGCAAGGAAGTGTCGCATTTACATTCATTTGAAGTGTAGACGAGGAATACATGACACTTCGCAAATCATATTATATCTTACCATGAAACATAGAAATGAGATGCGATATAGCGTTTTAAGAAGCATTAGAAATCTATTGCTACGATACGTAGACATCTGCAAACGCTATTTCCTTCCAAGGAGGTGTCGCATTTACATTCATTTGAAGTGTAGACGAGGAATACATAACACTTCGCAAATCATATTATATCTTACCATGAAACATAGAAATGAGATGCGATATCGCCTTTTAAGAAGCATTAGAAATCTATTGCTACGATACATAGACATCTGCAAACGCTATTTCTTTCCAAGGAAGTGTCGCATTTACATTCATTTGAAGTGTAGACGAGGAATACGTGACACTTCGCAAATCATATTATATCTTACCATGAAACATAGAAATGAGATGCGATATCGCGTTTTAAGAAGCATTAGAACTCTATTGCTACGATACCTAGACATCTGCAGACGCTATTTCCTAGCAAGGAAGTGTCGCATTTACATTCATTTGAAGTGTAGACGAGGAATACATAACAATTCGCAAATCATGTTATATCTTACCATGAAACATAGATGTGAGATGCGATATCGCCTTTTAAGAAGCATTAGAACTCTATTGCTACGACACCTAGACATCTGCAGACGCTATTTCCTACCAAGGAAGTGTCGCATTTACATTCATTTGAAGTGTAGACGAGGAATAAATAAGACTTCGCAAATCATATTATATCTTTCCATGAAACATAGAAATGAGGTGCGATATCGCGTTTTAAGAAGCATTAGAACTCTATCGCTACGATACCTAGATATCTGCAGACGCTATTTCCTAGCAAGGAAGTGTCGCATTTACATTCCTTTGATGTGTAGACGAGGAATACATAACACTTCGCAAATTATATAATATCTTACCATGAAACATAGAAATGAGATGCGATATCGCGTTTTAAGAAGCATTAGAACTCTATTGCAACGATACCTAGACATCTGCAGTCGCTATTTCCTAGCAAGGAAGTGTCGCATTTACATTCATTTGAAGTGTAGACGAGGAATACATAACACTTCGCAAATCATATCATATCTTACCATGAAGCATAGAAATGAGATGCGATATCGCGTTTTAAGAAGCATTAGAAATCTATTGCTACGATACGTAGACATCTGCAAACGCTATTTCCTTGCAAGGAAGTGTCGCATTTACATTCATTTGAAGTGTAGACGAGGAATACATAACACTTCGCAAATCATATTATATCTTACCATGAAACATTGAATTGAGATCGATATCGCGTTTTAACAATCATAAGAACTCCTTTCCTACGATACGTAGACATGTGCAAACGCTATTTCCTTGCAAGGAAGTGTCGCATTTACATTCATTTGATGTGTAGACGAGGAATACATAACACTTCGCAAATCATATTATATCTTACCATGAAGCATAGAAATGAGATGCGATATCGCGTTTTAAGAAGCATTAGAACTCTATTGCTACTATGGGCAGACATCTGCAAACGCTATTTCCTTGCAAGGAAGTGTCGCATTTACATTCATTTGAAGTGTAGACGATGAATACATATCACTTCGCAAATCATATTATATCATACTATGAAACATAGAAATGAGATGCGATATCGCGTTTTAATAAGCATTAGATCTCTATCGCTACGATACCTAGACATCTGCAGACGCTATTTCGTAGCAAGGAAGTGTCGCATTTACATTCATTTGAAGTGTAGACGAGGAATACATAACACTTCGCAAATCATATTATATCTTACCATGAAACATAGAAATGAGATGCGATATTGTGTTTTGAGAAGCATTAGAACCCTATCGCTACGATACCTAGACATCTGCAGACGCAATTTCCTTTCAAGGAAGTGTCGCATTTACATTCCTTTGAAGTGTAGACGAGGAGTACATAACACTTCGCAAATCATATTATATCTTACCATGAAACATAGAAATGAGATGCGATATCGCGTTTTAAGAATCATAAGAACTCTATTGCTACGATTCGTAGACATCTGCAAACGCTATTTCTTTGCAAGGAAGTGTCGCATTTACGTTCATTTGAAGTGTAGACGAGGAATACATAACACTTCGCAAATCATATTATATCTTTCCATGAAACATAGAAATGAGGTGCGATATCGCGTTTTAAGAAGCATTAGAACTCTATCGCTACGATACCTAGATATCTGCAGACGCTATTTCCTAGCAAGGAAGTGTCGCATTTACATTCATTTGATGTGTAGACGAGGAATACATAACACTTCGCAAATTATATAATATCTTACCATGAAACATAGAAATGAGATGCGATATCGCGTTTTAAGAAGCATTAGAACTCTATTGCTACGATACCTAGACATCTGCAGACGCTATTTCCTAGCAAGGAAGTGTCGCATTTACATTCATTTGAAGTGTAGACGAGGAATGCATGACACCTCGCAAATCATATTATATCTTACCATGAAACATAGAAATGAGATGCGATATCGCGTTTTAAGAAGCATTAGAAATCTATTGCTACGATACGTAGACATCTGCAAACGCTATTTCTTTCCAAGGAAGTGTCGCATTTACATTCATTTGAAGTGTAGACGAGGAATACATAACACTTCGCAAATCATATTATATCTTACCATGAAACATAGAAATGAGATGCGATATCGCGTTTTAAGAAGCATTAGAATTCTATTGCTACGATAGGTAGACATCTGCAAACGCTATTTCCTTGCAAGGAAGTGTCGCATTTACATTCATTTGAAGTACAGACGAGGAAAACATAACACTTCGCAAATCATATTGTATCTTACCATGAAACATAGAAATGAGATGCGATATCGCGTTTTAAGCAGCATTAGAACTCTATTGCTGCGATACCTAGAAATCTGCAAAGGCTATTTCCTTGCAAGGAAGTGACGCATTTACATTCATTTGAATCGTATACGGGGAATGCATAACACTTCGCAATGAATATTATATCTTATCCTGAAACGTAGATATGAGATGCTATATCTCGTTTTAAGAAGCATTTGAACTCTATTGCTACGATACCTAGACATCTGCAGACGCTATTTCCTAGCAAGGAAGTGTCGCATTTACATTCATTTGAAGTGTAGACGAGGAATACATGACACTTCGCAAATCATATTATATCCTACCATGAAACATAGAAATGAGATGCGATATAGCGTTTTAAGAAGCATTAGAAATCTATTGCTACGATACGTAGACATCTGCAAACGCTATTTCCTTCCAAGGAGGTGTCGCATTTACATTCATTTGAAGTGTAGACGAGGAATACATAACACTTCGCAAATCATATTATATCTTACCATGAAACATAGAAATGAGATGCGATATCGCCTTTTAAGAAGCATTAGAAATCTATTGCTACGATACATAGACATCTGCAAACGCTATTTCTTTCCAAGGAAGTGTCGCATTTACATTCATTTGAAGTGTAGACGAGGAATACGTGACACTTCGCAAATCATATTATATCTTACCATGAAACATAGAAATGAGATGCGATATCGCGTTTTAAGAAGCATTAGAACTCTATTGCTACGATACCTAGACATCTGCAGACGCTATTTCCTAGCAAGGAAGTGTCGCATTTACATTCATTTGAAGTGTAGACGAGGAATACATAACAATTCGCAAATCATGTTATATCTTACCATGAAACATAGATGTGAGATGCGATATCGCCTTTTAAGAAGCATTAGAACTCTATTGCTACGACACCTAGACATCTGCAGACGCTATTTCCTACCAAGGAAGTGTCGCATTTACATTCATTTGAAGTGTAGACGAGGAATACATAAGACTTCGCAAATCATATTATATCTTTCCATGAAACATAGAAATGAGGTGCGATATCGCGTTTTAAGAAGCATTAGAACTCTATCGCTACGATACTAGATATCTGCAGACGCTATTTCCTAGCAAGGAAGTGTCGCATTTACATTCCTTTGATGTGTAGACGAGGAATACATAACACTTCGCAAATTATATAATATCTTACCATGAAACATAGAAATGAGATGCGATATCGCGTTTTAAGAAGCATTAGAACTCTATTGCAACGATACCTAGACATCTGCAGTCGCTATTTCCTAGCAAGGAAGTGTCGCATTTACATTCATTTGAAGTGTAGACGAGGAATACATAACACTTCGCAAATCATATCATATCTTACCATGAAGCATAGAAATGAGATGCGATATCGCGTTTTAAGAAGCATTAGAACTCTATTGCTACTATAGGTAGACATCTGCAAACGCTATTTCTTTGCAAGGAAGTGTCGCATTTACATTCATTTGAAGTGTAGACGAGGAATACATGACACTTCGCAAATCATATTATATCTTACCATGAAACATAGAAATGAGATGCGATATCGCGTTTTAAGAAGCATTAGAACACTATCGCTACGATACCTAGACATCTGCAGACGCTATTTCCTTGCAAGGAAGTGTCGCATTTACATTCATTTGAAGTGTAGACGAGGAGTACATAACACTTCGCAAATCATATTATATCTTACCATGAAACATAGAAATGAGATGCGATATCGCGTTTTAAGAAGCATAAGAAATCTATTGCTACGATACGTAGACATCTGCAAACGCTATTTCCTTGCAAGGAAGTGTCGCATTTACATTCATTTGAAGTGTAGACGAGAAATACATAACACTTCGCAAATCATATTATATCTTACCATGAAACATTGAATTGAGATCGATATCGCGTTTTAACAATCATAAGAACTCCTTTCCTACGATACGTAGACATGTGCAAACGCTATTTCCTTGCAAGGAAGTGTCGCATTTACATTCATTTGATGTGTAGACGAGGAATACATAACACTTCGCAAATCATATTATATCTTACCATGAAGCATAGAAATGAGATGCGATATCGCGTTTTAGGAAGCATTAGAACTCTATTGCTACTATAGGTAGACATCTGCAAACGCTATTTCTTTGCAAGGAAGTGTCGCATTTACATTCATTTGAAGTGTAGACGAGGAATACATGACACCTCGCAAATCATATTATATCTTACCATGAAACATAGAAATGAGATGCGATATCGCGTTTTAAGAATCATAAGAACTCCTTTCCTACGATACGTAGACATCTGCAAACGCTATTTCCTTGCAAGGAAGTGTCGCATTTACATTCATTTGAAGTGTAGACGAGGAATACATAACACTTCGCAAATCATATTATATCTTACCATGAAGCATAGAAATGAGATGCGATATCGCGTTTTAAGAAGCATTAGAACTCTATTGCTACTATAGGCAGACATCTGCAAACGCTATTTCCTTGCAAGGAAGTGTCGCATTTACATTCATTTGATGTGTATACGAGGAATACGTGACACTTCGCAAATCATATTATATCTTACCATGAAACATAGAAATGAGATGCGATATCGCCTCTTAAGAAGCATTAGAAATCTATTGCTACGATACGTAGACATCTGCAAACGCTATTTCTTTCCAAGGAAGTGTCGCATTTACATTCTTTTGAAGAGTAGACGAGGAATACATCACACTTCGCAAATCATATTATATCTTACCATGAAACATAGAAATGAGATGCGATATTGTGTTTTGAGAAGCATTAGAACCCTATCGCTACGATACCTAGACATCTGCAGATACTATTTCCATTCAAGGAAGTGTCGCATTTACATTCATTTGAAGTGTAGACGAGGAGTACATAACACTTCGCAAATCATATTATATCTTACCATGAAACATAGAAATGAGATGCGATATCGCGTTTTAAGAAGCATAAGAAATCTATTGCTACGATACGTAGACATCTGCAAACGCTATTTCCTTGCAAGGAAGTGTCGCATTTACATTCATTTGAAGTGTAGACGAGAAATACATAACACTTCGCAAATCATATTATATCTTACCATGAAACATTGAATTGAGATCGATATCGCGTTTTAACAATCATAAGAACTCCTTTCCTACGATACGTAGACATGTGCAAACGCTATTTCCTTGCAAGGAAGTGTCGCATTTACATTCATTTGATGTGTAGACGAGGAATACATAACACTTCGCAAATCATATTATATCTTACCATGAAGCATAGAAATGAGATGCGATATCGCGTTTTAGGAAGCATTAGAACTCTATTGCTACTATAGGTAGACATCTGCAAACGCTATTTCTTTGCAAGGAAGTGTCGCATTTACATTCATTTGAAGTGTAGACGAGGAATACATGACACCTCGCAAATCATATTATATCTTACCATGAAACATAGAAATGAGATGCGATATCGCGTTTTAAGAATCATAAGAACTCCTTTCCTACGATACGTAGACATCTGCAAACGCTATTTCCTTGCAAGGAAGTGTCGCATTTACATTGATTTGAAGTGTAGACGAGGAATACATAACACTTCGCAAATCATATTATATCTTACCATGAAGCATAGAAATGAGATGCGATATCGCGTTTTAAGAAGGATTAGAACTCTATTGCTACTATAGGCAGACATCTGCAAACGCTATTTCCTTGCAAGGAAGTGTCGCATTTACATTCATTTGAAGTGTAGACGAGGAATACATAACAATTCGCAAATCATGTTATATCTTACCATGAAACATAGAAATGAGATGCGATATCGCCTTTTAAGAAGCATTAGAACTCTATTGCTACGATACCTAGACATCTGCAGACGCTATTTCCTAGCAAGGAAGTTTCGCATTTACATTCATTTGAAGTGTAGACGAGGAATACATCACACTTCGCAAATCATGTTATATCTTACCATGAAACATAGAAATGAGATGCGATATCGCGTTTTAAGAAGCATTAGAACTCTATTGCTACTATAGGCAGACATCTGCAAACGCTATTTCCTTGCAAGGAAGTGTCGCATTTACATTCATTTGAAGTGTAGACGAGGAATACATCACACTTCGCAAATCATATTATATCTTACCATGAAACATAGAAATGAGATGCGATATTGTGTTTTGAGAAGCATTAGAACCCTATCGCTACGATACCTAGACATCTGCAGATACTATTTCCATTCAAGGAAGTGTCGCATTTACATTCATTTGAAGTGTAGACGAGGAGTACATAACACTTCGCAAATCATATTATATCTTACCATGAAACATAGAAATGAGATGCGATATCGCGTTTTAAGAAGCATTAGAAATCTATTGCTACGATACGTAGACATCTGCAAACGCTATTTCCTTGCAAGGAAGTGTCGCATTTACATTCATTTGAAGTGTAGACGAGGAATACATAACACTTCGCAAATCATATTATATCTTACCATGAAACATTGAATTGAGATCGATTTCGCGTTTTAACAATCATAAGAACTCCTTTCCTACGATACGTAGACATGTGCAAACGCTATTTCCTTGCAAGGAAGTGTCGCATTTACATTCATTTGATGTGTAGACGAGGAATACATAACACTTCGCAAATCATATTATATTTTACCATGAAGCATAGAAATGAGATGCGATATCGCGTTTTAAGAAGCATTAGAACTCTATTGCTACTATGGGCAGACATCTGCAAACGCTATTTCCTTGCAAGGAAGTGTCGCATTTACATTCATTTGAAGTGTAGACGATGAATACATTTCACTTCGCAAATCATATTATATCTTACTATGAAACATAGAAATGAGATGCGATATCGCGTTTTAGTAAGCATTAGATCTCTATCGCTACGATACCTAGACATCTGCAGACGCTATTTGCTAGCAAGGAAGTGTCGCATTTACATTCATTTGAAGTGTAGACGAGGAATACATAACACTTCGCAAATCATATTATATCTTACCATGAAACATAGAAATGAGATGCGATATTGTGTTTTGAGAAGCATTAGAACCCTATCGCTACGATACCTAGACATCTGCAGACGCAATTTCCTTTCAAGGAAGTGTCGCATTTACATTCCTTTGAAGTGTAGACGAGGAGTACATAACACTTCGCAAATCATATTATATCTTACCATGAAACATAGAAATGAGATGCGATATCGCGTTTTAAGAATCATAAGAACTCTATTGCTACGATTCGTAGACATCTGCAACGCTATTTCTTTGCAAGGAAGTGTCGCATTTACGTTCATTTGAAGTGTAGACGAGGAATACATAACACTTCGCAAATCATATTATATCTTTCCATGAAACATAGAAATGAGGTGCGATATCGCGTTTTAAGAAGCATTAGAACTCTATCGCTACGATACCTAGATATCTGCAGACGCTATTTCCTAGCAAGGAAGTGTCGCATTTACATTCATTTGATGTGTAGACGAGGAATACATAACACTTCGCAAATTATATAATATCTTACCATGAAACATAGAAATGAGATGCGATATCGCGTTTTAAGAAGCATTAGAACTCTATTGCTACGATACCTAGACATCTGCAGACGCTATTTCCTAGCAAGGATGTGTCGCATTTACATTCATTTGAAGTGTAGACGAGGAATACATGACACCTCGCAAATCATATTATATCTTACCATGAAACATAGAAATGAGATGCGATATCGCGTTTTAAGAAGCATTAGAAATCTATTGCTACGATACGTAGACATCTGCAAACGCTATTTCCTTGCAAGGAAGTGTCGCATTTACATTCATTTGAAGTGTAGACGAGGGATACATAACACTTCGCAAATCATATTATATCTTACCATGAAACGTAGAAATGAAATGCGATATCGCGTTTTAATAAGCATTAGAACTCTACTGCTACGATAGGTAGACATCTGCAAACGCTATTTCCTTGCAAGGAAGTGTCGCATTTACATTCATTTGAAGTGTGGACGAGGAATACATAACACTTCGCAAATTATATAATATCTTACCATGAAACATAGAAATGAGATGCGATATCGCGTTTTAAGAGCATTAGAACTCTATTGCTACGATACCTAGACATCTGCAGACGCTATTTCCTAGCAAGGAAGTGTCGCATTTACATTCATTTGAAGTGTAGACGAGGAATACATGACACCTCGCAAATCATATTATATCTTACCATGAAACATAGAAATGAGATGCGATATCGCGTTTTAAGAAGCATTAGAAATCTATTGCTACGATACCTAGATATCTGCAGACGCTATTTCCTAGCAAGGAAGTGTCGCATTTACATTCATTTGAAGTGTAGACGAGGAATACATAACAATTCGCAAATCATGTTATATCTTACCATGAAACATAGAAATGAGATGCGATATCGCCTTTTAAGAAGCATTAGAACTCTATTGCTACGATACCTAGACATCTGCAGACGCTATTTCCTAGCAAGGAAGTTTCGCATTTACATTCATTTGAAGTGTAGACGAGGAATACATCACACTTCGCAAATCATGTTATATCTTACCATGAAACATAGAAATGAGATGCGATATCGCGTTTTAAGAAGCATTAGAACTCTATTGCTACTATAGGCAGACATCTGCAAACGCTATTTCCTTGCAAGGAAGTGTCGCATTTACATTCATTTGAAGTGTAGACGTGGAATACATCACACTTCGCAAATCATATTATATCTTACCATGAAACATAGAAATGAGATGCGATATTGTGTTTTGAGAAGCATTAGAACCCTATCGCTACGATACCTAGACATCTGCAGATACTATTTCCATTCAAGGAAGTGTCGCATTTACATTCATTTGAAGTGTAGACGAGGAGTACATAACACTTCGCAAATCATATTATATCTTACCATGAAACATAGAAATGAGATGCGATATCGCGTTTTAAGAAGCATTAGAAATCTATTGCTACGATACGTAGACATCTGCAAACGCTATTTCCTTGCAAGGAAGTGTCGCATTTACATTCATTTGAAGTGTAGACGAGGGATACATAACACTTCGCAAATCATATTATATCTTACCATGAAACGTAGAAATGAAATGCGATATCGCGTTTTAATAAGCATTAGAACTCTACTGCTACGATAGGTAGACATCTGCAAACGCTATTTCCTTGCAAGGAAGTGTCGCATTTACATTCATTTGAAGTGTGGACGAGGAATACATAACACTTCGCAAATTATATAATATCTTACCATGAAACATAGAAATGAGATGCGATATCGCGTTTTAAGAAGCATTAGAACTCTATTGCTACGATACCTAGACATCTGCAGACGCTATTTCCTAGCAAGGAAGTGTCGCATTTACATTCATTTGAAGTGTAGACGAGGAATACATGACACCTCGCAAATCATATTATATCTTACCATGAAACATAGAAATGAGATGCGATATCGCGTTTTAAGAAGCATTAGAAATCTATTGCTACGATACGTAGACATCTGCAAACGCTATTTCTTTCCAAGGAAGTGTCGCATTTACATTCATTTGAAGTGTAGACGAGGAATACATAACACTTCGCAAATCATATTATATCTTACCATGAAACATAGAAATGAGATGCGATATCGCGTTTTAAGAAGCATTAGAATTCTATTGCTACGATAGGTAGACATCTGCAAACGCTATTTCCTTGCAAGGAAGTGTCGCATTTACATTCATTTGAAGTACAGACGAGGAAAACATAACACTTCGCAAATCATATTGTATCTTACCATGAAACATAGAAATGAGATGCGATATCGCGTTTTAAGCAGCATTAGAACTCTATCGCTACGATACCTAGACATCTGCAGATACTATTTCCATTCAAGGAAGTGTCGCATTTACATTCATTTGAAGTGCAGACGAGGAGTACATAACACTTCGCAAATCATATTATATCTTACCATGAAACATAGAAATGAGATGCGATATCGCGTTTTAAGAAGCATTAGAAATCTATTGCTACGATACGTAGACATCTGCAAACGCTATTTCCTTGCAAGGAAGTGTCGCATTTACATTCATTTGAAGTGTAGACGAGGGATACATAACACTTCGCAAATCATATTATATCTTACCATGAAACGTAGAAATGAAATGCGATATCGCGTTTTAATAAGCATTAGAACTCTACTGCTACGATAGGTAGACATCTGCAAACGCTATTTCCTTGCAAGGAAGTGTCGCATTTACATTCATTTGAAGTGTGGACGAGGAATACATAACACTTCGCAAATTATATAATATCTTACCATGAAACATAGAAATGAGATGCGATATCGCGTTTTAAGAAGCATTAGAACTCTATTGCTACGATACCTAGACATCTGCAGACGCTATTTCCTAGCAAGGAAGTGTCGCATTTACATTCATTTGAAGTGTAGACGAGGAATACATGACACCTCGCAAATCATATTATATCTTACCATGAAACATAGAAATGAGATGCGATATCGCGTTTTAAGAAGCATTAGAAATCTATTGCTACGATACGTAGACATCTGCAAACGCTATTTCTTTCCAAGGAAGTGTCGCATTTACATTCATTTGAAGTGTAGACGAGGAATACATAACACTTCGCAAATCATATTATATCTTACCATGAAACATAGAATTGAGATGCGATATCGCGTTTTAAGAAGCATTAGAATTCTATTGCTACGTTAGGTAGACATCTGCAAACGCTATTTCCTTGCAAGGAAGTGTCGCATTTACATTCATTTGAAGTACAGACGAGGAAAACATAACACTTCGCAAATCATATTGTATCTTACCATGAAACATAGAAATGAGATGCGATATCGCGTTTTAAGCAGCATTAGAACCCTATTGCTGCGATACCTAGAAATCTGCAAAGGCTATTTCCTTGCAAGGAAGTGACGCATTTACATTCATTTGAATCGTATACGGGGAATGCATAACACTTCGCAATGAATATTATATCTTATCCTGAAACGTAGATATGAGATGCTATATCTCGTTTTAAGAAGCATTTGAACTCTATTGCTACGATACCTAGACATCTGCAGACGCTATTTCCTAGCAAGGAAGTGTCGCATTTACATTCATTTGAAGTGTAGACGAGGAATACATGACACTTCGCAAATCATATTATATCTTACCATGAAACATAGAAATGAGATGCGATATCGCGTTTTAAGAAGCATTAGAAATCTATTGCTACGATACGTAGACATCTGCAAACGCTATTTCCTTCCAAGGAGGTGTCGCATTTACATTCATTTGAAGTGTAGACGAGGAATACATAACACTTCGCAAATCATATTATATCTTACCATGAAACATAGAAATGAGATGCGATATCGCCTTTTAAGAAGCATTAGAAATCTATTGCTACGATACATAGACATCTGCAAACGCTATTTCTTTCCAAGGAAGTGTCGCATTTACATTCATTTGAAGTGTAGACGAGGAATACGTGACACTTCGCAAATCATACTATATCTTACCATGAAACATAGAAATGAGATGCGATATCGCGTTTTAAGAAGCATTAGAACTCTATTGCTACGATACCTAGACATCTGCAGACGCTATTTCCTAGCAAGGAAGTGTCGCATTTACATTCATTTGAAGTGTAGACGAGGAATACATAACAATTCGCAAATCATGTTATATCTTACCATGAAACATAGAAATGAGATGCGATATCGCCTTTTAAGAAGCATTAGAACTCTATTGCTACGATACCTAGACATCTGCAGACGCTATTTCCTAGCAAGGAAGTTTCGCATTTACATTCATTTGAAGTGTAGACGAGGAATACATCACACTTCGCAAATCATGTTATATCATACCATGAAACATAGAAATGAGATGCGATATCGCGTTTTAAGAAGCATTAGAACTCTATTGCTACTATAGGCAGACATCTGCAAACGCTATTTCCTTGCAAGGAAGTGTCGCATTTACATTCATTTGAAGTGTAGACGAGGAATACATCACACTTCGCAAATCATATTATATCTTACCATGAAACATAGAAATGAGATGCGATATTGTGTTTTGAGAAGCATTAGAACCCTATCGCTACGATACCTAGACATCTGCAGATACTATTTCCATTCAAGGAAGTGTCGCATTTACATTCATTTGAAGTGTAGACGAGGAGTACATAACACTTCGCAAATCATATTATATCTTACCATGAAACATAGAAATGAGATGCGATATCGCGTTTTAAGAAGCATTAGAAATCTATTGCTACGATACGTAGACATCTGCAAACGCTATTTCCTTGCAAGGAAGTGTCGCATTTACATTCATTTGAAGTGTAGACGAGGGATACATAACACTTCGCAAATCATATTATATCTTACCATGAAACGTAGAAATGAAATGCGATATCGCGTTTTAATAAGCATTAGAACTCTACTGCTACGATAGGTAGACATCTGCAAACGCTATTTCCTTGCAAGGAAGTGTCGCATTTACATTCATTTGAAGTGTGGACGAGGAATACATAACACTTCGCAAATTATATAATATCTTACCATGAAACATAGAAATGAGATGCGATATCGCGTTTTAAGAAGCATTAGAACTCTATTGCTACGATACCTAGACATCTGCAGACGCTATTTCCTAGCAAGGAAGTGTCGCATTTACATTCATTTGAAGTGTAGACGAGGAATACATGACACCTCGCAAATCATATTATATCTTACCATGAAACATAGTCGCATTTACATTCATTTGAAGTGTAGACGAGGAATACATGACACCTCGCAAATCATATTATATCTTACCATGAAACATAGAAATGAGATGCGATATCGCGTTTTAAGAAGCATTAGAAATCTATTGCTACGATACGTAGACATCTGCAAACGCTATTTCTTTCCAAGGAAGTGTCGCATTTACATTCATTTGAAGTGTAGACGAGGAATACATAACACTTCGCATATCATATTATATCTTACCATGAAACATAGAAATGAGATGCGATATCGCGTTTTAAGAAGCATTAGAATTCTATTGCTACGATAGGTAGACATCTGCAAACGCTATTTCCTTGCAAGGAAGTGTCGCATTTACATTCATTTGAAGTACAGACGAGGAAAACATAACACTTCGCAAATCATATTGTATCTTACCATGAAACATAGAAATGAGATGCGATATCGCGTTTTAAGCAGCATTAGAACTCTATTGCTGCGATACCTAGAAATCTGCAAAGGCTATTTCCTTGCAAGGAAGTGACGCATTTACATTCATTTGAATCGTATACGGGGAATGCATAACACTTCGCAATGAATATTATATCTTATCCTGAAACGTAGATATGAGATGCTATATCTCGTTTTAAGAAGCATTTGAACTCTATTGCTACGATACCTAGACATCTGCAGACGCTATTTCCTAGCAAGGAAGTGTCGCATTTACATTCATTTGAAGTGTAGACGAGGAATACATGACACTTCGCAAATCATATTATATCTTACCATGAAACATAGACATGAGATGCGATATCGCGTTTTAAGAAGCATTAGAAATCTATTGCTACGATACGTAGACATCTGCAAACGCTATTTCCTTCCAAGGAGGTGTCGCATTTACATTCATTTGAAGTGTAGACGAGGAATACATAACACTTCGCAAATCATATTATATCTTACCATGAAACATAGAAATGAGATGCGATATCGCCTTTTAAGAAGCATTAGAAATCTATTGCTACGATACATAGACATCTGCAAACGCTATTTCTTTCCAAGGAAGTGTCGCATTTACATTCATTTGAAGTGTAGACGAGGAATACGTGACACTTCGCAAATCATACTATATCTTACCATGAAACATAGAAATGAGATGCGATATCGCGTTTTAAGAAGCATTAGAACTCTATTGCTACGATACCTAGACATCTGCAGACGCTATTTACTAGCAAGGAAGTGTCGCATTTACATTCATTAGAAGTGTAGACGAGGAATACATTACAATTCGCAAATCATGTTATATCTTACCATGAAACATAGAAATGAGATGCGATATCGCCTTTTAAGAAGCACTAGAACTCTATTGCTACGATACCTAGACATCTGCAGACGCTATTTCCTAGCAAGGAAGTTTCGCATTTACATTCATTTGAAGTGTAGACGAGGAATACATCACACTTCGCAAATCATGTTATATCTTACCATGAAACATAGAAATGAGATGCGATATCGCGTTTTAAGAAGCATTAGAACTCTATTGCTACTATAGGCAGACATCTGCAAACGCTATTTCCTTGCAAGGAAGTGTCGCATTTACATTCATTTGAAGTGTAGACGAGGAATACATCACACTTCGCAAATCATATTATATCTTACCATGAAACATAGAAATGAGATGCGATATTGTGTTTTGAGAAGCATTAGAACCCTATCGCTACGATACCTAGACATCTGCAGATACTATTTCCATTCAAGGAAGTGTCGCATTTACATTCATTTGAAGTGTAGACGAGGAGTACATAACACTTCGCAAATCATATTATATCTTACCATGAAACATAGAAATGAGATGCGATATCGCGTTTTAAGAAGCATTAGAAATCTATTGCTACGATACGTAGACATCTGCAAACGCTATTTCCTTGCAAGGAAGTGTCGCATTTACATTCATTTGAAGTGTAGACGAGGGATACATAACACTTCGCAAATCATATTATATCTTACCATGAAACGTAGAAATGAAATGCGATATCGCGTTTTAATAAGCATTAGAACTCTACTGCTACGATAGGTAGACATCTGCAAACGCTATTTCCTTGCAAGGAAGTGTCGCATTTACATTCATTTGAAGTGTGGACGAGGAATACATAACACTTCGCAAATTATATAATATCTTACCATGAAACATAGAAATGAGATGCGATATCGCGTTTTAAGAAGCATTAGAACTCTATTGCTACGATACCTAGACATCTGCAGACGCTATTTCCTAGCAAGGAAGTGTCGCATTTACATTCATTTGAAGTGTAGACGAGGAATACATGACACCTCGCAAATCATATTATATCTTACCATGAAACATAGAAATGAGATGCGATATCGCGTTTTAAGAAGCATTAGAAATCTATTGCTACGATACGTAGACATCTGCAAACGCTATTTCTTTCCAAGGAAGTGTCGCATTTACATTCATTTGAAGTGTAGACGAGGAATACATAACACTTCGCAAATCATATTATATCTTACCATGAAACATAGAAATGAGATGCGATATCGCGTTTTAAGAAGCATTAGAATTCTATTGCTACGATAGGTAGACATCTGCAAACGCTATTTCCTTGCAAGGAAGTGTCGCATTTACATTCATTTGAAGTACAGACGAGGAAAACATAACACTTCGCCAATCATATTGTATCTTACCATGAAACATAGAAATGAGATGCGATATCACGTTTTAAGCAGCATTAGAACTCTATCGCTACGATACCTAGACATCTGCAGATACTATTTCCATTCAAGGAAGTGTCGCATTTACATTCATTTGAAGTGTAGACGAGGAGTACATAACACTTCGCAAATCATATTATATCTTACCATGAAACATAGAAATGAGATGCGATATCGCGTTTTAAGAAGCATTAGAAATCTATTGCTACGATACGTAGACATCTGCAAACGCTATTTCCTTGCAAGGAAGTGTCGCATTTACATTCATTTGAAGTGTAGACGAGGGATACATAACACTTCGCAAATCATATTATATCTTACCATGAAACGTAGAAATGAAATGCGATATCGCGTTTTAATAAGCATTAGAACTCTACTGCTACGATAGGTAGACATCTGCAAACGCTATTTCCTTGCAAGGAAGTGTCGCATTTACATTCATTTGAAGTGTGGACGAGGAATACATAACACTTCGCAAATTATATAATATCTTACCATGAAACATAGAAATGAGATGCGATATCGCGTTTTAAGGAGCATTAGAACTCTATTGCTACGATACCTAGACATCTGCAGACGCTATTTCCTAGCAAGGAAGTGTCGCATTTACATTCATTTGAAGTGTAGACGAGGAATACATGACACCTCGCAAATCATATTATATCTTACCATGAAACATAGAAATGAGATGCGATATCGCGTTTTAAGAAGCATTAGAAATCTATTGCTACGATACGTAGACATCTGCAAACGCTATTTCTTTCCAAGGAAGTGTCGCATTTACATTCATTTGAAGTGTAGACGAGGAATACATAACACTTCGCAAATCATATTATATCTTACCATGAAACATAGAAATGAGATGCGATATCGCGTTTTAAGAAGCATTAGAATTCTATTGCTACGATAGGTAGACATCTGCAAACGCTATTTCCTTGCAAGGAAGTGTCGCATTTACATTCATTTGAAGTACAGACGAGGAAAACATAACACTTCGCAAATCATATTGTATCTTACCATGAAACATAGAAATGAGATGCGATATCGCGTTTTAAGCAGCATTAGAACTCTATTGCTGCGATACCTAGAAATCTGCAAAGGCTATTTCCTTGCAAGGAAGTGACGCATTTACATTCATTTGAATCGTATACGGGGAATGCATAACACTTCGCAATGAATATTATATCTTATCCTGAAACGTAGATATGAGATGCTATATCTCGTTTTAAGAAGCATTTGAACTCTATTGCTACGATACCTAGACATCTGCAGACGCTATTTCCTAGCAAGGAAGTGTCGCATTTACATTCATTTGAAGTGTAGACGAGGAATACATGACACTTCGCAAATCATATTATATCTTACCATGAAACGTAGAAATGAGATGCGATATCGCGTTTTAAGAAGCATTAGAAATCTATTGCTACGATACGTAGACATCTGCAAACGCTATTTCCTTCCAAGGAGGTGTCGCATTTACATTCATTTGAAGTGTAGACGAGGAATACATAACACTTCGCAAATCATATTATATCTTACCATGAAACATAGAAAGGAGATGCGATATCGCCTTTTAAGAAGCATTAGAAATCTATTGCTACGATACATAGACATCTGCAAACGCTATTTCTTTCCAAGGAAGTGTCGCATTTACATTCATTTGAAGTGTAGACGAGGAATACGTGACACTTCGCAAATCATATTATATCTTACCATGAAACATAGAAATGAGATGCGATATCGCGTTTTAAGAAGCATTAGAACTCTATTGCTACGATACCTAGACATCTGCAGACGCTATTTCCTAGCAAGGAAGTGTCGCATTTACATTCATTTGAAGTGTAGACGAGGAATACATAACAATTCGCAAATCATGTTATATCTTACCATGAAACATAGAAATGAGATGCGATATCGCCTTTTAAGAAGCATTAGAACTCTATTGCTACGATACCTAGACATCTGCAGACGCTATTTCCTAGCAAGGAAGTTTCGCATTTACATTCATTTGAAGTGTAGACGAGGAATACATCACACTTCGCAAATCATGTTATATCTTACCATGAAACATAGAAATGAGATGCGATATCGCGTTTTAAGAAGCATTAGAACTCTATTGCTACTATAGGCAGACATCTGCAAACGCTATTTCCTTGCAAGGAAGTGTCGCATTTACATTCATTTGAAGTGTAGACGAGGAATACATCACACTTCGCAAATCATATTATATCTTACCATGAAACATAGAAATGAGATGCGATATTGTGTTTTGAGAAGCATTAGAACCCTATCGCTACGATACCTAGACATCTGCAGATACTATTTCCATTCAAGGAAGTGTCGCATTTACATTCATTTGAAGTGTAGACGAGGAGTACATAACACTTCGCAAATCATATTATATCTTACCATGAAACGTAGAAATGAAATGCGATATCGCGTTTTAATAAGCATTAGAACTCTACTGCTACGATAGGTAGACATCTGCAAACGCTATTTCCTTGCAAGGAAGTGTCGCATTTACATTCATTTGAAGTGTAGACGAGGAATACATAACACTTCGCAAATTATATAATATCTTACCATGAAACATAGAAATGAGATGCGATATCGCGTTTTAAGAAGCATTAGAACTCTATTGCTACGATACCTAGACATCTGCAGACGCTATTTCCTAGCAAGGAAGTGTCGCATTTACATTCATTTGAAGTGTAGACGAGGAATACATCACACTTCGCAAATCATATTATATCTTACCATGAAACATAGAAATGAGATGCGATATCGCGTTTTAAGAAGCATTAGAAATCTATTGCTACGATACGTAGACATCTGCAAACGCTATTTCCTTGCAAGGAAGTGTCGCATTTACATTCATTTGAAGTGTAGACGAGGAATACATAACACTTCGCAAATCATATTATATCTTACCATGAAACATTGAATTGAGATCGATATTGCGTTTTAAGAATCATAAGAACTCCTTTCCTACGATACGTAGACATGTGCAAACGCTATTTCCTTGCAAGGAAGTGTCGCATTTACATTCTTTTGAAGTGTAGACGAGGAATACATAACACTTCGCAAATCATATTATATCTTACCATGAAGCATAGAAATGAGATGCGATATCGCGTTTTAAGAAGCATTAGAACTCTATTGCTACTATGGGCAGACATCTGCAAACGCTATTTCCTTGGAAGGAAGTGTCGCATTTACATTCATTTGAAGTGTAGACGATGAATGCATATCACTTTGCAAATCATATTATATCTTTCCATGAAACATAGAAATGAGATGCGATATCGCGTTTTAAGAAGCATTAGAACTCTATCGCTACGATACCTAGATATCTGCAGACGCTATTTCCTAGCAAGGAAGTGTCGCATTTATATTCATTTGATGTGTAGACGAGGAATACATAACACTTCGCAAATTATATAATAGCTTACCATGAAACATAGAAATGAGATGCGATATCGCGTTTTAAGAAGCATTAGAACTCTATTGCTACGATACATAGACATCTGCAGACGCTATTTCCTAGCAAGGAAGTGTCGCATTTACATTCATTTGAAGTGTAGACGAGGAATACATGACACCTCGCAAATCATATTATATCTTACCATGAAACATAGAAATGAGATGCGATATCGCGTTTTAAGAAGCATTAGAAATCTATTGCTACGATACGTAGACATCTGCAAACGCTATTTCTTTCCAAGGAAGTGTCGCATTTACATTCATTTGAAGTGTAGACGAGGAATACATAACACTTCGCAAATCATATTATATCTTACCATGAAACATAGAAATGAGATGCGATATCGCGTTTTAAGAAGCTTTAGAATTCTATTGCTACGATAGGTAGACATCTGCAAACGCTATTTCCTTGCAAGGAAGTGTCGCATTTACATTCATTTGAAGTACAGACGAGGAAAACATAACACTTCGCAAATCATATTATATCTTACCATGAAACATAGAAATGAGATGCGATATCGCGTTTTAAGCAGCATTAGATCTCTATTGCTGCGATACCTAGGAATCTGCAAAGGCTATTTCCTTGCAAGGAAGTGACGCATTTACATTCATTTGAAGTGTAGACGAGGAATACATAACACATCGCAAATTATATAATATCTTACCATGAAACATAGAAATGAGATGCGATATCGCGTTTTAAGAAGCATTAGAACTCTATTGCTACGATACCTAGACATCTGCAGACGCTATTTCCTAGCAAGGAAGTGTAGCATTTACATACATTTGAAGTGTAGACGAGGAATACATGACACCTCGCATATCATATTATATCTTACCATGAAACACAGAAATGAGATGCGATATCGCGTTTTAAGAAGCATTAGAACTCTATTGCTACGATACCTAGACATCTGCAGACGCAATTTCCTTTCAAGGAAGTGTCGCATTTACATTCCTTTGAAGTGTAGACGAGGAGTACATAACACTTCGCAAATCATATTATATCTTACCATTAAACATAGAAATGAGATGCGATATCGCGTTTTAAGAATCATAAGAACTCTATTGCTACGATTCGTAGACATCTGCAAACGCTATTTCTTTGCAAGGAAGTGTCGCATTTACGTTCATTTGAAGTGTAGACGAGGAATACATAACACTTCGCAAATCATATTATATCTTTCCATGAAACATAGAAATGAGGTGCGATATCGCGTTTTAAGAAGCATTAGAACTCTATCGCTACGATACCTAGATATCTGCAGACGCTATTTCCTAGCAAGGAAGTGTCGCATTTACATTCATTTGATGTGTAGACGAGGAATACATAACACTTCACAAATTATATAATATCTTACCATGAAACATAGAAATGAGATGCGATATCGCGTTTTAAGAAGCATTAGAACTCTATTGCTACGATACCTAGACATCTGCAGACGCTATTTCCTAGCAAGGAAGTGTCGCATTTACATTCATTTGAAGTGTAGACGAGGAATACATGATACCTCGCAAATCATATTATATCTTACCATGAAACATAGAAATGAGATGCGATATCGCGTTTTAAGAAGCATTAGAAATCTATTGCTACGATACGTAGACATCTGCAAACGCTATTTCTTTCCAAGGAAGTGTCGCATTTACATTCATTTGAAGTGTAGACGAGGAATACATAACACTTCGCAAATCATATTATATCTTACCATGAAACATAGAAATGAGATGCGATATCGCGTTTTAAGAAGCATTAGAATTCTATTGCTACGATAGGTAGACATCTGCAAACGCTATTTCCTTGCAAGGAAGTGTCGCATTTACATTCATTTGAAGTACAGACGAGGAAAACATAACACTTCGCAAATCATATTGTATCTTACCATGAAACATAGAAATGAGATGCGATATCGCGTTTTAAGCAGCATTAGAACTCTATTGCTGCGATACCTAGAAATCTGCAAAGGCTATTTCCTTGCAAGGAAGTGACGCATTTACATTCATTTGAATCGTATACGGGGAATGCATAACACTTCGCAATGAATATTATATCTTATCCTGAAACGTAGATATGAGATGCTATATCTCGTTTTAAGAAGCATTTGAACTCTATTGCTACGATACCTAGACATCTGCAGACGCTATTTCCTAGCAAGGAAGTGTCGCATTTACATTCATTTGAAGTGTAGACGAGGAACACATGACACTTCGCAAATCATATTATATCTTACCATGAAACATAGAAATGAGATGCGATATCGCGTTTTAAGAAGCATTAGAAATCTATTGCTACGATACGTAGACATCTGCAAACGCTATTTCCTTCCAAGGAGGTGTCGCATTTACATTCATTTGAAGTGTAGACGAGGAATACATAACACTTCGCAAATCATATTATATCTTACCATGAAACATAGAAATGAGATGCGATATCGCCTTTTAAGAAGCATTAGAAATCTATTGCTACGATACATAGACATCTGCAAACGCTATTCCTTTCCAAGGAAGTGTCGCATTTACATTCATTTGAAGTGTAGACGAGGAATACGTGACACTTCGCAAATCATATTATATCTTACCATGAAACATAGAAATGAGATGCGATATCGCGTTTTAAGAAGCATTAGAACTCTATTGCTACGATACCTAGACATCTGCAGACGCTATTTCCTAGCAAGGAAGTGTCGCATTTACATTCATTTGAAGTGTAGACGAGGAATACATAACAATTCGCAAATCATGTTATATCTTACCATGAAACATAGAAATGAGATGCGATATCGCCTTTTAAGAAGCATTAGAACTCTATTGCTACGATACCTAGACATCTGCAGACGCTATTTCCTAGCAAGGAAGTTTCGCATTTACATTCATTTGAAGTGTAGACGAGGAATACATCACACTTCGCAAATCATGTTATATCTTACCATGAAACATAGAAATGAGATGCGATATCGCGTTCTAAGAAGCATTAGAACTCTATTGCTACTATAGGCAGACATCTGCAAACGCTATTTCCTTGCAAGGAAGTGTCGCATTTACATTCATTTGAAGTGTAGACGAGGAATACATCACACTTCGCAAATCATATTATATCTTACCATGAAACATAGAAATGAGATGCGATATTGTGTTTTGAGAAGCATTAGAACCCTATCGCTACGATACCTAGACATCTGCAGATACTATTTCCATTCAAGGAAGTGTCGCATTTACATTCATTTGAAGTGTAGACGAGGAGTACATAACACTTCGCAAATCATATTATATCTTACCATGAAACATAGAAATGAGATGCGATATCGCGTTTTAAGAAGCATTAGAAATTTATTGCTACGATACGTAGACGTCTGCAAACGCTATTTCCTTGCAAGGAAGTGTCGCATTTACATTCATTTGAAGTGTAGACGAGGAATACATAACACTTCGCAAATTATATAATATCTTACCATGAAACATAGAAATGAGATGCGATATCGCGTTTTAAGAAGCATTAGAACTCTATTGCTACGATACCTAGACATCTGCAGACGCTATTTCCTAGCAAGGAAGTGTCGCATTTACATTCATTTGAAGTGTAGACGAGGAATACATGACACCTCGCAAATCATATTATATCTTACCATGAAACATAGAAATGAGATGCGATATCGCGTTTTAAGAAGCATTAGAAATCTATTGCTACGATACGTAGACATCTGCAAACGCTATTTCTTTCCAAGGAAGTGTCGCATTTACATTCATTTGAAGTGTAGACGAGGAATACATAACACTTCGCAAATCATATTATATCTTACCATGAAACATAGAAATGAGATGCGATATCGCGTTTTAAGAAGCATTAGAATTCTATTGCTACGATAGGTAGACATCTGCAAACGCTATTTCCTTGCAAGGAAGTGTCGCATTTACATTCATTTGAAGTACAGACGAGGAAAACATAACACTTCGCAAATCATATTATATCTTACCATGAAACATAGAAATGAGATGCGATATCGCGTTTTAAGCAGCATTAGATCTCTATTGCTGCGATACCTAGGAATCTGCAAAGGCTATTTCCTTGCAAGGAAGTGACGCATTTACATTCATTTGAAGTGTAGACGAGGAATACATAACACATCGCAAATCATATTATATCTTACCATGAACCATAGAAATGAGATGCGATATCGCGTTCTAAGAATCATAAGAACTCTATTGCTACGATGCGTAGACATCTGCAAACGCTATTTCCTATCGAGGAAGTGTCGCATTCACATTCATTTGAGGTGTAGACGAGGAATACATAACACTTCGCAAATCATATTATATCTTACCATGAAACATAGAAATGAGATGCGATATCGCGTTTTAAGATTCACAAGAACTCTGTTGCTACGATACGTAGACATCTGCAAACGCTATTTCCTTGCAAGAAAGTGTCGCATTTACATTCATTTGAATCGTATACGAGGAATACATAACACTTCGCAAATTATATAATATCTTACCATGAAACATAGAAATGAGATGCGATATCGCGTTTTAAGAAGCATTAGAACTCTATTGCTACGATACCTAGACATCTGCAGTGCTATTTCCTAGCAAGGAAGTGTAGCATTTACATACATTTGAAGTGTAGACGAGGAATACATGACACCTCGCATATCATATTATATCTTACCATGAAACATAGAAATGAGATGCGATATCGCATTTTATGAAGCATTAGAAATCTATTGCTACGATACGTAGACATCTGCAAACGCTATTTCTTTCCAAGGAAGTGTCGCAATTACATTCATTTGAAGTGTAGACGAGGAATACATAACACTTCGCAAATCATATTATATCTTACTATGAAACATAGAAATGAGATGCGATATCGCGTTTTAAGAAGCATTTGAAATCTATTGCTACGATACGTAGACATCTGCAAACGCTATTTCTTTGCAAGGAAGTGTTGCATTTACATTCATTTGAAGTGTAGACGTGGAATACACACTCTTCGCAAATCATATTATATCTTACCATGAAACGTAGAAATGAAATGCGATATCGCGTTTTAATAAGCATTAGAACTCTACTGCTACGATAGGTAGACATCTGCAAACGCTATTTCCTTGCAAGGAAGTGTCGCATTTACATTCATTTGAAGTGCAGACGAGGAATACATCACACTTCGCAAATCATATTATATCTTACCATGAAACATAGAAATGAGATGCGATATCGCGTTTTAAGAAGCATTAGAACTCTATTGCTACGATACCTAGACATCTGCAGACGCTATTTCCTAGCAAGGAAGTGTCGCATTTACATTCATTTGAAGTGTAGACGAGGAACACATGACACCTCGCAAATCATATTATATCTTACCATGAAACATAGAAATGAGATGCGATATCGCGTTTTAAGAAGCATTAGAAATCTATTGCTACGATACGTAGACATCTGCAAACGCTATTTCTTTCCAAGGAAGTGTCGCATTTACATTCATTTGAAGTGTAGACGAGGAATACATAACACTTCGCAAATCATATTATATCTTACCATGAGACATAGAAATGAGATGCGATATCGCGTTTTAAGAAGCATTAGAATTCTATTGCTACGATAGGTAGACATCTGCAAACGCTATTTCCTTGCAAGGAAGTGTCGCATTTACATTCATTTGAAGTACAGACGAGGAAAACATAACACTTCGCAAATCATATTATATCTTACCATGAAACATAGAAATGAGATGCGATATCGCGTTTTAAGCAGCATTAGAACTCTATTGCTGCGATACCTAGAAATCTGCAAAGGCTATTTCCTTGCAAGGAAGTGACGCATTTACATTCATTTGAAGTGTAGACGAGGAATACATAACACATCGCAAATCATATTATATCTTACCATGAACCATAGAAATGAGATGAGATGTCGCGTTTTAAGAATCATAAGAACTCTATTGCTACGATGCGTAGACATCTGCAAACGCTATTTCCTATCGAGGAAGTGTCGCATTCACATTCATTTGAGGTGTAGACGAGGAATACATAACACTTCGCAAATCATATTATATCTTACCATGAAACATAGAAATGAGATGCGATATCGAGTTGTAAGAATCACAAGAACTCTATTGCTACGATACGTAGACATCTGCAAACGCTATTTCCTTGCAAGAAAGTGTCGCATTTACATTCATTTGAATCGTATACGAGGAATGCATAACACTTCGCAATGAATATTATATCTTATCATGAAACGTAGATATGAGATGCTATATCTCGTTTTAGGAAGCATTTGAACTCTATTGCTACGATACCTAGACATCTGCAGACGCTATTTCCTAGCAAGGAAGTGTCGCATTTACATTCATTTGAAGTGTAGACGAGGAATACATGACACTTCGCAAATCATATTATATCTTACCATGAAACATAGAAATGAGATGCAATATCGCGTTTTAAGAAGCATTCGAAATCTATTGCTACGATACGTAGACATCTGCAAACGCTATTTCCTTCCAAGGAGGTGTCGCATTTACATTCATTTGAAGTGTAGACGAGGAATACATAACACTTCGCAAATCATATTATATCTTACCATGAAACATAGAAATGAGATGCGATATCGCGTTTTAAGAAGCATTAGAACTCTACTGCTACGATAGGTAGACATCTGCAATCGCTATTTCCTTGCAAGGAAGTTTCGCATTTACATTCATTTGAAATGTGGACGAGGAATACATCACACTTCGCAAATCATGTTATATCTTACCATGAAACATAGAAATGAGATGCGATATCGCGTTTTAAGAAGCATTAGAACTCTATTGCTACGATACCTAGACATCTGCAGACGCTATTTCCTAGCAAGGAAGTGTCGCATTTACATTCATTTGAAGTTTAGACGAGGAATACATAACACTTCGCAAATCATGTTATATCTTACCATGAAACATAGAAATGAGATGCGATATCGCCTTTTAAGAAGCATTAGAACTCTATTGCTACGATACCTAGACATCTGCAGATGCTATTTCCTACCAAGGAAGTGTCGCATTTACATTCATTTGAAGTGTAGACGAGGAATACATAACACATCGCAAATCATATTATATCTTACCATGAACCATAGAAATGAGATGCGATATCGCGTTTTAAGAATCATAAGAACTCTATTGCTACGATGCGTAGACATCTGCAAACGCTATTTCCTATCGAGGAAGTGTCGCATTCACATTCATTTGAGGTGTAGACGAGGAATACATAACACTTCGCAAATCATATTATATCTTACCATGAAACATAGAAATGAGATGCGATATCGAGTTGTAAGAATCACAAGAACTCTATTGCTACGATACGTAGACATCTGCAAACGCTATTTCCTTGCAAGAAAGTGTCGCATTTACATTCATTTGAATCGTATACGAGGAATGCATAACACTTCGCAATGAATATTATATCTTATCATGAAACGTAGATATGAGATGCTATATCTCGTTTTAGGAAGCATTTGAACTCTATTGCTACGATACCTAGACATCTGCAGACGCTATTTCCTAGCAAGGAAGTGTCGCATTTACATTCATTTGAAGTGTAGACGAGGAATACATGACACTTCGCAAATCATATTATATCTTACCATGAAACATAGAAATGAGATGCAATATCGCGTTTTAAGAAGCATTCGAAATCTATTGCTACGATACGTAGACATCTGCAAACGCTATTTCCTATCGAGGAAGTGTCGCATTCACATTCATTTGAGATGTAGACGAGGAATACATAAGACTTCGCAAATCATATTATATCTTATGACACGTCCCGAGGTGCGGTTGCGCTCGCAACGGTGGCACAAAGTCGTAACCGTTCCCGAAAATAACGCGAATTGCGTCCGGACCGGGTTCGTTGGCGTTTCGGACTCGATAAAACGATAATTAACACTAAACTTACCTTGCGAAGGCTTGATTCCGCTGTCTGATTTCTCTTTCCATGTACCTGGAGCGCCTTGGATCCGCAACCGGGATGGCGGCGACTCGAACGCAGGAAATTGAATATTCTGGTGCATCATCCACGTATTCCCGAGCGAGACGACGAATAAACTCTCTCCTCCCCGCGCGTCGTGTACGCTTTGTCGGAGGTGCAAGGCTCGTCGAGAATACTTGAACTTCGGTTGAGTACGGCACGGCTAAGCGTTGGTTCGCTCTAGCTTACCGGGATCGACCTGGGCGCAAGATATTCTGTACACGGTAGAAGTGAGGATGGAGCAACTAAGCGCTGGTTCGCTCTAGTCGTCGAGCCTCAAGACTATCGCAGATGAGATATAGAAATAGAATAATCGCGAGCGTACCCGTGGAGTAGAATTAAGGAATTGTATTTGAACTCGAATAAAGATACTTTGAATCTGGTAAAAATAAACTATATTCTATGATTTCACTATACTAGATACACTTGACTAAATTCTAAGTTACTGACTAACGATTACAATGAGAATTAGAAATAGTATAAAGTATCGAATGGACTCCGCTATGGGAGTATGGATAGAGACGAATGCATTAGAGCTAATTGCTCGTTGCGAATGAGCCTATTGCTCGGATCGAAAGTGCATCGTTCGGATGCTGGAGGCGAGTTAGGAACTCGTCGGTTCGGAGATGAGATAGGAACTCTCCGGTTCGGAGGCGAGATAGGAACTGACTCTCGGATCTCGCGTCCGCGACCTCCTCGGGTCGCGCGGCGCGCGAGTCGCTGGGCCCTCGCGGTGGGGCGGACGGTCGGAGTAGGGCGGCCGCTCGGCCCTCGTGGTGGGGCGGCCGTTCGGAGTGGGGCGCGGCCCGCGTTAAGCGTGAGCCGCGAGCGTCGAGTGTGCGCGCGAGTGCAACGGAACATAACCGTGCATGAATGAAATATATACATATATTCACTTAAATCTAGGTGTGTGTTGGTGTGTATGTACATATATGAGTAGTGTGCTTATCCTAGTCCCATATGTACGAGAAGTACGTATAGGGCTTCGTGATCGCTGGGGATTCGACCCAGTACGTGTCGGAGAGCTCCACGCCCTCGTAATACGGGGTGAAGTCCTCCCCCTCGTGTGTGGAGATCGCGCGTGGGCGCGGCATGCTGCATCCTTCTTCCCTCTCGTACCTTTGTCTCCTTCTGTAGGGACGGCGAGTCGGCGGGTAGCCCGTGTGCAGGGGCTCCGGATACGGATGCTGGGAAGGAAGAGGTGGACGCCGGAGGGTGGCAGGCGGTACGCCTGACGTTACAATGGTAAGATATAATATGATTTGCGATGTGTGATGTATTCCTCGTCTACACTTCAAATGAATGTAAATGCGACACTTCCTTGCTAGGAAATAGCGTCTGCAGATGTCTAGGTATCGTAGCAATAGAGTTCAAATGCTTCTTAAAACGAGATATAGCATCTCATATCTATGTTTCATGATAAGATATAATATTCATTGCGAAGTGTTATGCATACCGCGTCTACGATTCAATTGAATGTAAATGCGACACTTCCTTGCAAGGAAATGGCGTCTGCAGATGTCTACGTATTGTAGCAATAGGGTTCTTATGATTCTTAAAACGCGATATCGCATCTCATATCTATGTTTCATGGTAAGATATAATATGATTTGCGAAGTGTTATGTATTCCTCGTCTACACTTCATATGAATGTTAATGCGACACTTCCTTGCAAGGAAAGTGCGTTTGCAGATGTCTACGTATCGTAGCAATAGAGTTCTTATGATTCTTAAAACGCGATATCGCATCTCATTTCTTTGTTTCATGGTAAGATATAATATGATTTGCGAAGTGTTATGTATTCCTCGTCTACACATCATATGAATGTTAATGCGACACTTCCTTGCAAGGAAAGTGCGTTTGCAGATATCTACGTATCGTAGCAATAGAGTTCTTATGTTTCTTAAAACGCGATATCGCATCTCATTTCTATGTTTCATGGTAAGATATAATATGATTTGCGTAGTGTTATGTGCTCCTCGTCTACACTTCAAATGAATGTAAATGCGACACTCCCTTGAAAGGAAATAGCGTCTGCAGATGTCTAGGTATCGTAGCGATAGTGTTCTAATGCTTCTCAAAACGCAATATCGCATCTCATTTCTATGTTTCATAGTAAGATATAATATGATTTGCGAAGTGTGATGTATTCCTCGTCTACACTTCAAATGAATGTAAATGCAACACTTCCTTGCAAGGAAATAGCGTTTGCAGATGTCTGCCTATCGTAGCAGTAGAGTTCTAATGCTTCTTAAAACGCGATATCGCATCTCATTTCTATGTTTCATGGTAAGATATAATATGATTTGCGAAGTGTTATGTATTCCTCGTCTACACTTCAAATGAATGTAAATGCGACACTTCCTTGCAAAGAAATAGCGTTTGCAGATGTCTACGTATCGTAGCAATAGATTTCTAATGCTTCTTAAAACGCGATATCGCATCTCATTTCTATATTTCATGGTAAGATATAATATGATTTGCGAAGTGTCATGCATTCCTCGTCTACACTTCAAATGAATGTAAATGCGACACTTCCTTGCTAGGAAATAGCGTCTGCAGATGTCTAGGTATCGTAGCAATAGAGTTCAAATGCTTCTTAAAACGAGATATAGCATCTCATATCTATGTTTCATGATAAGATATAATATTCATTGCGAAGTGTTATGCATACCGCGTCTACGATTCAATTGAATGTAAATGCGACACTTCCTTGCAAGGAAATGGCGTCTGCAGATGTCTACGTATCGTAGCAATAGGGTTCTTATGATTCTTAAAACGCGATATCGCATCTCATATCTATGTTTCATGGTAAGATATAATATGATTTGCGAAGTGTTATGTATTCCTCGTCTACACTTCATATGAATGTTAATGCGACACTTCCTTGCAAGGAAAGTGCGTTTGCAGATGTCTACGTATCGTAGCAATAGAGTTCTTATGATTCTTAAAACGCGATATCGCATCTCATTTCTATGTTTCATGGTAAGATATAATATGATTTGCGTAGTGTTATGTGCTCCTCGTCTACACTTCAAATGATTGTAAATGCGACACTCCCTTGAAAGGAAATAGCGTCTGCAGATGTTTAGGTATCGCAGCGATGGAGTTCTGATGCTTCTCAAAACGCAATATCGCATCTCATTTCTATGTTTCATGGTAAGATATAATATGATTTGCGAAGTGTGATGTATTCCTCGTCTACACTTCAAATGAATGTAAATGCGACACTTCCTTGCAAGGAAATAGCGTTTGCAGATGTCTACCTATCGTAGCAGTAGAGTTCTAATGCTTCTTAAAACGCGATATGGCATCTCATTTCTATGTTTCATGGTAAGATATAATATGAATTGCGAAGTGTGATGTATTCCTCGTCTACACTTCAAATGAATGTAAATGCGACACTTCCTTGCTAGGAAATAGCGTCTGCAGATGTCTAGGTATCGTAGCAATAGAGTTCAAATGCTTCTTAAAACGAGATATAGCATCTCATATCTATGTTTCATGATAAGATATAATATTCATTGCGAAGTGTTATGCATACCGCGTCTACGATTCAATTGAATGTAAATGCGACACTTCCTTGCAAGGAAATGGCGTCTGCAGATGTCTACGTATTGTAGCAATAGGGTTCTTATGATTCTTAAAACGCGATATCGCATCTCATATCTATGTTTCATGGTAAGATATAATATGATTTGCGAAGTGTTATGTATTCCTCGTCTACACTTCATATGAATGTTAATGCGACACTTCCTTGCAAGGAAAGTGCGTTTGCAGATGTCTACGTATCGTAGCAATAGAGTTCTTATGATTCTTAAAACGCGATATCGCATCTCATTTCTTTGTTTCATGGTAAGATATAATATGATTTGCGAAGTGTTATGTATTCCTCGTCTACACTTCATATGAATGTTAATGCGACACTTCCTTGCAAGGAAAGTGCGTTTGCAGATATCTACGTATCGTAGCAATAGAGTTCTTATGTTTCTTAAAACGCGATATCGCATCTCATTTCTATGTTTCATGGTAAGATATAATATGATTTGCGTAGTGTTATGTGCTTCTCGTATACACTTCAAATGAATGTAAATGCGACACTCCCTTGAAAGGAAATAGCGTCTGCAGATGTCTAGGTATCGTAGCGATAGTGTTCTAATGATTCTCAAAACGCAATATCGCATCTCATTTCTATGTTTCATAGTAAGATATAATATGATTTGCGAAGTGTGATGTATTCCTCGTCTACACTTCAAATGAATGTAAATGCAACACTTCCTTGCAAGGAAATAGCGTTTGCAGATGTCTGCCTATCGTAGCAGTAGAGTTCTAATGCTTCTTAAAACGCGACATCGCATCTCATTTCTATGTTCATGGTAAGATATAATATGATTTGCGAAGTGTTATGTATTCCTCGTCTACACTTCAAATGAATGTAAATGCGACACTTCCTTGCTAGGAAATAGCGTCTGCAGATGTCTAGGTATCGTAGCAATAGTGTTCAAATGCTTCTTAAAACGAGATATAGCATCTCATATCTATGTTTTCATGATAAGATATAATATTCATTGCGAAGTGTTATGCATACCGCGTCTACGATTCAATTGAATGTAAATGCGACACTTCCTTGCAAGGAAATGGCGTCTGCAGATGTCTACGTATCGTAGCAATAGGGTTCTTATGATTCTTAAAACGCGATATCGCATCTCATATCTATGTTTCATGGTAAGATATAATATGATTTGCGAAGTGTTATGTATTCCTCGTCTACACTTCATATGAATGTTAATGCGACACTTCCTTGCAAGGAAAGTGCGTTTGCAGATGTCTACGTATCGTAGCAATAGAGTTCTTATGATTCTTAAAACGCGATATCGCATCTCATTTCTATGTTTCATGGTAAGATATAATATGATTTGCGTAGTGTTATGTGCTCCTCGTCTACACTTCAAATGATTGTAAATGCGACACTCCCTTGAAAGGAAATAGCGTCTGCAGATGTTTAGGTATCGCAGCGATGGAGTTCTGATGCTTCTCAAAACGCAATATCGCATCTCATTTCTATGTTTCATGGTAAGATATAATATGATTTGCGAAGTGTGATGTATTCCTCGTCTACACTTCAAATGAATGTAAATGCGACACTTCCTTGCAAGGAAATAGCGTTTGCAGATGTCTACCTATCGTAGCAGTAGAGTTCTAATGCTTCTTAAAACGCGATATGGCATCTCATTTCTATGTTTCATGGTAAGATATAATATGAATTGCGAAGTGTGATGTATTCCTCGTCTACACTTCAAATGAATGTAAATGCGACACTTCCTTGCTAGGAAATAGCGTCTGCAGATGTCTAGGTATCGTAGCAATAGAGTTCAAATGCTTCTTAAAACGAGATATAGCATCTCATATCTATGTTTCATGATAAGATATAATATTCATTGCGAAGTGTTATGCATACCGCGTCTACGATTCAATTGAATGTAAATGCGACACTTCCTTGCAAGGAAATGGCGTCTGCAGATGTCTACGTATTGTAGCAATAGGGTTCTTATGATTCTTAAAACGCGATATCGCATCTCATATCTATGTTTCATGGTAAGATATAATATGATTTGCGAAGTGTTATGTATTCCTCGTCTACACTTCATATGAATGTTAATGCGACACTTCCTTGCAAGGAAAGTGCGTTTGCAGATGTCTACGTATCGTAGCAATAGAGTTCTTATGATTCTTAAAACGCGATATCGCATCTCATTTCTTTGTTTCATGGTAAGATATAATATGATTTGCGAAGTGTTATGTATTCCTCGTCTACACTTCATATGAATGTTAATGCGACACTTCCTTGCAAGGAAAGTGCGTTTGCAGATATCTACGTATCGTAGCAATAGAGTTCTTATGTTTCTTAAAACGCGATATCGCATCTCATTTCTATGTTTCATGGTAAGATATAATATGATTTGCGTAGTGTTATGTGCTCCTCGTATACACTTCAAATGAATGTAAATGCGACACTCCCTTGAAAGGAAATAGCGTCTGCAGATGTCTAGGTATCGTAGCGATAGTGTTCTAATGCTTCTCAAAACGCAATATCGCATCTCATTTCTATGTTTCATAGTAAGATATAATATGATTTGCGAAGTGTGATGTATTCCTCGTCTACACTTCAAATGAATGTAAATGCAACACTTCCTTGCAAGGAAATAGCGTTTGCAGATGTCTGCCTATCGTAGCAGTAGAGTTTCTAATGCTTCTTAAAACGCGATATCGCATCTCATTTCTATGTTTCATGGTAAGATATAATATGATTTGCGAACAGTGTTATGTATTCCTCGTCTACACTTCAAATGAATGTAAATGCGACACTTCCTTGCAAAGAAATAGCGTTTGCAGATGTCTACGTATCGTAGCAATAGATTTCTAATGCTTCTTAAAACGCGATATCGCATCTCATTTCTATATTTCATGGTAAGATATAATATGATTTGCGAAGTGTCATGTATTCCTCGTCTACACTTCAAATGAATGTAAATGCGACACTTCCTTGCTAGGAAATAGCGTCTGCAGATGTCTAGGTATCGTAGCAATAGAGTTCAAATGCTTCTTAAAACGAGATATAGCATCTCATATCTATGTTTCATGATAAGATATAATATTCATTGCGAAGTGTTATGCATACCGCGTCTACGATTCAATTGAATGTAAATGCGACACTTCCTTGCAAGGAAATAGCGTTTGCAGATGTCTACCTATCGTAGCAATAGAGTTCTAATGCTTCTTAAAACGCGATATCGCATCTCATTTCTATGTTTCATGGTAGGATATAATATGATTTGCGAAGTGTTATGTATTCCTCGTCTACACTTCAAATGAATGTAAATGCGAAACTTCCTTGCAAAGAATTAGCGTTTGCAGATGTCTACCTATCGTAGCAATAGAGTTCTAATGCTTCTTAAAACGCGATATCGCATCTCATTTCTATGTTTCATGGTAAGATATAATATGATTTGCGAAGTGTTATGTTTTCCTCGTCTACACTTCAAATGAATGTAAATGCGACACTTCCTTGCTAGGAAATAGCGTCTGCAGATGTCTACGTATTGTAGCAATAGCTTTCTAATGCTTCTTAAAACGCGATATCGCATCTCATTTCTATGTTTCATGGTAAGATATAATATGATTTGCGAAGTGTCATGTATTCCTCGTCTACTATTCAATGAGTGTAAATGCGTCACTTCCCAGCAAGGAAATAGCGTTTGCAGATGTCTACGTATCGTAGCTATAGATTTCTAATGCTTCTTAAAACGCGATATCGCATCTCATTTCTATGTTTCATGGTAAGGTGTAATATGGTTTGCGAACTGTTATGTATTCCTCGTCTACACTTCAAATGAATGTGAATGCGACACTTCCTCGCTAGGAAATAGCGTTTGCAGATGTCTACGTATCGTAGCAATAGAGTTCATATGATTCTTAAAACGCGATATCGCATCTCATTTCTATGTTTCATGGTAAGATGTAATATGATTTGCGAAGTGTCATTTATTCCTCGTCTATACTTGAAATGAATGTGAATGCGACACTTCCTCGCTAGGAAATAGCGTTCGCAGATGTCTACCTATCGTAGCAATAGAGTTCTTATGATTCTTAAAACGCGATATCGCATCTCATTTCTATGTTTCATGGTAAGATGTAATATGATTTGCGAAGTGTCATTTATTCCTCGTCTATACTTGAAATGAATGTGAATGCGACACTTCCTCGCTAGGAAATAGCGTTCGCAGATGTCTACCTATCGTAGCAATAGAGTTCTTATGATTCCTAAAACGCGATATCGCATCTCATTTCTATGTTTCATGGTAAGATATAATATGATTTGCGAAGTGTCACGTATTCCTCGTCTGCACTTCAAATGAATGTAAATGCGACACTTCCTTGAAAGGAAATAGCGTCTGCTGATGTCTAGGTATCGCAGCAATAGGGTTCTAATGCTTCTTAAAACGCGATATCGCATCTCATTTCTATGTTTCATGTAAGGTGTAATATGATTTGCGAAGTGTGATGTATTCCTCGTCTACACTTCAAATGAATGTAAATGCAACACTTCCTTGCAAGGAAATAGCGTCTGCAGATGTCTAGGTATCGTAGCAATTGATTTCTGATGCTTCTTTAAACGCGATATCGCTCCTCATTTCTATGTTTCATGGTAAGATATAATATGATTTGCGAAGTGTTATGTATTCCTCGTCTACACTTCAAATGAATGTAAATGCGACACTTCCTTGCAAGGAAATAGCGTTTGCAGATGTCTGCCTATCGTAGCAATAGAGTTCTAATGCTTCTTAAAAGGCGATATCGCATCTCATTTCTATGTTTCATGGTAAGATATAATATGATTTGCGAAGTGTTAAGTATTCCTCGTCTACACTTCAAATGAATGTAAATGCGACACTTCCTTGCAAGGAAATAGCGTTTGCAGATGTCTACGTATCGTAGCAATTGATTTCTAATGCTTCTTTAAACGCGATATCGCTTCTCATTTCTATGTTTCATGGTAAGATATAATATGATCTGCGAAGTGTTATGTATTCCTCGTCTACACTTCAAATGAATGGAAATGCGACACTTCCTTGCAAGGAAATAGCGTTTGCAGATGTCTACGTATCGAAGCAATAGAGTTCAAATGCTTCTTAAAACGCGATATCGCATCACAATTCTATGTTTCATGGTAAGATATAACACGATTTGCGAAGTGTTATGTATTCCTCGCCTACACTTCAAATGAATGTAAATGCGACACTTCCTTGCAAGGAAATAGCGTTTGCAGATGTCTGCCTATCGTAGCAATATAGTTCTAATGCTTCTTAAAAGGCGATATCGCATCTCATTTCTATGTTTCATGGTAAGATATAATATGATTTGCGAAGTGTTAAGTATTCCTCGTCTACACTTCAAATGAATGTAAATGCGACACTTCCTTGCAAGGAAGTAGCGTCTGCAGATGTCTACGTATCGTAGCAATAGAGTTCTTATGATTCTTAAAACGCGATATCGCATCTCATTTCTTTGTTTCATGGTAAGATATAATATGATTTGCGAAGTGTTATGTGCTCCTCGTCTACACTTCAAATGAATGTAAATGCTACACTCCCTTGAAGGGAAATAGCGTCTGCAGATGTCTAGGTATCGTAGCGATAGTGTTCTAATGCTTCTCAAAACGCAATATCGCATCTCATTTCTATGTTTCATGGTGTCACGTCCCGAGGTGCGGTTGCGCTCGCAACGGTGGCACAAAGTCGTAACCGTTCCCGAAAATAACGCGAATTGCGTCCGGACCGGGTTCGTTGGCGTTTCGGACTCGATAAAACGGTAATTAACACTAATCTTACCTTGCGAAGGCTTGATTCCGCTGTCTGATTTCTCTTTGCAGGTACCTGGAGCGCCTTGGATCCGCAACCAGGATGGCGGCGGCGTACGGCTGGAACGGAGGTACGTCTACGGGAATAGGCGTCCAGGCGGGTTGACTCCGGCTGGCAGGTATCGGCGTTTGGCCCTGACGATTGGCGACTCGCACGGGTCGTGCGGCGAAGGAAACCTCCTTCACAGGAACCAGGACTCGAACGTAGGAAATTGAATATTCTGGTGCATCACCCACGTATTCCCGAGCGAGACGACGAATAAACTCTCTCCTCCCCGCGCGTCGTGTACGCTTTGTCGGAGGTGCAAGGCTCATCGAGAATACTTGAACTTCGGTGGAGTACGGCGCGGCTAAGCGTTGGTTCGCTCTAGCTTACCGGGATCGACCTGGGCGCAAGATATTCTGTGCACGGTAGAAGTGAGGATGGAGCAACTAAGCGCTGGTTCGCTCTAGTCGTCGAGCCTCAAGACTATCGCAGATGAGATATAGAAATGGAATAATCGCGAGCATACCCGTGGATTTAGAATTAGGGAATTGTATTTGAACTCGAATAAAGATACTTTGAATCTGGTAAAAATAAACTATATTCTATGATTTCACTATACTGGATACACTTGACTAAATTCTAAGTTACTGACTAACGATTACAATGAGAATTAGAAATAGTATAAAGTATCGAATGGACTCCGCTATGGGAGTATGGATAGAGACGAATGCATTAGAGCTAATTGCTCGTTGCGGATGAGTCTATTGCTCGGATCGAAAGTGCATCGTTCGGATGCTGGAGGCGAGTTAGGAACTCGTCGGTTCGGAGATGAGATAGGAACTCTCCGGTTCGGAGATGAGATGGGAACTCTCCGGTTCGGAGATGAGATGGGAACTGACTCTCGGATCTCGCGTCCGCGACCTCCTCGGGTCGCGCGGCGCGCGAGTCGCTGGGCCCTCGCGGTGGGGCGGACGGTCGGAGTAGGGCGGCCGCTCGGCCCTCGTGGTGGGGCGGCCGTTCGGAGTGGGGCGCGGCCCGCGTTAAGCGTGAGCCGCGAGCGTCGAGTGTGCGCGCGAGTGCAACGGAACATAACCGTGCATGAATGAAATATATACATATATTCACTTAAATCTAGGTGTGTGTTGGTGTGTATGTACATATATGAGTAGTGTGCTTATCCTAGTCCCATATGTACGAGAAGTACGTATAGGGCTTCGTGATCGCTGGGGATTCGACCCAGTACGTGTCGGAGAGCTCCACGCCCTCGTAATACGGGGTGAAGTCCTCCCCCTCGTGTGTGGAGATCGCGCGTGGGCGCGGCATGCTGCATCCTTCTTCCCTCTCGTACCTTTGTCTCCTTCTGTAGGGACGGCGAGTCGGCGGGTAGCCCGTGTGCAGGGGCTCCGGATACGGATGCTGGGGATGAAGAGGTGGACGCCGGAGGGTGGCAGGCGGTACGCCTGACGTTACAATGGTAAGATATAATATGATTTGCGATGTGTGATGTATTCCTCGTCTACACTTCAAATGAATGTAAATGCGACACTTCCTTGCTAGGAAATAGCGTCTGCAGATGTCTAGGTATCGTAGCAATAGAGTTCAAATGCTTCTTAAAACGAGATATAGCATCTCATATCTATGTTTCATGATAAGATATAATATTCATTGCGAAGTGTTATGCATACCGCGTCTACGATTCAATTGAATGTAAATGCGACACTTCCTTGCAAGGAAATGGCGTCTGCAGATGTCTACGTATTGTAGCAATAGGGTTCTTATGATTCTTAAAACGCGATATCGCATCTCATATCTATGTTTCATGGTAAGATATAATATGATTTGCGAAGTGTTATGTATTCCTCGTCTACACTTCATATGAATGTTAATGCGACACTTCCTTGCAAGGAAAGTGCGTTTGCAGATGTCTACGTATCGTAGCAATAAAGTTCTTATGATTCTTAAAACGCGATATCGCATCTCATTTCTTTGTTTCATGGTAAGATATAATATGATTTGCGAAGTGTTATGTATTCCTCGTCTACACATCATATGAATGTTAATGCGACACTTCCTTGCAAGGAAAGTGCGTTTGCAGATATCTACGTATCGTAGCAATAGAGTTCTTATGTTTCTTAAAACGCGATATCGCATCTCATTTCTATGTTTCATGGTAAGATATAATATGATTTGCGTAGTGTTATGTGCTCCTCGTCTACACTTCAAATGAATGTAAATGCGACACTCCCTTGAAAGGAAATAGCGTCTGCAGATGTCTAGGTATCGTAGCGATAGTGTTCTAATGCTTCTCAAAACGCAATATCGCATCTCATTTCTATGTTTCATAGTAAGATATAATATGATTTGCGAAGTGTGATGTATTCCTCGTCTACACTTCAAATGAATGTAAATGCAACACTTCCTTGCAAGGAAATAGCGTCTGCAGATGTCTAGGTATCGTAGCGATAGTGTTCTAATGCTTCTCAAAACGCAATATCGCATCTCATTTCTTTGTTTCATGGTAAGATATAATATGATTTGCGAAGTGTTATGTATTCCTCGTCTACACTTCATATGAATGTTAATGCGACACTTCCTTGCAAGGAAAGTGCGTTTGCAGATATCTACGTATCGTAGCAATAGAGTTCTTATGTTTCTTAAAACGCGATATCGCATCTCATTTCTATGTTTCATGGTAAGATATAATATGATTTGCGTAGTGTTATGTGCTCCTCGTATACACTTCAAATGAATGTAAATGCGACACTCCCTTGAAAGGAAATAGCGTCTGCAGATGTCTAGGTATCGTAGCGATAGTGTTCTAATGCTTCTCAAAACGCAATATCGCATCTCATTTCTATGTTTCATAGTAAGATATAATATGATTTGCGAAGTGTGATGTATTCCTCGTCTACACTTCAAATGAATGTAAATGCAACACTTCCTTGCAAGGAAATAGCGTTTGCAGATGTCTGCCTATCGTAGCAGTAGAGTTCTAATGCTTCTTAAAACGCGATATCGCATCTCATTTCTATGTTTCATGGTAAGATATAATATGATTTGCGAAGTGTTATGTATTCCTCGTCTACACTTCAAATGAATGTAAATGCGACACTTCCTTGCAAAGAAATAGCGTTTGCAGATGTCTACGTATCGTAGCAATAGATTTCTAATGCTTCTTAAAACGCGATATCGCATCTCATTTCTATATTTCATGGTAAGATATAATATGATTTGCGAAGTGTCATGTATTCCTCGTCTACACTTCAAATGAATGTAAATGCGACACTTCCTTGCTAGGAAATAGCGTCTGCAGATGTCTAGGTATCGTAGCAATAGAGTTCAAATGCTTCTTAAAACGAGATATAGCATCTCATATCTATGTTTCATGATAAGATATAATATTCATTGCGAAGTGTTATGCATACCGCGTCTACGATTCAATTGAATGTAAATGCGACACTTCCTTGCAAGGAAATGGCGTCTGCAGATGTCTACGTATCGTAGCAATAGAGTTCTTATGATTCTTAAAACGCGATATCGCATCTCATTTCTATGTTTCATGGTAAGATATAATATGATTTGCGTAGTGTTATGTGCTCCTCGTCTACACTTCAAATGATTGTAAATGCGACACTCCCTTGAAAGGAAATAGCGTCTGCAGATGTTTAGGTATCGCAGCGATGGAGTTCTGATGCTTCTCAAAACGCAATATCGCATCTCATTTCTATGTTTCATGGTAAGATATAATATGATTTGCGAAGTGTGATGTATTCCTCGTCTACACTTCAAATGAATGTAAATGCGACACTTCCTTGCAAGGAAATAGCGTTTGCAGATGTCTACCTATCGTAGCAGTAGAGTTCTAATGCTTCTTAAAACGCGATATGGCATCTCATTTCTATGTTTCATGGTAAGATATAATATGAATTGCGAAGTGTGATGTATTCCTCGTCTACACTTCAAATGAATGTAAATGCGACACTTCCTTGCTAGGAAATAGCGTCTGCAGATGTCTAGGTATCGTAGCAATAGAGTTCAAATGCTTCTTAAAACGAGATATAGCATCTCATATCTATGTTTCATGATAAGATATAATATTCATTGCGAAGTGTTATGCATACCGCGTCTACGATTCAATTGAATGTAAATGCGACACTTCCTTGCAAGGAAATGGCGTCTGCAGATGTCTACGTATTGTAGCAATAGGGTTCTTATGATTCTTAAAACGCGATATCGCATCTCATATCTATGTTTCATGGTAAGATATAATATGATTTGCGAAGTGTTATGTATTCCTCGTCTACACTTCATATGAATGTTAATGCGACACTTCCTTGCAAGGAAAGTGCGTTTGCAGATGTCTACGTATCGTAGCAATAGAGTTCTTATGATTCTTAAAACGCGATATCGCATCTCATTTCTTTGTTTCATGGTAAGATATAATATGATTTGCGAAGTGTTATGTATTCCTCGTCTACACTTCATATGAATGTTAATGCGACACTTCCTTGCAAGGAAAGTGCGTTTGCAGATATCTACGTATCGTAGCAATAGAGTTCTTATGTTTCTTAAAACGCGATATCGCATCTCATTTCTATGTTTCATGGTAAGATATAATATGATTTGCGTAGTGTTATGTGCTCCTCGTATACACTTCAAATGAATGTAAATGCGACACTCCCTTGAAAGGAAATAGCGTCTGCAGATGTCTAGGTATCGTAGCGATAGTGTTCTAATGCTTCTCAAAACGCAATATCGCATCTCATTTCTATGTTTCATAGTAAGATATAATATGATTTGCGAAGTGTGATGTATTCCTCGTCTACACTTCAAATGAATGTAAATGCAACACTTCCTTGCAAGGAAATAGCGTTTGCAGATGTCTGCCTATCGTAGCAGTAGAGTTCTAATGCTTCTTAAAACGCGATATCGCATCTCATTTCTATGTTTCATGGTAAGATATAATATGATTTGCGAAGTGTTATGTATTCCTCGTCTACACTTCAAATGAATGTAAATGCGACACTTCCTTGCTAGGAAATAGCGTCTGCAGATGTCTAGGTATCGTAGCAATAGAGTTCAAATGCTTCTTAAAACGAGATATAGCATCTCATATCTATGTTTCATGATAAGATATAATATTCATTGCGAAGTGTTATGCATACCGCGTCTACGATTCAATTGAATGTAAATGCGACACTTCCTTGCAAGGAAATGGCGTCTGCAGATGTCTACGTATCGTAGCAATAGGGTTCTTATGATTCTTAAAACGCGATATCGCATCTCATATCTATGTTTCATGGTAAGATATAATATGATTTGCGAAGTGTTATGTATTCCTCGTCTACACTTCATATGAATGTTAATGCGACACTTCCTTGCAAGGAAAGTGCGTTTGCAGATGTCTACGTATCGTAGCAATAGAGTTCTTATGATTCTTAAAACGCGATATCGCATCTCATTTCTATGTTTCATGGTAAGATATAATATGATTTGCGTAGTGTTATGTGCTCCTCGTCTACACTTCAAATGATTGTAAATGCGACACTCCCTTGAAAGGAAATAGCGTCTGCAGATGTTTAGGTATCGCAGCGATGGAGTTCTGATGCTTCTCAAAACGCAATATCGCATCTCATTTCTATGTTTCATGGTAAGATATAATATGATTTGCGAAGTGTGATGTATTCCTCGTCTACACTTCAAATGAATGTAAATGCGACACTTCCTTGCAAGGAAATAGCGTTTGCAGATGTCTACCTATCGTAGCAGTAGAGTTCTAATGCTTCTTAAAACGCGATATGGCATCTCATTTCTATGTTTCATGGTAAGATATAATATGAATTGCGAAGTGTGATGTATTCCTCGTCTACACTTCAAATGAATGTAAATGCGACACTTCCTTGCTAGGAAATAGCGTCTGCAGATGTCTAGGTATCGTAGCAATAGAGTTCAAATGCTTCTTAAAACGAGATATAGCATCTCATATCTATGTTTCATGATAAGATATAATATTCATTGCGAAGTGTTATGCATACCGCGTCTACGATTCAATTGAATGTAAATGCGACACTTCCTTGCAAGGAAATGGCGTCTGCAGATGTCTACGTATTGTAGCAATAGGGTTCTTATGATTCTTAAAACGCGATATCGCATCTCATATCTATGTTTCATGGTAAGATATAATATGATTTGCGAAGTGTTATGTATTCCTCGTCTACACTTCATATGAATGTTAATGCGACACTTCCTTGCAAGGAAAGTGCGTTTGCAGATGTCTACGTATCGTAGCAATAGAGTTCTTATGATTCTTAAAACGCGATATCGCATCTCATTTCTTTGTTTCATGGTAAGATATAATATGATTTGCGAAGTGTTATGTATTCCTCGTCTACACTTCATATGAATGTTAATGCGACACTTCCTTGCAAGGAAAGTGCGTTTGCAGATATCTACGTATCGTAGCAATAGAGTTCTTATGTTTCTTAAAACGCGATATCGCATCTCATTTCTATGTTTCATGGTAAGATATAATATGATTTGCGTAGTGTTATGTGCTCCTCGTATACACTTCAAATGAATGTAAATGCGACACTCCCTTGAAAGGAAATAGCGTCTGCAGATGTCTAGGTATCGTAGCGATAGTGTTCTAATGCTTCTCAAAACGCAATATCGCATCTCATTTCTATGTTTCATAGTAAGATATAATATGATTTGCGAAGTGTGATGTATTCCTCGTCTACACTTCAAATGAATGTAAATGCAACACTTCCTTGCAAGGAAATAGCGTTTGCAGATGTCTGCCTATCGTAGCAGTAGAGTTCTAATGCTTCTTAAAACGCGATATCGCATCTCATTTCTATGTTTCATGGTAAGATATAATATGATTTGCGAAGTGTTATGTATTCCTCGTCTACACTTCAAATGAATGTAAATGCGACACTTCCTTGCAAAGAAATAGCGTTTGCAGATGTCTACGTATCGTAGCAATAGATTTCTAATGCTTCTTAAAACGCGATATCGCATCTCATTTCTATATTTCATGGTAAGATATAATATGATTTGCGAAGTGTCATGTATTCCTCGTCTACACTTCAAATGAATGTAAATGCGACACTTCCTTGCTAGGAAATAGCGTCTGCAGATGTCTAGGTATCGTAGCAATAGAGTTCAAATGCTTCTTAAAACGAGATATAGCATCTCATTTCTATGTTTCATGGTAAGATATAATATGATTTGCGAAGTGTTATGTATTCCTCGTCTACACTTCAAATGAATGTAAATGCGACACTTCCTTGCAAAGAAATAGCGTTTGCAGATGTCTACGTATCGTAGCAATTGATTTCTAATGCTTCTTTAAGCGCGATATCGCTTCTCATTTCTATGTTTCATGGTAAGATATAATATGATTTGCGAAGTGTTATGTATTCCTCGTCTACACTTCAAATGAATGTAAATGCGACACTTCCTTGCAAGGAAATAGCGTTTGCAGATGTCTACGTATCGAAGCAATAGAGTTCAAATGTTTCTTAAAACGAGATATTGCATCACACATCTATGTTTCATGATAAGATATATTATTCATAGCGAAGTGTCATGTATTCCTCGTCTACACTTCAAATGAATGTAAATGCGACACTTCCTTGCTAGGAAATAGCGTTTGCAGATGACTAGGTATCGTAGCAATAGTGTTCTAATGCTTCTTGAAACGCGATATCGTATCTCATTTCTATGTTTCATGGTAAGATATAATATGATTTGCGAAGTGTCATGTATTCCTCGTCTACACTTCAAATGAATGTAAATGCGACACTTCCTTGCTAGTGTAACGTCAGGCGTACGGCCTGCCACCCTCCGGCGTCCACCTCATCATCCCCAGCATCCGTATCCGGAGCCCCTGCACACGGACCACCCGCCGACTCGCCGTCCCTACAGAAGGAGACAAAGGTACGAGAGGGAAGAAGGATGCAGCATGCGGCGCCCACGCGCGATCTCCACACACGAGGGGGAGGACTTCACCCCGCATTACGAGGGCGAGGAGCTCTCCGATACGTACTGGGTCGAATCCCCAGCGATCACGAAGCCCTATACGTACTTCTCGTACATGTGGGATTAGAATAAGCACACTACTCATATATGCACATACACACCAACACACACCTAGATTTAAGTGAATATATGTATATATTTTATTCATGCACGGTTATGTTCCGTTGCACTCGCGCGCACACTCGACGCTCGCGGCTCACGCTTAACGCGGACCGCGCCCCACTCCGAACGGCCGCCCCACCACGAGGGCCGAGCGGCCGCCCTACTCCGACCGTCCGCCCCACCGCGAGGGCCCAGCGACTCGCGCGCCGCGCGACCCGAGGAGGTCGCGGACGCGAGACCCGAGAGTCAGTTCCTATCTCATCTCCGAACCGGAGAGTTCCTATCTCATCTCCCAACCGGAGAGTTCCTATCTCATCTCCCAACCGGAGAGTTCCTATCTCATCTCCCAACCGGAGAGTTCCTATCTCATCTCCGAACTGGAGAGTTCCTAACTCATCTCCGAACTGGAGAGTTCCTATCTCATCTCCGAACCGACGAGTTCCTAACTCGCCTCCAGCATCCGAACGATGCACTTTCGACCCGAGCAATAGGCTCATTCGCAACGAGCAATTAGCTCTAATGCATTCGTCTCTATCCATACTCCCATAGCGGAGTCCATTCGATACTTTATACTATTTCTAATTCTGATTGTAATCGTTAGTCAGTAACTTAGAATTTAGTCAAGTGTATCTAGTATAGTGAAATCATAGAATATAGTTTATTTTTACCAGATTCAAAGTATCTTTATTCGAGTTCAAATACAATTCCTTAATTCTAAATCCACGGGTACGCTCGCGATTATTCTATTTCTATATCTCATCTGCGATAGTCTTGAGGCTCGACGACTAGAGCGAACCAGCGTTTAGTTGCTCCATCCTCACTTCTACCGTGTACAGAATATCTTGCGCCCAGGTCGATCCCGGTAAGCTAGAGCGAACCAACGCTTAGCCGCGCCGTACTCCACCGAAGTTCAAGTATTCTCGATGAGCCTTGCACCTCCGACAAAGCGTACACGACGCGCTGGGAGGAGAGAGTTTATTCGTCGTCTCGCTCGGGAATACGTGGGTGATGCACCAGAAAATTCAATTTCCTACGTTCGAGTCCTGGTTCCTGTGAAGGAGGTTTCCTTCGCCGCACGACCCGTACGAGTCGCCAATCGTCAGGGCCAAACGCCGATACCTGCCAGCCGGAGTCAACCCGCCTGGACGCTTATTCCCGTAGACGTACCTCCGTTCCAGCCGTACGCCGCCGCCATCCCGGTTGCGGATCCAAGGCGCTCCAGGTACCTGGAAAGAGAAATCAGACAGCGGAATCAAGCCTTCGCAAGGTAAGTTTAGTGTTAATTACCGTTTTATCGAGTCCGAAACGCCAACGAACCTGGTCCGGACGCAATTCGCGTTATTTTCGGGAACGGTTACGACTTTGTGCCACCGTTGCGAGCGCAACCGCACCTCGGGTCGTGACACGAAAGTTATTTTTGGTGACAGCGGTGGGATAGCCACGCGTTTCCTCCGGAAATTCCGCCGAAAGGAACCGCGAAACTAGATATGGCAACCCGGACTCCGACAAAAACGCGCCAGCAGACACAGCGAGCCGCCGCGATGGCCGATTCCGAACGCGAAAAACGCACTAGCAGAACGCTTGATTTCCAAGACGCTATCGCCGAGCCTCTTCCTAGTACTGCGCAACAAAATACTTCCGCGAAAAATACGAAAGCGACCGATCCGAGTAATGCCGCGTTGCTCCAGCAAATAGAAATTTTACGTCGTGAATTAGAATCTATTCGCAGAACGCCTGATTTAACGCGCGACGATACCGTTTCGCTAGATATTCCTCGGGGAAATCCGCTTTACGCACATAATTCGAGCTCTGATTTCAATACAAATAGTTCGCAACACGACGAGCTATCGCTTAAGCAGGCCCTCGAAGCCGTGCCGACATTCGATGGTCAGAACATTCCTATTCTTCAGTTTACCCGAGCGTGTAAACGCGCTTATGTGCTTATCCCTAATGGGTGCGAGCGAACTTTCATACGCCTGCTTAAGGGAAAACTCAAGGGTCGTGCCTACGCCGCGCTAGAAGACGAGCCATGTTACACAATACTCGAATTAACGGACGTTCTTCGCAGCACATTTTGCTCCGTAAAATCAGCTCATCATTATCGGGGTGAACTTGCTAATATATTCATGCGCGCGAACGAGCACATTTTAGATTATATCGGTCGAGTAAAAGATCTTAGAACCGCCATAATTAATTGCGAAAGGCTTGCTCGACGAGACACACCGGAATCGCTCGATGACGTAGACGCGCTCACTCTACAATGTTTTAAAGACGGTCTCATTCCGGAAATTCGAATGCAGATGACGGTAAATTCATTCGGTACATTGCGAGAAGCGTTCGCTCGAGCGCGGGAGCTCTATCAAATGCACGAACGTGATTGCAACCGACTAGGTAGATCGCGTGTCGCGCGACCAGAATCGCGCGAAAAACCAGCCGAAATTATTTGCCGAAAATGTAATAATATCGGACATTACGCGACCGAGTGTCGGTTCAGACCGCCATCGCCGTACAGACCGCAGGAAGGCCGTGACGCTTACTTGCGATCCAGGGACGTACCGCCTCCTACTCGAGGCCCCGCGTACGAACAACCGAGACAAATCGTAGCCAAGGACGCGCCCAAATTTTGTCGCTATTGCAAGACCCCGGGGCACGAAATAGGCGAGTGCCGCAAAAGGCAGTACAACAACGCGGTAAATAAAAATTCGGGAAACGACAATGGCCTCCGCACCCGCCGCGAGACAGGTGGCGAGGCCGCGCACCAAGTCCGTCCTCTCGCCGCGAACAACTCCAACGCGGAAATCGACGAAACGCCGCGATAAACATAACCGGAAAAACTAGCACGCCAACGTAATTCTAAACGATTTCTAAATCCGATCTTCTAATTTCACCAACTCGCTTCATGGTGGACACTGGGGCGAAAAATATTATAAAACGTTCGGCTCTAAAAGCATCCGCGCGAATCGATAAGTCCGAGATCGTCATAATAACAGGGGTAACCGATGGCAAAACCGCAACCTTAGGGATGGTGAATCTTGTCATTTTCGGTCGCGTCGTTCCTTTTAATGTGGTCGAGGATGATTTTCCCCTTAAACCAAGCGGGATCCTCGGCTCCGGGTTCTGTATGGACGCAGAAATCTCTTTCCCAAATAAAATAATCAAATGGAATGGTAAGAGAATTCCTTTCGAAGACGATATCGAAGCACTCGAGGAACCGTCACCGGACTCGAAAATAAAGCCTCTCCTATCGCCGAAACGTAAACAAGCGCCGCGCACGGAATCTGTTCCCCCTCCGCCGCCGCGCCCGCCGCGTAAATCATCGCCTCCGCTGAAACGCGATGCAGCAACGAAATCGAAGCTTCGAACGCGAGACAAAGCAGCTTCTCCGAAGTCAGGAGACCGTATCTCCATTCCGCCGAGATCAAATATCGGTATCAAGGTCCGCGTAGTTAATTCGAACCTCGCGGAAGGTATAATTCCTCGTATCGATCTTGCGCCGGGTATATTTTTCGGAAACGCTCTCGTCAGAGTAATTCGGGGCAAAGCGGTAATTCGAATAATTAATTCATCCGCGCGCCGTCGAAATCGCGTTACCAGAAATCGTACTTGAGCCCGCGCAAATCATGACTCCCCTCCATAAGGAGGATAGTTCGTCGCTCTATCCGGTTTTTTCTAAATCCAACGTATCCGCCGTACCGATCGGCTCATCCCAAAAGGGAAAAACTTCTATTTCTTCCTCGAGTCAGACACCATATTCGACAATCGAAACTCCTCCTTCGCGTTGCAAAATCGCGAATGTTCAACAGATCTCTTATGCTCAGGCGGTTAAAAATAATGTACAACAGGCGCCGTTAAAACAAACAGAAATCCGCCAATCTTTCGAAATCTCGCCTAGACCGAATTCTTAGTCTCCTCCGTCTCGACCACCTCAACGCAGAGGAAAGAGAGCACGTCGTCCGTCTCGTTCAAAGCACGCAGGAGCTTTTTCACATTGAGGGGGATAAATTAGGGCATACGTCAGCAACCACGCACAAGATTCCAACCGTCGACGACCGCTCCGTCAATGTGAAACAATACCGTTTCCCACCAGCTCATAAGGAGGAGATTCGACGACAAGTCGACAAATTTTTACAAAACGGTGTCATCTCTCCGTCAAAATCACCATATAATTCGCCATTGTGGGTTGTCCCAAAGAAACCGGACTCCTTGGGCAACAAGCAATGGCGCGTCGTCATCGACTACCGCGCACTCAATGAGAAATCTGTCGCCGATGCCTATCCCCTCCCTTGCATTACCGAGATACTTGATCAGCTCGGGAGTGCGAAATACTTTAGTACATTCGATCTCGCGAGCGGATTTCACCAGATCCCAATGGAGCCCGCCGATGCTCCCAAAACCGCTTTTTCGAAGCCTCACAGGCATTATGAGTTTAAAAGAATGCCATTCGGATTAAAAAATGCGCCAGCGACGTTCCAACGACTTATGGACAATGTCCTGTCCGGTCTCCAGGGGAACGAAATTTTCGTCTATTTGTACGACATTGTTATCTACGCTAGCTCTCTTCAAGAACATCGACTTAAATTCGAGAAATTAACTCAACGGCTCAAAGAAGCTAATTTAGTATTGCAGCCGGATAAGTGCGAATTCTTGAGGAGAGAAGTAAGCTATTTGGGTCATATTATCAGTGAGCATGGTGTAAAACCTGACCCTGCGAAAATTAACGCCGTCAAAAATTTTCCGCGCCCGCGCAACGCGAAACAGATCAAACAATTCCTCGGGCTCGCGGGATACTACAGGCGGTTCATCGCAAATTTTTCTAACATTGCTAAGCCACTTACAAATTTGTTAAAAAAAGACGCGCCCTTTGTATGGCGTAACGAGCATGAGAATTCATTCGTCAAACTCCGAGATTGTCTATGCGAAGCGCCTATCTTGCAGTACCCCAACTTTAAACAACCATTCGTGATAACGACCGACGCGTCCGCCGAAGCTATTGGTGCTATCTTGAGTCAAGGACCAATAGGCCGCGACTTGCCAATCGCGTACACGTCGCGACTGTTAAACGCTGCGGAGAAAAACTACTCCACGATCGAGAAGGAGTGTCTGGCGATCGTCTACGCCGTCCATTACTTTCGTCCATACATATACGGTAATCAATTCAAACTCGTTACCGACCATCAACCGCTAGTGTGGATGAATTCGGTCAAGGACCCGTCAAGTAGACTCGTACGGTGGAGGCTTAAGTTAGCGGAATTTGACTACGAGATGGTCTATAAAAGTGGAAAAACGAACCTTAATGCGGACGCATTGTCGCGGAATCCCGCTCAAATTTTCCCGCTCTCGTATTCAGAAAACTCGGAGGACGACATCTTCGATGTGCCTCCGGAAACCCGTAAAAAGTATACCACACTAGCGCCTCCTCCTACTCCGGTAACATCAGAACCTGAATTACCGACTCCAGGCACGTCCTTCCGTACCAATACAGCATCACCTCCGCAAGTCGCCAGCGACAGCACCGACTTTTATACTTCTGCTCCAAATGAATTTATCCGACGCGAACCTCTATTTAATTTCAGCCGTGACGCATTATCAACGCGACGAGACAATGTAGTTGTCTTCGTCACGCAATCTGGGCACCCCTATGACACGGGCGCCAAAGATCTAGCGAACGCTGAAAAATTCCTTCTAAACAAAAATCACGTTCTTACCAAAGCCAAAGTCATAAAAATCGGAAACGAATTCCAAATCCAGCTTCCAATCGTCGAACATTCTACCAGATCAATCAATTTCCAAACCGTAATAGAAACATTTAGATCCTTGTGCGACGTTGTAAACGAATTACAATTACAAACATTTAGTATCGCACAAACCTATCTAGACTCCGTATCCTGGTCCCGAATCCAGAAAATCCTTCAGGACCTGTTTTACGAAACATCTGTCCAGATTACGGTCTGCCAGGGCCTCATTAAAACCCCTTCGGTCGAAGAGCGACTGAAAATAATAAGAGAAAACCACGACTCCCCTGTGGGAGGTCACAAAGGGGTTAATAAAACTTATTCTCGCATCAGACAACAATACTGTTGGCCAAACATGAAAACACAAATACAAGAATATATTGGCAAATGTAAAAGTTGTCAGACAGAGAAACTGGTCCGGGTGAAGACCAGACAGCCTCTCACCTTAACCGACACCCCTGGCAGGGCATTCGATAAGATTTCAATGGACGTAATGGGTCCTCTTCCCGAAACTTCCGACGGTTATACAAGTATCCTCACGATCCAAGATCTCCTCACTAAATACTCAGTCGCAGTTCCTCTCAAAACCACCACCGCAGTAGACATTGCCGATGCTTTAATAAAAGAATTCATGTGTAAGTTCGGATGCCCGAAAGGCATACTCACAGACCAAGGTTCGAACTTTATAAATAGCTTGATTAAAGCCATAGCAATCAAATTCCGTATTAAACAATACAAGTTCACTGCGTTCCATCCACAGACAAACGGGTCCGTTGAACGATCTCACCACGTCCTGGCCGAATATCTGAAGCATTACATAGAGTCGAGTAACGATTGGGTGAATTGGTTACCGTATGCAATGTTTTCATACAACACCAGTGTGCACGAGGGTACATTATACACCCCACACGAACTAGTGTTCGGCAGGATAGCTAGGACACCGTCAGCCACTCCTTTTCAGGACAGCTCTGATAACGAAACTTATAGCGACTATCTTATACAACTTCAGGAGAAAATCTCGAAATCTCAGGATTTGGCTAAAGCCAATCTAGACAATGCGAAACGCCGTTCTAAATATTATTATGACCGAAATCTCAATGTCCAAAACTTCGAGGTAGGCCAATGGGTCTATCTTTTAAAAGAGCCGAACAAACATAAGTTCCAGGCACAGTATTCTGGACCGTACCGTATCCTCGAAATTTCGGGCAATTGTAATGTTAAGCTGAATGTAAAAGGGCGCCATAAAATTGTTCATACGAACAAAATCAAAATTTGTAAACGAATGCATAGTATGCAGAGTGTGGATGCTAGTGAAAGAAAAGTGCGAAAAACTGAAAATGAAGTCAGTGAGAGCAGTGACATTCAAACGAACGCTGAAAGTGAAAGCGACGAAAGTGCCTGCAATCCGAAGGAAGCCCGCAGTCACGGTCCAAACTCCAAACGTTATCGCCAGGATCAACCAGGCGAAAAACCTCAGATTCCGCAGCATCCAGCCGACAGGACCAAGAGAAGGATCCAGCATCCCGAAATCTACCCAACAGACAAGAGATCTCGGCATGGCCGAGATTCTTTTTCCAAGGGGGGTGGTGTAACGTCAGGCGTACCGCCTGCCACCCTCCGGCGTCCACCTCATCATCCCCAGCATCCGTATCCGGAGCCCCTGCACACGGGCCACCCGGCGACTCGCCGTCCCTACAGAAGGAGACAAAGGTACGAGAGGGAAGAAGGATGCAGCATGCCGCGCCCACGCGCGATCTCCACACACGAGGGGAAGGACTTCACCCCGCATTACGAGGGCGAGGAGCTCTCCGACACGTACTGGGTCGAATCCCCAGCGATCACGAAGCCCTATACGTACTTCTCGTACATGTGGGATTAGAATAAGCACACTACTCATATATGCACATACACACCAACACACACCTAGATTTAAGTGAATATATGTATATATTTTATCCATGCATGGTTATGTTCCGTTGCACTCGCGCGCACACTCGACGCTCGCGGCTCACGCTTAACGCGGACCGCGCCCCACTCCGAACGGCCGCCCCACCACGAGGGCCGAGCGGCCGCCCTACTCCGACCGTCCGCCCCACCGCGAGGGCCCAGCGACTCGCGCGCCGCGCGACCCGAGGAGGTCGCGGACGCGAGATCCGAGAGTCAGTTCCTATCTCGCCTCCGAACCGGAGAGTTCCTATCTCATCTCCGAACCGACGAGTTCCTAACTCGCCTCCAGCATCCGAACGATGCACTTTCGATCCGAGCAATAGGCTCATTCGCAACGAGCAATTAGCTCTAATGCATTCGTCTCTATCCATACTCCCATAGCGGAGTCCATTCGATACATTATACTATTTCTAATTCTCATTGTAATCGTTAGTCAGTAACTTAGAATTTAGTCAAGTGTATCCAGTATAGTGAAATCATAGAATATAGTTTATTTTTACCAGATTCAAACTATCTTTATTCGAGTTCAAATACAATTCCCTAATTCTAAATCCACGGGTACGCTCGCGATTATTCCATTTCTATATCTCATCTGCGATAGTCTTGAGGCTCGACGACTAGAGCGAACCAGCGCTTAGTTGCTCCATCCTCACTTCTACCGTGCACAGAATATCTTGCGCCCAGGTCGATCCCGGTAAGCTAGAGCGAACCAACGCTTAGCCGCGCCGTACTCCACCGAAGTTCAAGTATTCTCGATGAGCCTTGCACCTCCGACAAAGCGTACACGACGCGCGGGGAGGAGAGAGTTTATTCGTCGTCTCGCTCGGGAATACGTGGGTGATGCACCAGAATATTCAATTTCCTACGTTCGAGTCCTGGTTCCTGTGAAGGAGGTTTCCTTCGCCGCACGACCCGTGCGAGTCGCCAATCGTCAGGGCCAAACGCCGATACCTGCCAGCCGGAGTCAACCCGCCTGGACGCCTATTCCCGTAGACGTACCTCCGTTCCAGACGTACGCCGCCGCCATCCTGGTTGCGGATCCAAGGCGCTCCAGGTACCTGCAAAGAGAAATCAGACAGCGGAATCAAGCCTTCGCAAGGTAAGATTAGTGTTAATTACCGTTTTATCGAGTCCGAAACGCCAACAAACCCGGTCCGGACGCAATTCGCGTTATTTTCGGGAACGGTTACGACTTTGAGCCACCGTTGCGAGCGCAACCGCACCTCGGGACGTGACACCATGAAACATAGAAATGAGATGCGATATTGCGTTTTGAGAAGCATTAGAACACTATCGCTACGATACCTAGACATCTGCAGACGCTATTTCCCTTCAAGGGAGTGTCGCATTTACATTCATTTGAAGTGTAGACGAGGAGCACATAACACTTCGCAAATCATATTATATCTTACCATGAAACAAAGAAATGAGATGCGATATCGCGTTTTAAGAATCATAAGAACTCTATTGCTACGATACGTAGACATCTGCAGACGCTACTTCCTTGCAAGGAAGTGTCGCATTTACATTCATTTGAAGTGTAGACGAGGAATACTTAACACTTCGCAAATCATATTATATCTTACCATGAAACATAGAAATGAGATGCGATATCGCCTTTTAAGAAGCATTAGAACTATATTGCTACGATAGGCAGACATCTGCAAACGCTATTTCCTTGCAAGGAAGTGTCGCATTTACATTCATTTGAAGTGTAGGCGAGGAATACATAACACTTCGCAAATCGTGTTATATCTTACCATGAAACATAGAATTGTGATGCGATATCGCGTTTTAAGAAGCATTTGAACTCTATTGCTTCGATACGTAGACATCTGCAAACGCTATTTCCTTGCAAGGAAGTGTCGCATTTCCATTCATTTGAAGTGTAGACGAGGAATACATAACACTTCGCAGATCATATTATATCTTACCATGAAACATAGAAATGAGAAGCGATATCGCGTTTAAAGAAGCATTAGAAATCAATTGCTACGATACGTAGACATCTGCAAACGCTATTTCCTTGCAAGGAAGTGTCGCATTTACATTCATTTGAAGTGTAGACGAGGAATACTTAACACTTCGCAAATCATATTATATCTTACCATGAAACATAGAAATGAGATGCGATATCGCCTTTTAAGAAGCATTAGAACTCTATTGCTACGATAGGCAGACATCTGCAAACGCTATTTCCTTGCAAGGAAGTGTCGCATTTACATTCATTTGAAGTGTAGACGAGGAATACATAACACTTCGCAAATCATATTATATCTTACCATGAAACATAGAAATGAGGAGCGATATCGCGTTTAAAGAAGCATCAGAAATCAATTGCTACGATACCTAGACATCTGCAGACGCTATTTCCTTGCGAGGAAGTGTTGCATTTACATTCATTTGAAGTGTAGACGAGGAATACATCACACTTCGCAAATCATATTACACCTTACCATGAAACATAGAAATGAGATGCGATATCGCGTTTTAAGAAGCATTAGAACCCTATTGCTGCGATACCTAGACATCTGCAGACGCTATTTCCTTTCAAGGAAGTGTCGCATTTACATTCATTTGAAGTGCAGACGAGGAATACGTGACACTTCGCAAATCATATTATATCTTACCATGAAACATAGAAATGAGATGCGATATCGCGTTTTAGGAATCATAAGAACTCTATTGCTACGATAGGTAGACATCTGCGAACGCTATTTCCTAGCGAGGAAGTGTCGCATTCACATTCATTTCAAGTATAGACGAGGAATAAATGACACTTCGCAAATCATATTACATCTTACCATGAAACATAGAAATGAGATGCGATATCGCGTTTTAAGAATCATAAGAACTCTATTGCTACGATAGGTAGACATCTGCGAACGCTATTTCCTAGCGAGGAAGTGTCGCATTCACATTCATTTCAAGTATAGACGAGGAATAAATGACACTTCGCAAATCATATTACATCTTACCATGAAACATAGAAATGAGATGCGATATCGCGTTTTAAGAATCATATGAACTCTATTGCTACGATACGTAGACATCTGCAAACGCTATTTCCTAGCGAGGAAGTGTCGCATTCACATTCATTTGAAGTGTAGACGAGGAATACATAACAGTTCGCAAACCATATTACACCTTACCATGAAACATAGAAATGAGATGCGATATCGCGTTTTAAGAAGCATTAGAAATCTATAGCTACGATACGTAGACATCTGCAAACGCTATTTCCTTGCTGGGAAGTGACGCATTTACACTCATTTGAATAGTAGACGAGGAATACAAGACACTTCGCAAATCATATTATATCTTACCATGAAACATAGAAATGAGATGCGATATCGCGTTTTAAGAAGCATTAGAAAGCTATTGCTACAATACGTAGACATCTGCAGACGCTATTTCCTAGCAAGGAAGTGTCGCATTTACATTCATTTGAAGTGTAGACGAGGAAAACATAACACTTCGCAAATCATATTATATCTTACCATGAAACATAGAAATGAGATGCGATATCGCGTTTTAAGAAGCATTAGAACTCTATTGCTACGATAGGTAGACATCTGCAAACGCTATTTCCTAGCGAGGAAGTATCGCATTCACATGCATTTGAAGTGTAGACGAGGAATACATAACACTACGCAAATCATGTTATATCTTACCATGAAACATAGAAATGAGATGCGATATCGCGTTTTAAGAAGCATTAGAAAGCTATTGCTACGATACGTAGACATCTGCAAACGCTATTTCCTTGCAAGGAAGTGTCGCATTTACATTCATTTGAATCGTAGACGCGGAATGCATAACACTTCGCAATGAATATTATATCTTACCATGGAACATAGAAATGAGATGCAATATCGCGTTCTAAGAAGCATTAGAACACTATCGCTACGATACCTAGACATCTGCAGACGCTATTTCCAAGCAAGAAAGTGTCGCATTTACATTCATTTGAAGAGTAGACGAGGAATACATAACACTTCGCAAATCATATTATATCTTGCCATGAAACATAGAAATGAGATGCGAAATCGCGCTTTAAGAAGCATTAGAAATCTATTGCTACGATACGTAGATATCTGCAAACGCTATTTCCTAGCGAGGAAGTGTCGCATTCACATTCATTTGAAGTGTAGACGAGGAATACATAACACTTCGCAAATCATATTATATCTTACCATGAAAGATAGAAATGAGATGCGATATCGCGTTTTAAGAATCATAAGAACACTATTGCTACGATACGTAGACAACTGCAAACGCTATTTCCTTGGAAGGAAGTGTCGCATTTACACTCACTTGAATAGTAGACGAGGAATACATGACACTTCGCAAATCATATTATATCTTACCACGAAACATAGAAATGAGATGCGACTTCCCGTTTTAAGAAGCATTAGAACTCTATTGCTACGGTAGGTAGACATCTGCAAACGCTATTTCCTTGCAAAGAAGTGTCGCATTTACATTCATTTGAAGTGTAGACGAGGAATACATAACACTTCGCAAATCATGTTATATCTTACCATGAAACATAGAAATGAGATGCGTTATCGCGTTTTAAGAAGCATTAGAAAGCTATTGCTACGATACGTAGACATCTGCAAACGCTATTTCCTTGTAAGGAAGTGTCGCATTTACAATCATTTGAATCGTAGACGCGGAATGCATAACACTTCGCAATGAATATTATATCTTACCATGAAATCGATATCGCGTTTTAAGAAGCATTAGAACTCTATTGCTACGATAGGTAGACATCTGCAAACGCTATTTCTTTGCAAGGAAGTGACGCATTTACACTCATTTGAATAGTAGACGAGGAATACATGACACTTCGCAATTCATATTATATCTTACCATGAAACGTAGAAATGAGATGCGATATTGCGACCTAAGAAGCATTACATATCTATTGCTACGTTACGTAGATATCTGCAAACGCTATTTCTTAGCAAGGAAGTGTCGCATTTACATTCATTTCAAGTGTAGACGAGGAATACATAACACTTCGCAAATCATATTATATTTTACCATGAAACATAGAAATGAGATGCGATATCGCGTTTTAAGAAGCATTAGAACTCTATTGCTACGATAGGTAGACATCTGCAAACGCTATTTCCTTGCAAGGAAGTGTCGCATTTACATTCATTTGAAGTGTAGACGAGGAATACATAACACTTCGCAAATCATGTTATATCTTACCATGAAACATAGAAATGAGATGCGATATCGCGTTTTAAGAAGCATTAGAAAGCTATTGCTACGATACGTAGACATCTGCAAACGCTATTTCCTTGCAAGGAAGTGTCGCATTTACATTCATTTGAATCGTAGACGCGGAATGCATAACACTTCGCAATGAATATTATATCTTACCATGAAACATAGAAATGAGATGCGATATCGCGTTCTAAGAAGCATTAGAACACTATCGCTACGATACCTAGACATCTGCAGACGCTATTTCCTAGCAAGGAAGTGTCGCATTTACATTCATTTGAAGAGTAGACGAGGAATACATAACACTTCGCAAATCATATTATATCTTGCCATAAAACATAGAAATGAGATGCGATATCGCGCTTTAAGAAGCATTAGAAATCTATTGCTACGATACGTAGATATCTGCAAACGCTATTTCCTAGCGAGGAAGTGTCGCATTCACATTCATTTGAAGTATAGACGAGGAATACATAACACTTCGCAAATCATGTTATATCTTACCATGAAACATAGAAATGAGATGCGATATCGCGTTTTAAGAAGCATTAGAAAGCTATTGCTACGATACGTAGACATCTGCAAACGCTATTTCCTTGTAAGGAAGTGTCGCATTTACAATCATTTGAATCGTAGACGCGGAATGCATAACACTTCGCAATGAACATTATATCCTACCATGAAATCGATATCGCGTTTTAAGAAGCATTAGAACTCTATTGCTACGATAGGTAGACATCTGCAAACGCTATTTCTTTGCAAGGAAGTGTCGCATTTACATTCATTTGAAGTGTAGACGAGGAGTACATAACACTTCGCAAATCATATTATATCTTACCACGAAACATAGAAATGAGATGCGATATCGCGTTTAAAGGAGCATTAGAACTCTATCGCTACGATACCTAGACATCTGCAGACGCTATTTCCTAGCAAGGAAGTGTCGCATTCACATGCATTTGAAGTGTAGACGAGAAATACATAACACTACGCAAATCATGTTATATCTTACCATGAAACATAGAAATGAGATGCGATATCGCGTTTTAAGAAGCATTAGAAAGCTATTGCTACGGAACGTAGACATCTGCAAACGCAATTTCCTTGCAAGGAGGTGTCGCATTTACATTCATTTGATGTGTAGAAGAGGAATACATAACTCTTCGCAAATCATATTATATTTTACCATGAAACATAGAAATGAGATGCGATATCGCGTTTTAAGAAGCATTAGAAAGCTATTGCTACGATACGTAGACATCTGCAAGCGCTATTTCCTAGCGAGGAAGTGTCGCATTCACATTCATTTGAAGTGTAGACGAGGAATACATAACACTTCGCAAATCATATTATATCTTGCCATGAAACATAGAAATGAGATGCGATATCGCGTTTTAAGAAGCATTTGAGCTCTATTGCTTCGATACGTAGACATCAGCAAACGCTATTTCCTTGCAAGGAAGTGTCGCATTTACATTCATTTGAATCGTAGACGCGGAATGCATAACACTTCGCAAATCATATTATATCTTACCATGAAAGATAGAAATGTGATGCGATATCGCGTTTTAAGAATCATAAGAACTCTATTGCTACGATACGTAGACAACTGCAAACGCTATTTCCTTGGAAGGAAGTGTCGCATTTACATTCATTTGAGTCACATACGAGGAATGCATAACACTTCGCAAATCATATTATATCTTACCATGAAAGATAGAAATGAGATGCGATATCGCGTTTTAAGAAGCATTAGAAAGCTATTGCTACGATAGGTAATCATCTGCAAACGCTATTTCCTTGCAAGGAAGTGTTGCATTTACATTCATTTGAAGTGTAGACGAGGAATACATGACACTTCGCAAATCATGTTATATCTTACCATGAAACATAGAAATGAGATGCGATATCGCGTTTTAAGAAGCATTAGAAAGCTATTGCTACGATACGTAGACATCTGCAAACGCTATTTCCTAGCGAGGAAGTGTCGCATTCACATGCATTTGAAGTGTAGACGAGGAATACATAACACTACGCAAATCATGTTATATCTTACCATGAAACATAGAAATGAGATGCGATATCGCGTTTTAAGAAGCATTAGAAATCTATTGCTACGATACGTAGGCATCTGCAAACGCTATTTCTTTGCAAGGAAGTGTCGCAATTACATTCATTTGAAGTGTAGACGAGGAATACATAACACTTCGCAAATCATATTATATCTTACCATGAAACATAGAAATGAGATGCGGTATCGCGTTTTAAGAAGCATTAGAACTCTATTGCTACGATAGGTAGACATCTGCAAACGCTATTTCCTTGCAAGGAAGTGTCGCATTTACATTCTTTTGAAGTGTAGACGAGGAATACATAACACTTCGCAAATCATATTATATCTTACCATGAAACATAGAAATGAGATGCGATATCGCGTTTTAAGAATCATAAGAACTCTATTGCTACGATACGTAGACATCTGCAAACGCTATTTCCTTGCAAGGAAGTGTCGCATTTACATTCATTTGGAGTGCAGACGAGGAATACATAACACTTCGCAAATCATATTATATCTTACCATGAAACATAGAAATGAGATGCGATATCGCGTTTTAAGAAGCATTAGAACTCTATTGCTACGATAGGTAAACATCTGCAAACGCTATTTCCTTGCAAGGAAGCGTTGCATTTACATTCATTTGAAGTGTAGACGAGGAATACATGACACTTCGCAAATCATATTATATCTTGCCATGAAACATAGAAATGAGATGCGACATCGCGTTTTAAGAAGCATTACATATCTATTGCTACGATACGTAGACATCTGCAGACGCTATTTCCTAGCAAGGATGTGTCGCATTTACATTCATTTGAAGTGTAGACGAGGAATACATAACACTTCGCAAATCATATTATATCTTACCATGAAACATAGAAATGAGATGCGATATCGCGTTTTAAGAAGCATTAGAAATCTATAGCTACGATACGTAGACATCTGCAAACGCTATTTCCTTGCTAGGAAGTGACGCATTTACACTCATTTGGATAGTAGACGAGGAATACATAACACTTCGCAAATCATGTTATATCTTACCATGAAACATAGAAATGAGATGCGATATCGCGTTTAAAGGAGCATTAGAACTCTATCGCTACGATACCTAGACATCTGCAGACGCTATTTCCTAGCGAGGAAGTGTCGCATTTACATTCATTTGAAGTGTAGACGAGGAATACATAACACTTCGCAAATCATATTATATCTTACCATGAAACATGGAAATGAGATGCGATATCGCGTTTAAAGGAGCATTAGAACTCTATCGCTACGATACCTAGACATCTGCAGACGCTATTTCCTAGCAAGGAAGTGTCGCATTTACATTCATTTGAAGTGTAGACGAGGAATACATAACACTTCGCAAATCATATTATATCTTACCATGAAACATAGAAATGAGATGCGATATCGCGTTTTAAGAAGCATTAGAAATCTATAGCTACGATACGTAGACATCTGCAAACGCTATTTCCTTGCTAGGAAGTGACGCATTTACACTCATTTGGATAGTAGACGAGGAATACATGACACTTCGCAAATCATATTATATCTTACCATGAAACGTAGAAATGAGATGCGATATCGCGTCCTAAGAAGCATTACATATCTATTGCTACGATACGTAGATATCTGCAAACGCTATTTCCTAGCGAGGTAGTATCGCATTCACATGCATTTGAAGTGTAGACGAGGAATACATAACACTACGCAAATCATGTTATATCTTACCATGAAACGTAGAAATGAGATGCGATATCGCGTTTTAAGAAGCATTAGAAAGCTATTGCTACGATACGTAGACATCTGCAAACGCTATTTCCTTGTAAGGAAGTGTCGCATTTACAATCATTTGAATCGTAGACGCGGAATGCATAACACTTCGCAATGAATATTATATCTTACCATGAAATCGATATCGCGTTTTAAGAAGCATTAGAACTCTATTGCTACGATAGGTAGACATCTGCAAACGCTATTTCTTTGCAAGGAAGTGTCGCATTTACATTCATTTGAAGTGTAGACGAGGAGTACATAACACTTCGCAAATCATATTATATCTTACCATGAAACATAGAAATGAGATGCGATATCGCGTTTTAAGAAGCATTAGAACACTATCGCTACGACACCTAGACATCTGCAGACGCTATTTCCTAGCAAGGAAGTGTCGCATTTACATTCATGTGAAGAGTAGACGAGGAATACATAAGACTTCGCAAATCATATTATATCTTGCCATGAAACATAGAAATGAGATGCGATATCGCGTTTTAAGAAGCATTTGAGCTCTATTGCTTCGATACGTAGACATCAGCAAACGCTATTTCCTTGCAAGGAGGTGTCGCATTTACATTCATTTGATGTGTAGAAGAGGAATACATAACTCTTCGCAAATCATATTATATTTTACCATGAAACATAGAAATGAGATGCGATATCGCGTTTTAAGAAGCATTAGAAAGCTATTGCTACGATACGTAGACATCTGCAAGCTCTATTTCCTAGCGAGGAAGTGTCGCATTTAAATTCATTTGAATCGTAGACGCGGAATGCATAACACTTCGCAAATCATATTATATCTTACCATGAAAGATAGAAATGTGATGCGATATCGCGTTTTAAGAATCATAAGAACTCTATTGCTACGATACGTAGACAACTGCAAACGCTATTTCCTTGGAAGGAAGTGTCGCATTTACATTCATTTGAGTCGCATACGAGGAATGCATAACACTTCGCAAATCATATTATATCTTACCATGAAAGATAGAAATGAGATGCGATATCGCGTTTTAAGAAGCATTAGAAAGCTATTGCTACGATACGTAGACATCTGCAAACGCTATTACCTAGCGAGGAAGTATCGCATTCACATTCATTTGAAGTGTAGACGAGGAATACATAACACTTCGCAAATCATGTTATATCTTACCATCAAACATAGAAATGAGATGCGATATCGCGTTTTAAGAAGCATTAGAAAGCTATTGCTACGATACGTAGACATCTGCAAACGCTATTACCTAGCGAGGAAGTATCGCATTCACATTCATTTGAAGTGTAGACGAGGAATACATAACACTTCGCAAATCATGTTATATCTTACCATGAAACATAGAAATGAGATGCGGTATCGCGTTTTAAGAAGCATTAGAACTCTATTGCTACGATAGGTAGACATCTGCAAACGCCATTTCCTTGCAAGGAAGTGTCGCATTTACATTCTTTTGAAGTGTAGACGAGGAATACATAACACTTCGCAAATCATATTATATCTTACCATGAAACATAGAAATGAGATGCGATATCGCGTTTTAAGAATCATACGAACTCTATTGCTACGATAAGTAGACATCTGCAAACGCTATTTCCTTGCAAGGAAGTGTCGCATTTACATTCATTTGAAGTGCAGACGAGGAATACATAACACTTCGCAAATCATATTATATCTTGCCATGAAACATAGAAATGAGATGCGACATCGCGTTTTAAGAAGCATTACATATCTATTGCTACGATACGTAGACATCTGCAGACGCTATTTCCTAGCAAGGATGTGTCGCATTTACATTCATTTGAAGTGTAAACGAGGAATACATAACACTACGCAAATCATGTTATATCTTACCATGAAACATAGAAATGAGATGCGATATCGCGTTTTAAGAAGCATTAGAAATCTATTGCTACGATACGTAGACATCTGCAAACGCTATTTCTTTGCAAGGAAGTGTCGCAATTACATTCATTTGAAGTGTAGACGAGGAATACATGACACTTCGCAAATCATATTATATCTTGCCATGAAACATAGAAATGAGATGCGATATCGCGTTTTAAGAAGCATTAGAAAGCTATTGCTACGATACGTAGACATCTGCAAACGCTATTTCCTAGCGAGGAAGTGTCACATTCACATTCATTTGAAGTGTAGACGAGGAATACATAACACTTCGCAAATCATATTATATCTTACCATGAAACATAGAAATGAGATGCGATATCGCGTTTTGAGAAGCATTAGAACACTATCGCTACGATACCTCGACATCTGCAGACGCTATTTCCTTGCAAGGAAGTGTCGCATTTGCAGTCATTTGAGTCGCATACGAGGAATGCATAACACTTCGCAATGAATATTATATCTTATCATGAAACATAGATATGAGATGCAATATCTCGTTTTAAGAAGCATTAGAACTCTATCGCTACGATACCTAGACATCTGCAGACTCTATTTCCTAGCAAGGAAGTGTCGCATTTACATTCATTTGAAGTGTAGACGAGGAATACATAACACTTCGCAAATCATATTATATCTTACCATGAAACATAGAAATGAGATGCGATATCGCGTTCTAAGAAGCATTAGAAAGCTATTGCTACGATACGTAGACATCTGCAGACGCTATTTCCTAGCAAGGAAGTGTCGCATTTACATTCATTTGAAGTGTAGACGAGGAATACATAACACTTCGCAAATCATATTATATCTTACCATGAAACATAGAAATCAGATGCGATATCGCGTTTTAAGAAGCATTAGAACTCTATTGCTACGATAGGTAGACATCTGCAAACGCCATTTCCTTGCATGGAAGTGTCGCTTTTACACTCATTTGAATAGTAGACGAGGAATACATGACACTTCGCAAATCATATTATATCTTACCATGAAACGTCGAAATGAGAAGCGATATCGCGTTTTAAGAAGCATTAGAAAGCTATTGCTTCGATACGTAGACATCTGCAAACGCTATTTCCTAGCGAGGAAGTATCGCATTCACATGCATTTGAAGTGTAGACGAGGAATACATAACACTACGCAAATCATGTTATATCTTACCATGAAACATAGAAATAAGATGCGATATCGCGTTTTAAGAAGCATTAGAAATCTATTGCTACGATACGTAGACATCTGCAAACGCTATTTCTTTGCAAGGAGGTGTCGCATTTACATTCATTTGATGTGTAGAAGAGGAATACATAACTCTTCGCAAATCATATTATATTTTACCATGAAACATAGAAATGAGATGCGATATCGCGTTTTAAGAAGCATTAGAAAGCTATTGCTACGATACGTAGACATCTGCAAGCGCTATTCCCTAGCGAGGAAGTGTCGCATTCACATTCATTTGAAGTGTAGACGAGGAATACATAACACTTCGCAAATCATATTATATCTTACCATGAAACATAGAAATGAGATGCGATATCGCGTTTTAAGAAGCATTAGAACACTATCGCTACGACACCTAGACATCTGCAGACGCTATTTCCTAGCAAGGAAGTGTCGCATTTACATTCATGTGAAGAGTAGACGAGGAATACATAACACTTCGCAAATCATATTATATCTTACCATGAAACATAGAAATGAGATGCGATATCGCGTTTTAAGAAGCATTAGAAATCTATAGCTACGATACGTAGACATCTGCAAACGCTATTTCCTTGCTAGGAAGTGACGCATTTACACTCATTTGGATAGTAGACGAGGAATACATGACACTTCGCAAATCATATTATATCTTACCATGAAACGTAGAAATGAGATGCGATATCGCGTCCTAAGAAGCATTACATATCTATTGCTACGATACGTAGATATCTGCAAACGCTATTTCTTAGCAAGGAAGTGTCGCATTTACATTCATTTGAAGTGTAGACGAGGAATACATAACACTTCGCAAATCATGTTATATCTTACCATGAAACATAGAAATGAGATGCGATATCGCGTTTTAAGAAGCATTAGAAAGCTATTGCTACGATACGTAGACATCTGCAAACGCTATTTCCTAGCGAGGTAGTATCGCATTCACATGCATTTGAAGTGTAGACGAGGAATACATAACACTACGCAAATCATGTTATATCTTACCATGAAACGTAGAAATGAGATGCGATATCGCGTTTTAAGAAGCATTAGAAAGCTATTGCTACGATACGTAGACATCTGCAAACGCTATTTCCTTGTAAGGAAGTGTCGCATTTACAATCATTTGAATCGTAGACGCGGAATGCATAACACTTCGCAATGAATATTATATCTTACCATGAAATCGATATCGCGTTTTAAGAAGCATTAGAACTCTATTGCTACGATAGGTAGACATCTGCAAACGCTATTTCTTTGCAAGGAAGTGTCGCATTTACATTCATTTGAAGTGTAGACGAGGAGTACATAACACTTCGCAAATCATATTATATCTTACCACGAAACATAGAAATGAGATGCGATATCGCGTTTAAAGGAGCATTAGAAATCTATCGCTACGATACCTAGACATGTGCAGACGCTATTTCCTAGCAAGGAAGTGTCGCATTCACATGCATTTGAAGTGTAGACGAGAAATACATAACACTACGCAAATCATGTTATATCTTACCATGAAACATAGAAATGAGATGCGATATCGCGTTTTAAGAAGCATTAGAAAGCTATTGCTACGGTACGTAGACATCTGCAAACGCAATTTCCTTGCAAGGAGGTGTCGCATTTACATTCATTTGATGTGTAGAAGAGGAATACATAACTCTTCGCAAATCATATTATATTTTACCATGAAACATAGAAATGAGATGCGATATCGCGTTTTAAGAAGCATTAGAAAGCTATTGCTACGATACGTAGACATCTGCAAGCGCTATTCCCTAGCGAGGAAGTGTCGCATTCACATTCATTTGAAGTGTAGACGAGGAATACATAACACTTCGCAAATCATATTATATCTTACCATGAAACATAGAAATGAGATGCGATATCGCGTTTTAAGAAGCACTAGAACACTATCGCTACGACACCTAGACATCTGCAGACGCTATTTCCTAGCAAGGAAGTGTCGCATTTACATTCATGTGAAGAGTAGACGAGGAATACATAACACTTCGCAAATCATATTATATCTTGCCATGAAACATAGAAATAAGATGCGATATCGCGTTTTAAGAAGCATTTGAGCTCTATTGCTTCGATACGTAGACATCAGCAAACGCTATTTCCTTGCAAGGAGGTGTCGCATTTACATTCATTTGATGTGTAGAAGAGGAATACATAACTCTTCGCAAATCATATTATATTTTACCATGAAACATGGAAATGAGATGCGATATCGCGTTTTAAGAAGCATTAGAAAGCTATTGCTACGATACGTAGACATCTGCAAGCGCTATTTCCTAGCGAGGAAGTGTCGCATTTAAATTCATTTGAATCGTAGACGCGGAATGCATAACACTTCGCAAATCATATTATATCTTACCATGAAAGATAGAAATGTGATGCGATATCGCGTTTTAAGAATCATAAGAACTCTATTGCTACGATACGTAGACAACTGCAAACGCTATTTCCTTGGAAGGAAGTGTCGCATTTACATTCATTTGAGTCGCATACGAGGAATGCATAACACTTCGCAAATCATATTATATCTTACCATGAAACATAGAAATGAGATGCGATATCGCGTTTTAAGAAGCATTAGAAATCTATAGCTACGATACGTAGACATCTGCAAACGCTATTTCCTTGCTAGGAAGTGACGCATTTACACTCATTTGGATAGTAGACGAGGAATACATGACACTTCGCAAATCATATTATATCTTACCATGAAACGTAGAAATGAGATGCGATATCGCGTCCTAAGAAGCATTACATATCTATTGCTACGATACGTAGATATCTGCAAACGCTATTTCTTAGCAAGGAAGTGTCGCATTTACATTCATTTGAAGTGTAGACGAGGAATACATAACACTTCGCAAATCATGTTATATCTTACCATGAAACATAGAAATGAGATGCGATATCGCGTTTTAAGAAGCATTAGAAAGCTATTGCTACGATACGTAGACATCTGCAAACGCTATTTCCTAGCGAGGTAGTATCGCATTCACATGCATTTGAAGTGTAGACGAGGAATACATAACACTACGCAAATCATGTTATATCTTACCATGAAACGTAGAAATGAGATGCGATATCGCGTTTTAAGAAGCATTAGAAAGCTATTGCTACGATACGTAGACATCTGCAAACGCTATTTCCTTGTAAGGAAGTGTCGCATTTACAATCATTTGAATCGTAGACGCGGAATGCATAACACTTCGCAATGAATATTATATCTTACCATGAAATCGATATCGCGTTTTAAGAAGCATTAGAACTCTATTGCTACGATAGGTAGACATCTGCAAACGCTATTTCTTTGCAAGGAAGTGTCGCATTTACATTCATTTGAAGTGTAGACGAGGAGTACATAACACTTCGCAAATCATATTATATCTTACCACGAAACATAGAAATGAGATGCGATATCGCGTTTAAAGGAGCATTAGAAATCTATCGCTACGATACCTAGACATGTGCAGACGCTATTTCCTAGCAAGGAAGTGTCGCATTCACATGCATTTGAAGTGTAGACGAGAAATACATAACACTACGCAAATCATGTTATATCTTACCATGAAACATAGAAATGAGATGCGATATCGCGTTTTAAGAAGCATTAGAAAGCTATTGCTACGGTACGTAGACATCTGCAAACGCAATTTCCTTGCAAGGAGGTGTCGCATTTACATTCATTTGATGTGTAGAAGAGGAATACATAACTCTTCGCAAATCATATTATATTTTACCATGAAACATAGAAATGAGATGCGATATCGCGTTTTAAGAAGCATTAGAAAGCTATTGCTACGATACGTAGACATCTGCAAGCGCTATTCCCTAGCGAGGAAGTGTCGCATTCACATTCATTTGAAGTGTAGACGAGGAATACATAACACTTCGCAAATCATATTATATCTTACCATGAAACATAGAAATGAGATGCGATATCGCGTTTTAAGAAGCACTAGAACACTATCGCTACGACACCTAGACATCTGCAGACGCTATTTCCTAGCAAGGAAGTGTCGCATTTACATTCATGTGAAGAGTAGACGAGGAATACATAACACTTCGCAAATCATATTATATCTTGCCATGAAACATAGAAATAAGATGCGATATCGCGTTTTAAGAAGCATTTGAGCTCTATTGCTTCGATACGTAGACATCAGCAAACGCTATTTCCTTGCAAGGAGGTGTCGCATTTACATTCATTTGATGTGTAGAAGAGGAATACATAACTCTTCGCAAATCATATTATATTTTACCATGAAACATGGAAATGAGATGCGATATCGCGTTTTAAGAAGCATTAGAAAGCTATTGCTACGATACGTAGACATCTGCAAGCGCTATTTCCTAGCGAGGAAGTGTCGCATTTAAATTCATTTGAATCGTAGACGCGGAATGCATAACACTTCGCAAATCATATTATATCTTACCATGAAAGATAGAAATGTGATGCGATATCGCGTTTTAAGAATCATAAGAACTCTATTGCTACGATACGTAGACAACTGCAAACGCTATTTCCTTGGAAGGAAGTGTCGCATTTACATTCATTTGAGTCGCATACGAGGAATGCATAACACTTCGCAAATCATATTATATCTTACCATGAAAGATAGAAATGAGATGCGATATCGCGTTTTAAGAAGCATTAGAAAGCTATTGCTACGATACGTAGACATCTGCAAACGCTATTACCTAGCGAGGAAGTATCGCATTCACATTCATTTGAAGTGTAGACGAGGAATACATAACACTTCGCAAATCATGTTATATCTTACCATGAAACATAGAAATGAGATGCGGTATCGCGTTTTAAGAAGCATTAGAACTCTATTGCTACGATAGGTAGACATCTGCAAACGCCATTTCCTTGCAAGGAAGTGTCGCATTTACATTCTTTTGAAGTGTAGACGAGGAATACATAACACTTCGCAAATCATATTATATCTTACCATGAAACATAGAAATGAGATGCGATATCGCGTTTTAAGAATCATACGAACTCTATTGCTACGATACGTAGACATCTGCAAACGCTATTTCCTTGCAAGGAAGTGTCGCATTTACATTCATTTGAAGTGCAGACGAGGAATACATAACACTTCGCAAATCATATTATATCTTGCCATGAAACATAGAAATGAGATGCGACATCGCGTTTTAAGAAGCATTACATATCTATTGCTACGATACGTAGACATCTGCAGACGCTATTTCCTAGCAAGGATGTGTCGCATTTACATTCATTTGAAGTGTAGACGAGGAATACATAACACTACGCAAATCATGTTATATCTTACCATGAAACATAGAAATGAGATGCGATATCGCGTTTCAAGAAGCATTAGAAATCTATTGCTACGATACGTAGACATCTGCAAACGCTATTTCTTTGCAAGGAAGTGTCGCAATTACATTCATTTGAAGTGTAGACGAGGAATACATGACACTTCGCAAATCATATTATATCTTGCCATGAAACATAGAAATGAGATGCGATATCGCGTTTTAAGAAGCATTAGAAAGCTATTGCTACGATACGTAGACATCTGCAAACGCTATTTCCTAGCGAGGAAGTGTCACATTCACATTCATTTGAAGTGTAGACGAGGAATACATAACACTTCGCAAATCATATTATATCTTACCATGAAACATAGAAATGAGATGCGATATCGCGTTTTGAGAAGCATTAGAACACTATCGCTACGATACCTCGACATCTGCAGACGCTATTTCCTTGCAAGGAAGTGTCGCATTTGCAGTCATTTGAGTCGCATACGAGGAATGCATAACACTTCGCAATGAATATTATATCTTATCATGAAACATAGATATGAGATGCAATATCTCGTTTTAAGAAGCATTAGAACTCTATCGCTACGATACCTAGACATCTGCAGACTCTATTTCCTAGCAAGGAAGTGTCGCATTTACATTCATTTGAAGTGTAGACGAGGAATACATAACACTTCGCAAATCATATTATATCTTACCATGAAACATAGAAATGAGATGCGATATCGCGTTCTAAGAAGCATTAGAAAGCTATTGCTACGATACGTAGACATCTGCAGACGCTATTTCCTAGCAAGGAAGTGTCGCATTTACATTCATTTGAAGTGTAGACGAGGAATACATAACACTTCGCAAATCATATTATATCTTACCATGAAACATAGAAATCAGATGCGATATCGCGTTTTAAGAAGCATTAGAACTCTATTGCTACGATAGGTAGACATCTGCAAACGCCATTTCCTTGCATGGAAGTGTCGCTTTTACACTCATTTGAATAGTAGACGAGGAATACATGACACTTCGCAAATCATATTATATCTTACCATGAAACGTCGAAATGAGAAGCGATATCGCGTTTTAAGAAGCATTAGAAAGCTATTGCTTCGATACGTAGACATCTGCAAACGCTATTTCCTAGCGAGGAAGTATCGCATTCACATGCATTTGAAGTGTAGGCGAGGAATACATAACACTACGCAAATCATGTTATATCTTACCATGAAACATAGAAATAAGATGCGATATCGCGTTTTAAGAAGCATTAGAAATCTATTGCTACGATACGTAGACATCTGCAAACGCTATTTCTTTGCAAGGAAGTGTCGCAATTACATTCATTTGAAGTGTAGACGAGGAATACATGACACTTCGCAAATCATATTATATCTTGCCATGAAACATAGAAATGAGATGCGATATCGCGTTTTAAGAAGCATTAGAAAGCTATTGCTACGATACGTAGACATCTGCAAACGCTATTTCCTAGCGAGGAAGTGTCACATTCACATTCATTTGAAGTGTAGACGAGGAATACATAACACTTCGCAAATCATATTATATCTTACCATGAAACATAGAAATGAGATGCGATATCGCGTTTAAAGGAGCATTAGAAATCTATCGCTACGATACCTAGACATGTGCAGACGCTATTTCCTAGCAACGAAGTGTCGCATTCACATGCATTTGAAGTGTAGACGAGAAATACATAACACTACGCAAATCATGTTATATCTTACCATGAAACATAGAAATGAGATGCGATATCGCGTTTTAAGAAGCATTAGAAAGCTATTGCTACGGTACGTAGACATCTGCAAACGCAATTTCCTTGCAAGGAGGTGTCGCATTTACATTCATTTGATGTGTAGAAGAGGAATACATAACTCTTCGCAAATCATATTATATTTTACCATGAAACATAGAAATGAGATGCGATATCGCGTTTTAAGAAGCATTAGAAAGCTATTGCTACGATACGTAGACATCTGCAAGCGCTATTCCCTAGCGAGGAAGTGTCGCATTCACATTCATTTGAAGTGTAGACGAGGAATACATAACACTTCGCAAATCATATTATATCTTACCATGAAACATAGAAATGAGATGCGATATCGCGTTTTAAGAAGCATTAGAACACTATCGCTACGACACCTAGACATCTGCAGACGCTATTTCCTAGCAAGGAAGTGTCGCATTTACATTCATGTGAAGAGTAGACGAGGAATACATAACACTTCGCAAATCATATTATATCTTGCCATGAAACATAGAAATGAGATGCGATATCGCGTTTAAAGGAGCATTAGAACTCTATCGCTACGATACCTAGACATCTGCAGACGCTATTTCCTAGCAAGGAAGTGTCGCATTTACATTCATTTGAAGTGTAGACGAGGAATACATAACACTTCGCAAATCATATTATATCTTACCATGAAACATAGAAATGAGATGCGATATCGCGTTTTAAGAAGCATTAGAAATCTATAGCTACGATACGTAGACATCTGCAAACGCTATTTCCTTGCTAGGAAGTGACGCATTTACACTCATTTGGATAGTAGACGAGGAATACATGACACTTCGCAAATCATATTATATCTTACCATGAAACGTAGAAATGAGATGCGATATCGCGTCCTAAGAAGCATTACATATCTATTGCTACGATACGTAGATATCTGCAAACGCTATTTCTTAGCAAGGAAGTGTCGCATTTACATTCATTTGAAGTGTAGACGAGGAATACATAACACTTCGCAAATCATGTTATATCTTACCATGAAACATAGAAATGAGATGCGATATCGCGTTTTAAGAAGCATTAGAAAGCTATTGCTACGATACGTAGACATCTGCAAACGCTATTTCCTAGCGAGGTAGTATCGCATTCACATGCATTTGAAGTGTAGACGAGGAATACATAACACTACGCAAATCATGTTATATCTTACCATGAAACGTAGAAATGAGATGCGATATCGCGTTTTAAGAAGCATTAGAAAGCTATTGCTACGATACGTAGACATCTGCAAACGCTATTTCCTTGTAAGGAAGTGTCGCATTTACAATCATTTGAATCGTAGACGCGGAATGCATAACACTTCGCAATGAATATTATATCTTACCATGAAATCGATATCGCGTTTTAAGAAGCATTAGAACTCTATTGCTACGATAGGTAGACATCTGCAAACGCTATTTCTTTGCAAGGAAGTGTCGCATTTACATTCATTTGAAGTGTAGACGAGGAGTACATAACACTTCGCAAATCATATTATATCTTACCACGAAACATAGAAATGAGATGCGATATCGCGTTTAAAGGAGCATTAGAAATCTATCGCTACGATACCTAGACATGTGCAGACGCTATTTCCTAGCAAGGAAGTGTCGCATTCACATGCATTTGAAGTGTAGACGAGAAATACATAACACTACGCAAATCATGTTATATCTTACCATGAAACATAGAAATGAGATGCGATATCGCGTTTTAAGAAGCATTAGAAAGCTATTGCTACGGTACGTAGACATCTGCAAACGCAATTTCCTTGCAAGGAGGTGTCGCATTTACATTCATTTGATGTGTAGAAGGGGAATACATAACTCTTCGCAAATCATATTATATTTTACCATGAAACATAGAAATGAGATGCGATATCGCGTTTTAAGAAGCATTAGAAAGCTATTGCTACGATACGTAGACATCTGCAAGCGCTATTCCCTAGCGAGGAAGTGTCGCATTCACATTCATTTGAAGTGTAGACGAGGAATACATAACACTTCGCAAATCATATTATATCTTACCATGAAACATAGAAATGAGATGCGATATCGCGTTTTAAGAAGCAGTAGAACACTATCGCTACGACACCTAGACATCTGCAGACGCTATTTCCTAGCAAGGAAGTGTCGCATTTACATTCATGTGAAGAGTAGACGAGGAATACATAACACTTCGCAAATCATATTATATCTTGCCATGAAACATAGAAATAAGATGCGATATCGCGTTTTAAGAAGCATTTGAGCTCTATTGCTTCGATACGTAGACATCAGCAAACGCTATTTCCTTGCAAGGAGGTGTCGCATTTACATTCATTTGATGTGTAGAAGAGGAATACATAACTCTTCGCAAATCATATTATATTTTACCATGAAACATGGAAATGAGATGCGATATCGCGTTTTAAGAAGCATTAGAAAGCTATTGCTACGATACGTAGACATCTGCAAACGCTATTACCTAGCGAGGAAGTATCGCATTCACATTCATTTGAAGTGTAGACGAGGAATACATAACACTTCGCAAATCATGTTATATCTTACCATGAAACATAGAAATGGGATGCGGTATCGCGTTTTAAGAAGCATTAGAACTCTATTGCTACGATAGGTAGACATCTGCAAACGCCATTTCCTTGCAAGGAAGTGTCGCATTTACATTCTTTTGAAGTGTAGACGAGGAATACATAACACTTCGCAAATCATATTATATCTTACCATGAAACATAGAAATGAGATGCGATATCGCGTTTTAAGAATCATACGAACTCTATTGCTACGATACGTAGACATCTGCAAACGCTATTTCCTTGCAAGGAAGTGTCGCATTTACATTCATTTGAAGTGCAGACGAGGAATACATAACACTTCGCAAATCATATTATATCTTGCCATGAAACATAGAAATGAGATGCAACATCGCGTTTTAAGAAGCATTACATATCTATTGCTACGATACGTAGACATCTGCAGACGCTATTTCCTAGCAAGGATGTGTCGCATTTACATTCATTTGAAGTGTAGACGAGGAATACATAACACTACGCAAATCATGTTATATCTTACCATGAAACATAGAAATGAGATGCGATATCGCGTTTCAAGAAGCATTAGAAATCTATTGCTACGATACGTAGACATCTGCAAACGCTATTTCTTTGCAAGGAAGTGTCGCAATTACATTCATTTGAAGTGTAGACGAGGAATACATGACACTTCGCAAATCATATTATATCTTGCCATGAAACATAGAAATGAGATGCGATATCGCGTTTTAAGAAGCATTAGAAAGCTATTGCTACGATACGTAGACATCTGCAAACGCTATTTCCTAGCGAGGAAGTGTCACATTCACATTCATTTGAAGTGTAGACGAGGAATACATAACACTTCGCAAATCATATTATATCTTACCATGAAACATAGAAATGAGATGCGATATCGCGTTTTGAGAAGCATTAGAACACTATCGCTACGATACCTCGACATCTGCAGACGCTATTTCCTTGCAAGGAAGTGTCGCATTTGCAGTCATTTGAGTCGCATACGAGGAATGCATAACACTTCGCAATGAATATTATATCTTATCATGAAACATAGATATGAGATGCAATATCTCGTTTTAAGAAGCATTAGAACTCTATCGCTACGATACCTAGACATCTGCAGACTCTATTTCCTAGCAAGGAAGTGTCGCATTTACATTCATTTGAAGTGTAGACGAGGAATACATAACACTTCGCAAATCATATTATATCTTACCATGAAACATAGAAATGAGATGCGATATCGCGTTCTAAGAAGCATTAGAAAGCTATTGCTACGATACGTAGACATCTGCAGACGCTATTTCCTAGCAAGGAAGTGTCGCATTTACATTCATTTGAAGTGTAGACGAGGAATACATAACACTTCGCAAATCATATTATATCTTACCATGAAACATAGAAATCAGATGCGATATCGCGTTTTAAGAAGCATTAGAACTCTATTGCTACGATAGGTAGACATCTGCAAACGCCATTTCCTTGCATGGAAGTGTCGCTTTTACACTCATTTGAATAGTAGACGAGGAATACATGACACTTCGCAAATCATATTATATCTTACCATGAAACGTCGAAATGAGAAGCGATATCGCGTTTTAAGAAGCATTAGAAAGCTATTGCTTCGATACGTAGACATCTGCAAACGCTATTTCCTAGCGAGGAAGTATCGCATTCACATGCATTTGAAGTGTAGGCGAGGAATACATAACACTACGCAAATCATGTTATATCTTACCATGAAACATAGAAATAAGATGCGATATCGCGTTTTAAGAAGCATTAGAAATCTATTGCTACGATACGTAGACATCTGCAAACGCTATTTCTTTGCAAGGAAGTGTCGCAATTACATTCATTTGAAGTGTAGACGAGGAATACATGACACTTCGCAAATCATATTATATCTTGCCATGAAACATAGAAATGAGATGCGATATCGCGTTTTAAGAAGCATTAGAAAGCTATTGCTACGATACGTAGACATCTGCAAACGCTATTTCCTAGCGAGGAAGTGTCACATTCACATTCATTTGAAGTGTAGACGAGGAATACATAACACTTCGCAAATCATATTATATCTTACCATGAAACATAGAAATGAGATGCGATATCGCGTTTTGAGAAGCATTAGAACACTATCGCTACGATACCTCGACATCTGCAGACGCTATTTCCTTGCAAGGAAGTGTCGCATTTGCAGTCATTTGAGTCGCATACGAGGAATGCATAACACTTCGCAATGAATATTATATCTTATCATGAAACATAGATATGAGATGCAATATCTCGTTTTAAGAAGCATTAGAACTCTATCGCTACGATACCTAGACATCTGCAGACTCTATTTCCTAGCAAGGAAGTGTCGCATTTACATTCATTTGAAGTGTAGACGAGGAATACATAACACTTCGCAAATCATATTATATCTTACCATGAAACGTAGAAATGAGATGCGATATCGCGTTTTAAGAAGCATTAGAAAGCTATTGGTACGATACGTAGACATCTGGAAACGCTATTTCCTTGTAAGGAAGTGTCGCATTTACAATCATTTGAATCGTAGACGCGGAATGCATAACACTTCGCAATGAATATTATATCTTACCATGAAATCGATATCGCGTTTTAAGAAGCATTAGAACTCTATTGCTACGATAGGTAGACATCTGCAAACGCTATTTCTTTGCAAGTAAGTGTCGCATTTACATTCATTTGAAGTGTAGACGAGGAGTACATAACACTTCGCAAATCATATTATATCTTACCACGAAACATAGAAATGAGATGCGATATCGCGTTTAAAGGAGCATTAGAAATCTATCGCTACGATACCTAGACATGTGCAGACGCTATTTCCTAGCAAGGAAGTGTCGCATTCACATGCATTTGAAGTGTAGACGAGAAATACATAACACTACGCAAATCATGTTATATCTTACCATGAAACATAGAAATGAGATGCGATATCGCGTTTTAAGAAGCATTAGAAAGCTATTGCTACGGTACGTAGACATCTGCAAACGCAATTTCCTTGCAAGGAGGTGTCGCATTTACATTCATTTGATGTGTAGAAGAGGAATACATAACTCTTCGCAAATCATATTATATTTTACCATGAAACATAGAAATGAGATGCGATATCGCGTTTTAAGAAGCATTAGAAAGCTATTGCTACGATACGTAGACATCTGCAAGCGCTATTCCCTAGCGAGGAAGTGTTGCATTCACATTCATTTGAAGTGTAGACGAGGAATACATAACACTTCGCAAATCATATTATATCTTACCATGAAACATAGAAATGAGATGCGATATCGCGTTTTAAGAAGCATTAGAACACTATCGCTACGACACCTAGACATCCGCAGACGCTATTTCCTAGCAAGGAAGTGTCGCATTTACATTCATGTGAAGAGTAGACGAGGAATACATAACACTTCGCAAATCATATTATATCTTGCCATGAAACATAGAAATGAGATGCGATATCGCGTTTTAAGAAGCATTTGAGCTCTATTGCTTCGATACGTAGACATCAGCAATCGCTATTTCCTTGCAAGGAGGTGTCGCATTTACATTCATTTGATGTGTAGAAGAGGAATACATAACTCTTCGCAAATCATATTATATTTTACCATGAAACATAGAAATGAGATGCGATATCGCGTTTTAAGAAGCATTAGAAAGCTATTGCTACGATACGTAGACATCTGCAAGCGCTATTTCCTAGCGAGGAAGTGTCGCATTTAAATTCATTTGAATCGTAGACGCGGAATGCATAACACTTCGCAAATCATATTATATCTTACCATGAAAGATAGAAATGTGATGCGATATCGCGTTTTAAGAATCATAAGAACTCTATTGCTACGATACGTAGACAACTGCAAACGCTATTTCCTTGGAAGGAAGTGTCGCATTTACATTCATTTGAGTCGCATACGAGGAATGCATAACACTTCGCAAATCATATTATATCTTACCATGAAAGATAGAAATGAGATGCGATATCGCGTTTTAAGAAGCATTAGAAAGCTATTGCTACGATACGTAGACATCTGCAAACGCTATTACCTAGCGAGGAAGTATCGCATTCACATTCATTTGAAGTGTAGACGAGGAATACATAACACTTCGCAAATCATGTTATATCTTACCATCAAACATAGAAATGAGATGCGATATCGCGTTTTAAGAAGCATTAGAAAGCTATTGCTACGATACGTAGACATCTGCAAACGCTATTACCTAGCGAGGAAGTATCGCATTCACATTCATTTGAAGTGTAGACGAGGAATACATAACACTTCGCAAATCATGTTATATCTTACCATGAAACATAGAAATGAGATGCGGTATCGCGTTTTAAGAAGCATTAGAACTCTATTGCTACGATAGGTAGACATCTGCAAACGCCATTTCCTTGCAAGGAAGTGTCGCATTTACATTCTTTTGAAGTGTAGACGAGGAATACATAACACTTCGCAAATCATATTATATCTTACCATGAAACATAGAAATGAGATGCGATATCGCGTTTTAAGAATCATACGAACTCTATTGCTACGATACGTAGACATCTGCAAACGCTATTTCCTTGCAAGGAAGTGTCGCATTTACATTCATTTGAAGTGCAGACGAGGAATACATAACACTTCGCAAATCATATTATATCTTGCCATGAAACATAGAAATGAGATGCGACATCGCGTTTTAAGAAGCATTACATATCTATTGCTACGATACGTAGACATCTGCAGACGCTATTTCCTAGCAAGGATGTGTCGCATTTACATTCATTTGAAGTGTAGACGAGGAATACATAACACTACGCAAATCATGTTATATCTTACCATGAAACATAGAAATGAGATGCGATATCGCGTTTTAAGAAGCATTAGAAATCTATTGCTACGATACGTAGACATCTGCAAACGCTATTTCTTTGCAAGGAAGTGTCGCAATTACATTCATTTGAAGTGTAGACGAGGAATACATGACACTTCGCAAATCATATTATATCTTGCCATGAAACATAGAAATGAGATGCGATATCGCGTTTTAAGAAGCATTAGAAAGCTATTGCTACGATACGTAGACATCTGCAAACGCTATTTCCTAGCGAGGAAGTGTCACATTCACATTCATTTGAAGTGTAGACGAGGAATACATAACACTTCGCAAATCATATTAAATCTTACTATGAAACATAGAAATGAGATGCGATATCGCGTTTTGAGAAGCATTAGAACACTATCGCTACGATACCTCGACATCTGCAGACTCTATTTCCTTGCAAGGAAGTGTCGCATTTGCAGTCATTTGAGTCGCATACGAGGAATGCATAACACTTCGCAATGAATATTATATCTTATCATGAAACATAGATATGAGATGCAATATCTCGTTTTAAGAAGCATTAGAACTCTATCGCTACGATACCTAGACATCTGCAGACTCTATTTCCTAGCAAGGAAGTGTCGCATTTACATTCATTTGAAGTGTAGACGAGGAATACATAACACTTCGCAAATCATATTATATCTTACCATGAAACATAGAAATGAGATGCGATATCGCGTTCTAAGAAGCATTAGAAAGCTATTGCTACGATACGTAGACATCTGCAGACGCTATTTCCTAGCAAGGAAGTGTCGCATTTGCATTCATTTGAAGTGTAGACGAGGAATACATAACACTTCGCAAATCATATTATATCTTACCATGAAACATAGAAATCAGATGCGATATCGCGTTTTAAGAAGCATTAGAACTCTATTGCTACGATAGGTAGACATCTGCAAACGCCATTTCCTTGCATGGAAGTGTCGCTTTTACACTCATTTGAATAGTAGACGAGGAATACATGACACTTCGCAAATCATATTATATCTTACCATGAAACGTCGAAATGAGAAGCGATATCGCGTTTTAAGAAGCATTAGAAAGCTATTGCTTCGATACGTAGACATCTGCAAACGCTATTTCCTAGCGAGGAAGTATCGCATTCACATGCATTTGAAGTGTAGACGAGGAATACATAACACTACGCAAATCATGTTATATCTTACCATGAAACATAGAAATAAGATGCGATATCGCGTTTTAAGAAGCATTAGAAATCTATTGCTACGATACGTAGACATCTGCAAACGCTATTTCTTTGCAAGGAAGTGTCGCAATTACATTCATTTGAAGTGTAGACGAGGAATACGTGACACTTCGCAAATCATATTATATCTTGCCATGAAACATAGAAATGAGATGCGATATCGCGTTTTAAGAAGCATTAGAAAGCTATTGCTACGATACGTAGACATCTGCAAACGCTATTTCCTAGCGAGGAAGTGTCACATTCACATTCATTTGAAGTGTAGACGAGGAATACATAACACTTCGCAAATCATATTATATCTTACCATGAAACATAGAAATGAGATGCGATATCGCGTTTTAAGAAGCATTAGAACTCTATCGCTACGATACCTAGACATCTGCAGACTCTATTTCCTAGCAAGGAAGTGTCGCATTTACATTCATTTGAAGTGTAGACGAGGAATACATAACACTTCGCAAATCATATTATATCTTACCATGAAACATAGAAATGAGATGCGATATCGCGTTCTAAGAAGCATTAGAAAGCTATTGCTACGATACGTAGACATCTGCAGACGCTATTTCCTAGCAAGGAAGTGTCGCATTTACATTCATTTGAAGTGTAGACGAGGAATACATAACACTTCGCAAATCATATTATATCTTACCATGAAACATAGAAATCAGATGCGATATCGCGTTTTAAGAAGCATTAGAACTCTATTGCTACGATAGGTAGACATCTGCAAACGCCATTTCCTTGCATGGAAGTGTCGCTTTTACACTCATTTGAATAGTAGACGAGGAATACATGACACTTCGCAAATCATATTATATCTTACCATGAAACGTCGAAATGAGAAGCGATATCGCGTTTTAAGAAGCATTAGAAAGCTATTGCTTCGATACGTAGACATCTGCAAACGCTATTTCCTAGCGAGGAAGTATCGCATTCACATGCATTTGAAGTGTAGACGAGGAATACATAACACTACGCAAATCATGTTGTATCTTACCATGAAACATAGAAATAAGATGCGATATCGCGTTTTAAGAAGCATTAGAAATCTATTGCTACGATACGTAGACATCTGCAAACGCTATTTCTTTGCAAGGAAGTGTCGCAATTACATTCATTTGAAGTGTAGACGAGGAATACATGACACTTCGCAAATCATATTATATCTTGCCATGAAACATAGAAATGAGATGCGATATCGCGTTTTAAGAAGCATTAGAAAGCTATTGCTACGATACGTAGACATCTGCAAACGCTATTTCCTAGCGAGGAAGTGTCACATTCACATTCATTTGAAGTGTAGACGAGGAATACATAACACTTCGCAAATCATATTATATCTTACCATGAAACGTAGAAATGAGATGCGATATCGCGTTTTAAGAAGCATTACATATTTATTGGTACGAAACGAAGACATCTGCAAACGCTATTTCTTTGCAAGGAAGTGTCGCATTTACATTCATTTGAAGTGTAGACGAGGAATACATAACACTTCGCAAATCATATTATATCTTACCATGAAACATAGAAATCAGATGCGATATCGCGTTTTAAGAAGCATTAGAACTCTATTGCTACGATAGGCAGACATCTGCAAACGCCATTTCCTTGCATGGAAGTGTCGCTTCTACACTCATTTGAATAGTAGACGAGGAATACATAACACTTCGCAAATCATATTATATCTTACCATGAAACATAGAAATGAGATGCGGTATCGCGTTTTAAGAAGCATTAGAACTCTATTGCTACGATAGGTAGACATCTGCAAACGCTATTTCCTTGGAAGGAAGTGTCGCATTTACATTCTTTTGAAGTGTAGACGAGGAATACATGACACTTCGCAAATCATATTATATCTTGCCAGGAAACATAGAAATGAGATGCGACATCGCGTTTTAAGAAACATTACATATCTATTGCTACGATACCTAGACATCTGCAAACGCTATTTCCTAGCGAGGAAGTGTCGCATTCACATTCATTTGAAGTGTAGACGAGGAATACATGACACTTCGCAAATCATATTATACCTTACCATGAAACATAGAAATGAGATGCGATATCGCCTTTTAAGAAGCATTAGAAATCTATTGCTACGATACGTAGACATCTGCAAACGCTATTTCTTTGCAAGGAAGTGTCGCATTTACATTCATTTGAAGTGTAGACGAGGAATACATAATACTTCGCAAATCATATTATATCTTACCATGAAACATAGAAATCAGATGCGATATCGCGTTTTAAGAAGCATTAGAACTCTATTGCTACGATAGGTAGACATCTGCAAACGCCATTTCCTTGCATGGAAGTGTCGCTTTTACACTCATTTGAATAGTAGACGAGGAATACGTGACACTTCGCAAATCATATTATATCTTACCATGAAACGTAGAAATGAGATGCGATATCGCGTTTTAAGAAGCATTAGAAAGCTATTGCTTCGATACGTAGACATCCGCAAACGCTATTTCCTAGCGAGGAAGTATCGCATTCACATGCATTTGAAGTGTAGACGAGGAATACATAACACTACGCAAATCATGTTATATCTTACCATGGAACATAGAAATGAGATGCGATATCGCGTTTTAAGAAGCATTAGAAATCTATTGCTACGATACGTAGACATCTGCAAACGCTATTTCTTTGCAAGGAAGTGTCGCAATTACATTCATTTGAAGTGTAGACGAGGAATACATAACACTTCGCAAATCATATTATATCTTACCATGAAACATAGAAATGAGATGCGGTATCGCGTTTTAAGAAGCATTAGAACTCTATTGCTACGATAGGTAGACATCTGCAAACGCTATTTCCTTGCAAGGAAGTGTCGCATTTACATTCTTTTGAAGTGTAGACGAGGAATACATAACACTTCGCAAATCATATTATATCTTACCATGAAACAAAGAAATGAGATGCAATATCGCGTTTTAAGAATCATAAGAACTCTATTGCTACGATACGTAGACATCTGCAAACGCTATTTCCTTGCAAGGAAGTGTTGCATTTACATTCATTTGAAGTGTAGACGAGGAATACATGACACTTCGCAAATCATATTATATCTTGCCAGGAAACATAGAAATGAGATGCGACATCGCGTTTTAAGAAACATTACATATCTATTGCTACGATACGTAGACATCTGCAAACGCTATTTCCTAGCGAGGAAGTGTCGCATTCACATTCATTTGAAGTGTAGACGAGGAATACATAACACTTCGCAAATCATATTATATCTGACCATGAAACATAGAAATGAGATGCGATATCGCGTTTTAAGAGGCATTAGAACACTATCGCTACGATACCTAGACATCTGCAGACGCTATTTCCTAGCAAGGAAGTGTCGCATTTACATTCATTTGAAGTGTAGACGAGGAATACATAACACTACGCAAATCATGTTATATCTTACCATGAAACATAGAAATGAGATGCGATATCGCGTTTTAAGAAGCATTAGAAATCTATTGCTATGATACGTGGACATCTGCAAACGCTATTTCTTTGCAAGGAAGTGTCGCAATTACATTCATTTGAAGTGTAGACGAGGAATACATAACACTTCGCAAATCATATTATATCTTACCATGAAACATAGAAATGAGATGCGGTATCGCGTTTTAAGAAGCATTAGAACACTATCGCTACGATACCTAGACATCTGCAGACGCTATTTCCTAGCAAGGAAGTGTCGCATTTACATTCATTTGAAGTGTAGACGAGGAATGCATAACACTTCGCAATGAATATTATATCTTATCATGAAACATAGATATGAGATGCAATATCTCGTTTTAAGAAGCATTTGAACACTATTGCTACGATACCTAGACATCTGCAGACGCTATTTCCTTGCAAGGAAGTGTCGCATTTGCAGTCATTTGAGTCGCATACGAGGAATGCATAACACTTCGCAATGAATATTATATCTTATCATGAAACATAGATATGAGATGCAATATCTCGTTTTAAGAAGCATTAGAACTCTATCGCTACGATACCTAGACATCTGCAGACTCTATTTCCTAGCAAGGAAGTGTCGCATTTACATTCATTTGAAGTGTAGACGAGGAATACATAACACTTCGCAAATCATATTATATCTTACCATGAAACATAGAAATGAGATGCGATATCGCGTTTTAAGAATCATAAGAACTCTATTGCTACGATACGTAGACATCTGCAAACGCTATTTCCGTGCAAGGATGTGTTGCATTTACATTCATTTGAAGTGTAGACGAGGAATACATGACACTTCGCAAATCATATTATATCTTGCCATGAAACATAGAAATGAGATGCGACATCGCGTTTTAAGAAGCATTACATATCTATTGCTATGATACGTGGACATCTGCAAACGCTATTTCTTTGCAAGGAAGTGTCGCAATTACATTCATTTGAAGTGTAGACGAGGAATACATAACACTTCGCATATCATATTATATCTTACCATGAAACATAGAAATGAGATGCGGTATCGCGTTTTAAGAAGCATTAGAACACTATCGCTACGATACCTAGACATCTGCAGACGCTATTTCCTAGCAAGGAAGTGTCGCAATTACATTCATTTGAAGTGTAGGCGAGGAATACATAACACTTCGCAAATCATATTATATCTTGCCATGAAACATAGAAATGAGATGCCGTATCGCGTTTTAAGAAGCATTAGAACTCTATTGCTACGATAGGTAGACATCTGCAAACGCTATTTCCTTGCAAGGAAGTGTCGCATTTACATTCTTTTGAAGTGTAGACGAGGAATACATAACACTTCGCAAATCATATTATATCTTACCATGAAACATAGAAATGAGATGCGATATCGCGTTTTAAGAATCATAAGAACTCTATTGCTACGATACGTAGACATCTGCAAACGCTATTTCCGTGCAAGGATGTGTTGCATTTACATTCATTTGAAGTGTAGACGAGGAATACATGACACTTCGCAAATCATATTATATCTTGCCATGAAACATAGAAATGAGATGCGACATCGCGTTTTAAGAAGCATTACATATCTATTGCTACGATACGTAGACATCTGCAAACGCTATTTCCTAGCGAGGAAGTGTCGCATTCACATTCATTTGAAGTGTAGACGAGGAATACATAACACTTCGCAAATCATATTATATCTTACCATGAAACATAGAAATGAGATGCGATATCGCGTTTTAAGAAGCATTAGAACACTATCGCTACGATACCTAGACATCTGCAGACGCTATTTCCTAGCAAGGAAGTGTCGCATTTACATTCATTTGAAGTGTAGACGAGGAATACATAACACTACGCAAATCATGTTATATCTTACCATGAAACATAGAAATGAGATGCGATATCGCGTTTTAAGAAGCATTAGAAATCTATTGCTACGATAAGTAGACATCTGCAAACGCTATTTCTTTGCAAGGATGTGTCGCAATTACATTCATTTGAAGTGTAGACGAGGAATACATAACACTTCGCAAATCATATTATATCTTACCATGAAACATAGAAATGAGATGCGGTATCGCGTTTTAAGAAGCATTAGAACTCTTTTGCTACGATAGGTAGACATCTGCAAACGCTATTTCCTTGCAAGGAAGTGTCGCATTTACATTCTTTTGAAGTGTAGACGAGGAATACATAACACTTCGCAAATCATATTATATCTTACCATGAAACATAGAAAAGAGATGCGATATCGCGTTTTAAGAATCATAAGAACTCTATTGCTACGATACGTAGACATCTGCAAACGCTATTTCCTTGCAAGGAAGTGTTGCATTTACATTCATTTGAAGTGTAGACGAGGAATACATGACACTTCGCAAATCATATTATATCTTGCCATGAAACATGGAAATGAGATGCGATATCGCGTTTTAAGAAGCATTAGAAAGCTATTGCTACGATACGTAGACATCTGCAAACGCTATTTCCTAGCGAGGAAGTGTCGCATTCACATTCATTTGAAGTGTAGACGAGGAATACATAACACTTCGCAAATCATATTATATCTTACCATGAAAGATAGAAATGAGATGCGATATCGCGTTTTACGAATCATAAGAACTCTATTGCTACGATACGTAGACAACTGCAAACGCTATTTCCTTGCAAGGAAGTGTCGCATTTACATTCATTTGAATCGCATACGAGGAATACATAACACTTCGCAAATCATATTATATCTTACCATGAAACATAGAAATGAGATGCGATATCGCGTTTTGAGAAGCATTAGAACACTATCGCTACGATACGTAGACAACTGCAAACGCTATTTCCTTGCAAGGAAGTGTCGCATTTACATTCATTTGAATCGCATACGAGGAATGCATAACACTTCGCAATGAATATTATATCTTATCATGAAACATAGATATGTGATGCAATATCTCGTTTTAAGAAGCATTTGAACACTATTGCTTCGATACGTAGACATCTGCAAACGCTATTTCCTAGCGAGGAAGTGTCGCATTTGCAGTCATTTGAGTCGCATACGAGGAATGCATAACACTTCGCAATGAATATTATATCTTATCATGAAACATAGATATGAGATGCAATATCTCGTTTTAAGAAGCATTAGAACTCTATCGCTACGATAGGTAGACATCTGCAAGAGCTATTTCCTTGCAAGGAAGTGTCGCATTTACATTCATTTGAAGTGTAGACGAGGAATGCATAACACTTCGCAATGAATATTATATCTTATCATGAAACATAGATATGAGATGCAATATCTCGTTTTAAGAAGCATTTGAACACTATTGCTACGATACCTAGACATCTGCAGACGCTATTTCCTTGCAAGGAAGTGTCGCATTTGCAGTCATTTGAGTCGCATACGAGGAATGCATAACACTTCGCAATGAATATTATATCTTATCATGAAACATAGATATGAGATGCAATATCTCGTTTTAAGAAGCATTAGAACTCTATCGCTACGATAGGTAGACATCTGCAAGAGCTATTTCCTTGCAAGGAAGTGTCGCATTTACATTCATTTGAAGTGTAGACGAGGAATACATAAAACTTCGCAAATCATATTATATCTTACCATGAAACATAGAAATGAGATGCGATATCGCGTTTTAAGAAGCATTAGAAAGCTATTGCTACGATACGTAGACATCTGCAGACGCTATTTCCTAGCAAGGAAGTGTCGCATTTACATTCATTTGAAGTGTAGACGAGGAATACATAACACTTCGCAAATCATATTATATCTTACCATGAAACGTAGAAATGAGATGCGATATCGCGTTTTAAGAAGCATTACATATTTATTGGTACGTAACGAAGACATCTGCAAACGCTATTTCTTTGCAAGGAAGTGTCGCATTTACATTCATTTGAAGTGTAGACGAGGAATACATAACACTTCGCAAATCATATTATATCTTACCATGAAACATGGAAATGAGATGCGATATCGCGTTTAAAGGAGCATTAGAACTCTATCGCTACGATACCTAGACATCTGCAGACGCTATTTCCTAGCAAGGAAGTGTCGCATTTACATTCATTTGAAGTGTAGACGAGGAATACATAACACTTCGCAAATCATATTATATCTTACCATGAAACATAGAAATGAGATGCGATATCGCGTTTTAAGAAGCATTAGAAAGCTATTGCTACGATACGTAGACATCTGCAAACGCTATTACCTAGCGAGGAAGTATCGCATTCACATTCATTTGAAGTGTAGACGAGGAATACATAACACTTCGCAAATCATGTTATATCTTACCATGAAACATAGAAATGAGATGCGATATCGCGTTTTAAGAAGCATTAGAAAGCTATTGCTACGGTACGTAGACATCTGCAAACGCTATTTCCTAGCAAGGATGTGTCGCATTTACATTCATTTGAAGTGTAGACGAGGAATACATAACACTACGCAAATTATGTTATATCTTACCATGAAACATAGAAATGAGATGCGATATCGCGTTTTAAGAAGCATTAGAAATCTATTGCTACGATACGTAGACATCTGCAAACGCTATTTCCTTGCAAGGAAGTGTCGCATTTACATTCATTTGAATCGTAGACGCGGAATGCATAACACTTCGCAATGAATATTATATCTTATCATGAAGCATAGATATGAGATGCAATATCTCGTTTTAAGAAGCATTTGAACTCTATTGCTACGATACCTAGACATCTGCAGACGCTATTTCCTAGCAAGGAAGTGTCGCATTTACATTCATTTGAAGTGTAGACGAGGAATACATAATACTTCGCAAATCATATTATATCTTACCATGAAACATAGAAATCAGATGCGATATCGCGTTTTAAGAAGCATTAGAACTCTATTGCTACGATAGGTAGACATCTGCAAACGCCATTTCCTTGCATGGAAGTGTCGCTTTTACACTCATTTGAATAGTAGACGAGGAATACATAACACTACGCAAATCATGTTATATCTTACCATGAAACATAGAAATGAGATGCGATATCGCGTTTTAAGAAGCATTAGAAATCTATTGCTACGATACGTAGACATCTGCAAACGCTATTTCTTTGCAAGGAAGTGTCGCAATTACATTCATTTGAAGTGTAAACGAGGAATACATAACACTTCGCAAATCATATTATATCTTACCATGAAACATAGAAATGAGATGCGGTATCGCGTTTTAAGAAGCATTAGAACTCTATTGCTACGATAGGTAGACATCTGCAGACGCTATTTCCTAGCAAGGAAGTGTCGCATTTACATTCATTTGAAGTGTAGACGAGGAATACATGACACTTCGCAAATCATATTATACCTTACCATGAAACATAGAAATGAGATGCGATATCGCCTTTTAAGAAGCATTAGAAATCTATTGCTACGATACGTAGACATCTGCAAACGCTATTTCTTTGCAAGGAAGTGTCGCATTTACATTCATTTGAAGTGTAGACGAGGAATACATGACACTTCGCAAATCATATTATACCTTACCATGAAACATAGAAATGAGATGCGATATCGCCTTTTAAGAAGCATTAGAAATCTATTGCTACGATATGTAGACATCTGCAAACGCTATTTCTTTGCAAGGAAGTGTCGCATTTACATTCATTTGAAGTGTAGACGAGGAATACATAATACTTCGCAAATCATATTACATCTTACCATGAAACATAGAAATCAGATGCGATATCGCGTTTTAAGAAGCATTAGAACTCTATTGCTACGATAGGCAGACATCTGCAAACGCCATTTCCTTGCATGGAAGTGTCGCTTTTACACTCATTTGAATAGTAGACGAGCAATACATAACACTACGCAAATCATGTTATATCTTACCATGAAACATAGAAATGAGATGCGATATCGCGTTTTAAGAAGCATTAGAAATCTATTGCTACGATACGTAGACATCTGCAAACGCTATTTCTTTGCAAGGAAGTGTCGCAATTACATTCATTTGAAGTGTAGACGAGGAATACATAACACTTCGCAAATCATATTATATCTTATCATGAAACATAGAAATGAGATGCGGTATCGCGTTTTAAGAAGCATTAGAACTCTATTGCTACGATAGGTAGACATCTGCAAACGCTATTTCCTTGCAAGGAAGTGTCGCATTTACATTCTTTTGAAGTGTAGACGAGGAATACATAACACTGCGCAAATCATATTATATCTTACCATGAAACAAAGAAATGAGATGCGATATCGCGTTTTAAGAATCATAAGAACTCTATTGCTACGATACGTAGACATCTGCAAACGCTATTTCCTTGCAAGGAAGTGTTGCATTTACATTCATTTGAAGTGTAGACGAGGAATACATGACACTTCGCAAATCATATTATATCTTGCCAGGAAACATAGAAATGAGATGCGACATCGCGTTTTAAGAAACGTTACATATCTATTGCTACGATACGTAGACATCTGCAAACGCTATTTCCTAGGGAGGAAGTGTCGCATTCACATTCATTTGAAGTGTAGACGAGAAATACATGACACTTCGCAAATCATATTATACCTTACCATGAAACATTGAAATGAGATGCGATATCGCCTTTTAAGAAGCATTAGAAATCTATTGCTACGATACGTAGACATCTGCAAACGCTATTTCTTTGCAAGGAAGTGTCGCATTTACATTCATTTGAAGTGTAGACGAGGAATACATAATACTTCACAAATCATATTATATCTTACCATGAAACATAGAAATCAGATGCGATATCGCGTTTTAAGAAGCATTAGAACTCTATTGCTACGATAGGTAGACATCTGCAAACGCCATTTCCTTGCATGGAAGTGTCGCTTTTACACTCATTTGAATAGTAGACGAGGAATACATGACACTTCGCAAATCATATTATATCTTACCATGAAACGTAGAAATGAGATGCGATATCGCGTTTTAAGAAGCATTAGAAAGCTATTGCTTCGATACGTAGACATCCGCAAACGCTATTTCCTAGCGAGGAAGTATCGCATTCACATGCATTTGAAGTGTAGACGAGGAATACATAACACTACGCAAATCATGTTATATCTTACCATGGAACATAGAAATGAGATGCGATATCGCGTTTTAAGAAGCATTAGAAATCTATTGCTACGATACGTAGACATCAGCAAACGCTATTTCTTTGCAAGGAAGTGTCGCAATTACATTCATTTGAAGTGTAGACGAGGAATACATAACACTTCGCAAATCATATTATATCTTACCATGAAACATAGAAATGAGATGCGGTATCGCGTTTTAAGAAGCATTAGAACTCTATTGCTACGATAGGTAGACATCTGCAAACGCTATTTCCTTGCAAGGAAGTGTCGCATTTACATTCTTTTGAAGTGTAGACGAGGAATACATAACACTTCGCAAATCATATTATATCTTACCATGAAACAAAGAAATGAGATGCGATATCGCGTTTTAAGAATCATAAGAACTCTATTGCTACGATACGTAGACATCTGCAAACGCTATTTCCTTGCAAGGAAGTGTTGCATTTACATTCTTTTGAAGTGTAGACGAGGAATACATGACTCTTCGCAAATCATATTATATCTTGCCAGGAAACATAGAAATGAGATGCGACATCGCGTTTTAAGAAACATTACATATCTATTGCTACGATACGTAGACATCTGCAAACGCTATTTCCTAGCGAGGAAGTGTCGCATTCACATTCATTTGAAGTGTAGACGAGGAATACATAACACTTCGCAAATCATATTATATCTGACCATGAAACATAGAAATGAGATGCGATATCGCGTTTTAAGAGGCATTAGAACACTATCGCTACGATACCTAGACATCTGCAGACGCTATTTCCGTGCAAGGAAGTGTTGCATTTACATTCATTTGAAGTGTAGACGAGGAATACATGACACTTCGCAAATCATATTATATCTTACCATGAAACATAGAAATGAGATGCGGTATCGCGTTTTAAGAAGCATTAGAACACTATCGCTACGATACCTAGACATCTGCAGACGCTATTTCCTAGCAAGGAAGTGTCGCAATTACATTCATTTGAAGTGTAGGCGAGGAATACATAACACTTCGCAAATCATATTATATCTTGCCATGAAACATAGAAATGAGATGCCGTATCGCGTTTTAAGAAGCATTAGAACTCTATTGCTACGATAGGTAGACATCTGCAAACGCTATTTCCTTGCAAGGAAGTGTCGCATTTACATTCTTTTGAAGTGTAGACGAGGAATACATAACACTTCGCAAATCATATTATATCTTACCATGAAACATAGAAATGAGATGCGATATCGCGTTTTAAGAATCATAAGAACTCTATTGCTACGATACGTAGACATCTGCAAACGCTATTTCCGTGCAAGGAAGTGTTGCATTTACATTCATTTGAAGTGTAGACGAGGAATACATGACACTTCGCAAATCATATTATATCTTGCCATGAAACATAGAAATGAGATGCGACATCGCGTTTTAAGAAGCATTACATATCTATTGCTACGATACGTAGACATCTGCAAACGCTATTTCCTAGCGAGGAAGTGTCGCATTCACATTCATTTGAAGTGTAGACGAGGAATACATAACACTTCGCAAATCATATTATATCTTACCATGAAACATAGAAATGAGATGCGATATCGCGTTTTAAGAAGCATTAGAACACTATCGCTACGATACCTAGACATCTGCAGACGCTATTTCCTAGCAAGGAAGTGTCGCATTTACATTCATTTGAAGTGTAGACGAGGAATACATAACACTACGCAAATCATGTTATATCTTACCATGAAACATAGAAATGAGATGCGATATCGCGTTTTAAGAAGCATTAGAAATCTATTGCTACGATACGTAGACATCTGCAAACGCTATTTCTTTGCAAGGATGTGTCGCAATTACATTCATTTGAAGTGTAGACGAGGAATACATAACACTTCGCAAATCATATTATATCTTACCATGAAACATAGAAATGAGATGCGGTATCGCGTTTTAAGAAGCATTAGGACTCTTTTGCTACGATAGGTAGACATCTGCAAACGCTATTTCCTTGCAAGGAAGTGTCGCATTTACATTCTTTTGAAGTGTAGACGAGGAATACATAACACTTCGCAAATCATATTATATCTTACCATGAAACATAGAAATGAGATTGCGGTATCGCGTTTTAAGAAGCATTAGAACTCTTTTGCTACGATAGGTAGACATCTGCAAACGCTATTTTCTTGCAAGGAAGTGTCGCATTTTACATTCTTTTGAAGTGTAGACGAGGAATACATAACACTTCGCAAATCATATTATATCTTGCCATGAAACATAGAAATGAGATGCCGTATCGCGTTTTAAGAAGCATTAGAACTCTATTGCTACGATAGGTAGACATCTGCAAACGCTATTTCCTTGCAAGGAAGTGTCGCATTTACATTCTTTTGAAGTGTAGACGAGGAATACATACACTTCGCAAACCATATTATATCTTACCATGAAACATAGGAATGAGATGCGATATCGCGTTTTAAGAATCATATGAACTCTATTGCTACGATACGTAGACATCTGCAAACGCTATTTCCGTGCAAGGAAGTGTTGCATTTACATTCATTTGAAGTGTAGACGAGGAATACATGACACTTCGCAAATCATATTATATCTTGCCATGAAACATAGAAATGAGATGCGACATCGCGTTTTAAGAAGCATTACATATCTATTGCTACGATACGTAGACATCTGCAAACGCTATTTCCTAGCGAGGAAGTGTCGCATTCACATTCATTTGAAGTGTAGACGAGGAATACATAACACTTCGCAAATCATATTATATCTTACCATGAAACATAGAAATGAGATGCGATATCGCGTTTTAAGAAGCATTAGAACACTATCGCTACGATACCTAGACATCTGCAGACGCTATTTCCTAGCAAGGAAGTGTCGCATTTACATCATTTGAAGTGTAGACGAGGAATACATACACCTACGCAAATCATGTTATATCTTACCATGAAACATAGAAATGAGATGCGATATCGCGTTTTAAGAAGCATTAGAAATCTATTGCTACGATACGTAGACATCTGCAAACGCTATTTCTTTGCAAGGATGTGTCGCAATTACATTCATTTGAAGTGTAGACGAGGAATACATAACACTTCGCAAATCATATTATATCTTACATGAAACATAGAAATGAGATGCGGTATCGCGTTTTAAGAAGCATTAGAACTCTTTGCTACGATAGGTAGACATCTGCAAACGCTATTTCCTTGCAAGGAAGTGTCGCATTTACATTCTTTTGAAGTGTAGACGAGGAATACATAACACTTCGCAAATCATATTATATCTTACCATGAAACATAGAAATGAGATGCGATATCGCGTTTTAAGAATCATAAGAACTCTATTGCTACGATACGTAGACATCTGCAAACGCTATTTCCTTGCAAGGAAGTGTTGCATTTACATTCATTTGAAGTGTAGACGAGGAATACATGACACTTCGCAAATCATATTATATCTTGCCATGAAACATAGAAATGAGATGCGATATCGCGTTTTAAGAAGCATTAGAAAGCTATTGCTACGATACGTAGACATCTGCAAACGCTATTTCCTAGCGAGGAAGTGTCGCATTCACATTCATTTGAAGTGTAGACGAGGAATACATAACACTTCGCAAATCATATTATATCTTACCATGAAAGATAGAAATGAGATGCGATATCGCGTTTTACGAATCATAAGAACTCTATTGCTACGATACGTAGACAACTGCAAACGCTATTTCCTTGCAAGGAAGTGTCGCATTTACATTCATTTGAATCGCATACGAGGAATACATAACACTTCGCAAATCATATTATATCTTACCATGAAACATAGAAATGAGATGCGATATCGCGTTTTGAGAAGCATTAGAACACTATCGCTACGATACGTAGACAACTGCAAACGCTATTTCCTTGCAAGGAAGTGTCGCATTTACATTCATTTGAATCGCATACGAGGAATGCATAACACTTCGCAATGAATATTATATCTTATCATGAAACATAGATATGTGATGCAATATCTCGTTTTAAGAAGCATTTGAACACTATTGCTTCGATACGTAGACATCTGCAAACGCTATTTCCTAGCGAGGAAGTGTCGCATTCACATTCATTTGAAGTGTAGACGAGGAATACATAACACTTCGCAAATCATATTATATCTTACCATGAAAGATAGAAATGAGATGCGATATCGCGTTTTAAGAATCATAAGAACTCTATTGCTACGATACGTAGACAACTGCAAACGCTATTTCCTTGCAAGGAAGTGTCGCATTTACATTCATTTGAATCGCATACGAGGAATGCATAACACTTCGCAATGAATATTATATCTTATCATGAAACATAGATATGAGATGCAATATCTCGTTTTAAGAAGCATTTGAACACTATTGCTACGATACCTAGACATCTGCAGACGCTATTTCCTTGCAAGGAAGTGTCGCATTTGCAGTGATTTGAGTCGCATACGAGGAATGCATAACACTTCGCAATGAATATTATATCTTATCATGAAACATAGATATGAGATGCAATATCTCGTTTTAAGAAGCATTAGAACTCTATCGCTACGATAGGTAGACATCTGCAAACGCTATTTCCTAGCGAGGAAGTGTCGCATTCACATTCATTTGAAGTGTAGACGAGGAATACATAACACTTCGCAAATCATATTATATCTGACCATGAAACATAGAAATGAGATGCGATATCGCGTTTTAAGAGGCATTAGAACACTATCGCTACGATACCTAGACATCTGCAAACGCTATTTCCTTGCAAGGAAGTGTCGCATTTACATTCTTTTGAAGTGTAGACGAGGAATACATAACACTTCGCAAATCATATTATATCTTACCATGAAACATAGAAATGAGAGGCGATATCGCGTTTTAAGAATCATAAGAACTCTATTGCTACGATACGTAGACATCTGCAAACGCTATTTCCGTGCAAGGAAGTGTTGCATTTACATTCATTTGAAGTGTAGACGAGGAATACATGACACTTCGCAAATCATATTATATCTTACCATGAAACATAGAAATGAGATGCGGTATCGCGTTTTAAGAAGCATTAGAACACTATCGCTACGATACCTAGACATCTGCAGACGCTATTTCCTAGCAAGGAAGTGTCGCAATTACATTCATTTGAAGTGTAGGCGAGGAATACATAACACTTCGCAAATCATATTATATCTTGCCATGAAACATAGAAATGAGATGCCGTATCGCGTTTTAAGAAGCATTAGAACTCTATTGCTACGATAGGTAGACATCTGCAAACGCTATTTCCTTGCAAGGAAGTGTCGCATTTACATTCTTTTGAAGTGTAGACGAGGAATACATAACACTTCGCAAATCATATTATATCTTACCATGAAACATAGAAATGAGATGCGATATCGCGTTTTAAGAATCATAAGAACTCTATTGCTACGATACGTAGACATCTGCAAACGCTATTTCCGTGCAAGGAAGTGTTGCATTTACATTCATTTGAAGTGTAGACGAGGAATACATGACACTTCGCAAATCATATTATATCTTGCCATGAAACATAGAAATGAGATGCGACATCGCGTTTTAAGAAGCATTACATATCTATTGCTACGATACGTAGACATCTGCAAACGCTATTTCCTAGCGAGGAAGTGTCGCATTCACATTCATTTGAAGTGTAGACGAGGAATACATAACACTTCGCAAATCATATTATATCTTACCATGAAACATAGAAATGAGATGCGATATCGCGTTTTAAGAAGCATTAGAACACTATCGCTACGATACCTAGACATCTGCAGACGCTATTTCCTAGCAAGGAAGTGTCGCATTTACATTCATTTGAAGTGTAGACGAGGAATACATAACACTACGCAAATCATGTTATATCTTACCATGAAACATAGAAATGAGATGCGATATCGCGTTTTAAGAAGCATTAGAAATCTATTGCTACGATACGTAGACATCTGCAAACGCTATTTCTTTGCAAGGATGTGTCGCAATTACATTCATTTGAAGTGTAGACGAGGAATACATAACACTTCGCAAATCATATTATATCTTACCATGAAACATAGAAATGAGATGCGGTATCGCGTTTTAAGAAGCATTAGAACACTTTTGCTACGATAGGTAGACATCTGCAAACGCTATTTCCTTGCAAGGAAGTGTCGCATTTACATTCTTTTGAAGTGTAGACGAGGAATACATAACACTTCGCAAATCATATTATATCTTGCCATGAAACATAGAAATGAGATACCGTATCGCGTTTTAAGAAGCATTAGAACTCTATTGCTACGATAGGTAGACATCTGCAAACGCTATTTCCTTGCAAGGAAGTGTCGCATTTACATTCTTTTGAAGTGTAGACGAGGAATACATAACACTTCGCAAATCATATTATATCTTACCATGAAACATAGAAATGAGATGCGATATCGCGTTTTAAGAATCATAAGAACTCTATTGCTACGATACGTAGACATCTGCAAACGCTATTTCCGTGCAAGGAAGTGTTGCATTTACATTCATTTGAAGTGTAGACGAGGAATACATGACACTTCGCAAATCATATTATATCTTGCCATGAAACATAGAAATGAGATGCGACATCGCGTTTTAAGAAGCATTACATATCTATTGCTACGATACGTAGACATCTGCAAACGCTATTTCCTAGCGAGGAAGTGTCGCATTCACATTCATTTGAAGTGTAGACGAGGAATACATAACACTTCGCAAAACATATTATATCTTACCATGAAACATAGAAATGAGATGCGATATCGCGTTTTAAGAAGCATTAGAACACTATCGCTACGATACCTAGACATCTGCAGACGCTATTTCCTAGCAAGGAAGTGTCGCATTTACATTCATTTGAAGTGTAGACGAGGAATACATAACACTACGCAAATCATGTTATATCTTACCAAGAAACATAGAAATGAGATGCGATATCGCGTTTTAAGAAGCATTAGAAATCTATTGCTACGATACGTAGACATCTGCAAACGCTATTTCTTTGCAAGGATGTGTCGCAATTACATTCATTTGAAGTGTAGACGAGGAATACATAACACTTCGCAAATCATATTATATCTTACCATGAAACATAGAAATGAGATGCGGTATCGCGTTTTAAGAAGCATTAGAACTCTTTTGCTACGATAGGTAGACATCTGCAAACGCTATTTCCTTGCAAGGAAGTGTCGCATTTACATTCTTTTGAAGTGTAGACGAGGAATACATAACACTTCGCAAATCATATTATATCTTACCATGAAACATAGAAATGAGAGGCGATATCGCGTTTTAAGAATCATAAGAACTCTATTGCTACGATACGTAGACATCTGCAAACGCTATTTCCGTGCAAGGAAGTGTTGCATTTACATTCATTTGAAGTGTAGACGAGGAATACATGACACTTCGCAAATCATATTATATCTTACCATGAAACATAGAAATGAGATGCGGTATCGCGTTTTAAGAAGCATTAGAACACTATCGCTACGATACCTAGACATCTGCAGACGCTATTTCCTAGCAAGGAAGTGTCGCAATTACATTCATTTGAAGTGTAGGCGAGGAATACATAACACTTCGCAAATCATATTATATCTTGCCATGAAACATAGAAATGAGATGCCGTATCGCGTTTTAAGAAGCATTAGAACTCTATTGCTACGATACGTAGACATCTGCAAACGCTATTTCCGTGCAAGGAAGTGTTGCATTTACATTCATTTGAAGTGTAGACGAGGAATACATGACACTTCGCAAATCATATTATATCTTGCCATGAAACATAGAAATGAGATGCGACATCGCGTTTTAAGAAGCATTACATATCTATTGCTACGATACGTAGACATCTGCAAACGCTATTTCCTAGCGAGGAAGTGTCGCATTCACATTCATTTGAAGTGTAGACGAGGAATACATAACACTTCGCAAATCATATTATATCTTACCATGAAACATAGAAATGAGATGCGATATCGCGTTTTAAGAAGCATTAGAACACTATCGCTACGATACCTAGACATCTGCAGACGCTATTTCCTAGCAAGGAAGTGTCGCATTTACATTCATTTGAAGTGTAGACGAGGAATACATAACACTACGCAAATCATGTTATATCTTACCATGAAACATAGAAATGAGATGCGATATCGCGTTTTAAGAAGCATTAGAAATCTATTGCTACGATACGTAGACATCTGCAAACGCTATTTCTTTGCAAGGATGTGTCGCAATTACATTCTTTTGAAGTGTAGACGAGGAATACATAACACTTCGCAAATCATATTATATCTTGCCATGAAACATAGAAATGAGATGCCGTATCGCGTTTTAAGAAGCATTAGAACTCTATTGCTACGATAGGTAGACATCTGCAAACGCTATTTCCTTGCAAGGAAGTGTCGCATTTACATTCTTTTGAAGTGTAGACGAGGAATACATAACACTTCGCAAACCATATTATATCTTACCATGAAACATAGAAATGAGATGCGATATCGCGTTTTAAGAATCATAAGAACTCTATTGCTACGATACGTAGACATCTGCAAACGCTATTTCCGTGCAAGGAAGTGTTGCATTTACATTCATTTGAAGTGTAGACGAGGAATACATGACACTTCGCAAATCATATTATATCTTGCCATGAAACATAGAAATGAGATGCGACATCGCGTTTTAAGAAGCATTACATATCTATTGCTACGATACGTAGACATCTGCAAACGCTATTTCCTAGCGAGGAAGTGTCGCATTCACATTCATTTGAAGTGTAGACGAGGAATACATAACACTTCGCAAATCATATTATATCTTACCATGAAACATAGAAATGAGATGCGATATCGCGTTTTAAGAAGCATTAGAACACTATCGCTACGATACCTAGACATCTGCAGACGCTATTTCCTAGCAAGGAAGTGTCGCATTTACATTCATTTGAAGTGTAGACGAGGAATACATAACACTACGCAAATCATGTTATATCTTACCATGAAACATAGAAATGAGATGCGATATCGCGTTTTAAGAAGCATTAGAAATCTATTGCTACGATACGTAGACATCTGCAAACGCTATTTCTTTGCAAGGATGTGTCGCAATTACATTCATTTGAAGTGTAGACGAGGAATACATAACACTTCGCAAATCATATTATATCTTACCATGAAACATAGAAATGAGATGCGGTATCGCGTTTTAAGAAGCATTAGAACTCTTTTGCTACGATAGGTAGACATCTGCAAACGCTATTTCCTTGCAAGGAAGTGTCGCATTTACATTCTTTTGAAGTGTAGACGAGGAATACATAACACTTCGCAAATCATATTATATCTTACCATGAAACATAGAAATGAGATGCGATATCGCGTTTTAAGAATCATAAGAACTCTATTGCTACGATACGTAGACATCTGCAAACGCTATTTCCTTGCAAGGAAGTGTTGCACTTACATTCATTTGAAGTGTAGACGAGGAATACATGACACTTCGCAAATCATATTATATCTTGCCATGAAACATAGAAATGAGATGCGATATCGCGTTTTAAGAAGCATTAGAAAGCTATTGCTACGATACGTAGACATCTGCAAACGCTATTTCCTAGCGAGGAAGTGTCGCATTCACATTCATTTGAAGTGTAGACGAGGAATACATAACACTTCGCAAATCATATTATATCTTACCATGAAAGATAGAAATGAGATGCGATATCGCGTTTTACGAATCATAAGAACTCTATTGCTACGATACGTAGACAACTGCAAACGCTATTTCCTTGCAAGGAAGTGTCGCATTTACATTCATTTGAATCGCATACGAGGAATACATAACACTTCGCAAATCTTATTATATCTTACCATGAAACATAGAAATGAGATGCGATATCGCGTTTTGAGAAGCATTAGAACACTATCGCTACGATACGTAGACAACTGCAAACGCTATTTCCTTGCAAGGAAGTGTCGCATTTACATTCATTTGAATCGCATACGAGGAATGCATAACACTTCGCAATGAATATTATATCTTATCATGAAACATAGATATGTGATGCAATATCTCGTTTTAAGAAGCATTTGAACACTATTGCTTCGATACGTAGACATCTGCAAACGCTATTTCCTAGCGAGGAAGTGTCGCATTCACATTCATTTGAAGTGTAGACGAGGAATACATAACACTTCGCAAATCATATTATATCTTACCATGAAAGATAGAAATGAGATGCGATATCGCGTTTTAAGAAGCATTAGAACTCTATGGCCTCGATGCGGAGACATCTGCAAACGCTATTTCCTAGCATGGAAGTGTCGCATTTACTTTCTCTTGAAGTGAATACGAGGTATACATGACACTTCGCAATTAACATTATATCTTATCACGAAACATAGAAATGAGATGCGATATCGCTATTTAAGTAGCATTAGAACCCTATTGCTACGATACGTAGACATCTGCAAACGCTAATTCCTAGCAATCAATAGTCGCATTTACATTCTTTTGAAGTGAATTCGAGGTACACGTGACACTTCGCAATGAATATTATATCTTATCATGAAACACAGAAGTGAGATGCGATATCGCGTTTTAAGAAGCATTAGAACTCTATTGCTACGATACGTAGACATCTGCAAACGCTATTTCCTAGCATGGAAGTGTCGCATTTACATTCTTTTGAAGTGAATACGAGGTATACATGACACTTCGCAATGAATATTGTATCTTATCATGAAACATAGAAGTGAGATGCGATATCGCGTTTTAAGAAGCATTAGAACTCTATGGCCTCGATGCGGAGACATCTGCAAACGCTATTTCCTAGCATGGAAGTGTCGCATTTACTTTCTCTTGAAGTGAATACGAGGTATACATGACACTTCGCAATTAACATTATATCTTATCACGAAACATAGAAATGAGATGCGATATCGCTATTTAAGTAGCATTAGAACCCTATTGCTACGATACGTAGACATCTGCAAACGCTAATTCCTAGCAATCAATAGTCGCATTTACATTCTTTTGAAGTGAATTCGAGGTACACGTGACACTTCGCAATGAATATTATATCTTATCATGAAACACAGAAGTGAGATGCGATATCGCGTTTTAAGAAGCATTAGAACTCTATTGCTACGATACGTAGACATCTGCAAACGCTATTTCCTAGCATGGAATTGCCGCATTTACATTCTTTTGAAGTTAATACGAGGTACACATGACACTTCGCAATGAATATTATATCTTATCTGGAAACATAGAAGTGAGATGCGATATCGCGATTTAAGAAGCGCTAGAACTCTATTTCTACGATGCGTGGACATCTGCAAATGTTATTTCCTAGCAAGGAAGTGTCGCATTTACATTCTTTTGAAGTGAATACGAGTTATACATGACACTTCGCAATGAATATTATATCTCATCATGAAACATAGGAATGAGGTGCTATATCGCGTTTTGAGAAGCAATAGTGTTCTAATGCTACTTATATCGCGATATCGCATCTAATTTCTATGTTTCATGATAAGATATCATATTCATTGCGAAGAGTCATGTATACCCTGTATTCACTTCAGAAGAATGTAAATGCGACACTTCCTAGCAAGGAAATAGCGTTTGCAGATGTCGACGTATCGTAGCAATACAGTTCTAATGCTTCCCAAAACGAGATATCGCATCTCCTTTCTATGTTTTATGATAAGATATAATATTCATTGCGAATTGTCATGCATACCTCGGATACACTTCAAATGAATGTAAATGCGACACTTCCTTGCTAGGAAATAGCGTTTGCAGATGTCTAAGTATCGAAGCAATAGAGTTCTAATGCTTCATAAAACGAGACATCGCATCTCATTTCTATGTTCCACGATAAGACATAATATTCATTGCGGAGTGGCATGAATACCTCGTATTCACTTCAATGGAATGTAAACGCGACACTTCCTTGCTAGGAAGTAGCGTTTGCAGAGATCTACGTATCGAACCAATAGAGTTGTAATGCTTCTTATATCGCGATATTGCATCTCATATCTACGTTTCATGATTAGATATAACATTTATTGTGGAGTGTTATGTATCCCTCGTATTCACTTCAAATGAATGTAAATGCGACAATTCCTTGCTAGGATGTAGCTTTTGCAGATGTCTACGTATCGTAGCAATAGAATTATAATGCTTCTTGAAGCGCGATACCGCATCTCATATCTATGTCTCATGATAAGATATAATATTCATTGCGAAGAGTCATGTATACCTCGTATTCACTTCAATGGAATGTAAACGCGACACTTCCTTGCTAGGAAGTAGCGTTTGCAGATATCTACGTATCGAAGCAATAGAGTTGTAATGCTTCTTATATCGCGATATCGCATCTCATTTCTACGTTTCAGGATTAGATAAAATATTCATTGTGGAGTGATATGTATCCCTCGTATTCACTTCAAATGTATGTAAATGCGACAATTCCTTGCTAGGATGTAGCTTTTGCAGATGTCTACGTATCGTAGCAATAGAGTACTAATGCTTGTTGAAGCGCGATACCGCATCTCATATCTATGTCCCATGATAAGATATGATATTCATTGCGAATTGTTATGTATACCTCGGATACACTTCAGATGAATGTAAATGCGTCACCTCCTTGCTAGGAAATAACGTTTGCAGATATCTACGTGTAGAATCAATAGGGTTCTAATGCTTCTTAAAACGAGATATCGCATCTCATTTCTACGTTTCATGATAAGATATAATATTCATTGTGCAGTGTTGCGTACACCACGTATTCGCTACAAAGGAGTGTAAACGCGACACTTTCATGCTAGGAAGTAGCGTTTCCAGATGTCTAGGTATCGAAGCAATAGAGTACTAATGCTTCTTAAAACGAGATATTGCATCTCTTTTCTATGTTTCATGATAAGATATAATATTCGTTGCGAAGTGCTATGTACTCCTCGTCTACACTTCCAATGAATGTAAATGCGACACTTCCTTGCTAGGGAATAGCTTTTGCAGATATCTACGTGTAGAATCAATAGAGTTCTAATGCTTCTAAAAACGAGCTCTCGCATCTCATTTCTTTGTTCCACGATATGATATAATATTCATTGCGGAGTGGCATGTACACCTCGTATTCACTTCAATGGAATGTAAATGCGACACTTCCTTGCTAGGAAGTAGCGTTTGCAGATATCTACGTGTAACATCAATAGAGTTCTAATGCTTCTTAAAACGAGATATCGCATCTCATTCCTTTGTTTCACGATATGATATAATATTCGTTGCGAAGTGCTATGTACTCCTCGTCTACACTTCCAATGAATGTAAATGCGACACTTCCTTGCTAGGAAATAGCTTTTGCAGATATCTACGTGTAGAATCAATAGAGTTCTAATGCTTCTAAAAACGAGATCTCGCATCTCATTTCTTTGTTCCACGATATGATATAATATTCATTGCGGAGTGGCATGTATACCTCGTATTCACTTCAATGGAATGTAAACGCGACACTTCCTTGCTAGGAAGTAGCGTTTGCAGATACCTACGTATCGAAGCAATAGATTTGTAATGCTGCTTATATCGCGATATCGCATCTCATTTCTACGATTCACGATTAGATATAATATTCATTGTGGAGTGTTATGTATCCCTCGTATTCACTTCAAATGAATGTAATTGCGACAATTCCTTGCTAGGATGTAGCTTTTGCGGATGTCTACGTATCGTAGCAATAGAGTTATAATGCTTCTTAAAACGAGATATCATATCTCATTTCTATGTTTCATGATAAGATATGATATTCATTCCGAATTGTTAGGTATACCTCGGATACACTTCAAATGAATGTAAATGCGACACTTCCTTGCAACGAAGTAGTGTTTGCAGATGTCTAAGTATCGAAGCAATAGGGTTCTAATGCTCCTTAAAACGAGACATCGCATCTCATTTCTATGTTTCACGATAAGATATAATATTCATTGCGGAGTGGCATGTGTACCTCGTATTCACTTCAATGGATTGTAAATGCGACACTCCCTTGCTAGGAAGTAGCCTTTGCAGATATCTACGTGTAGAATCAATAGGGTTCTAATGCTTCTTAAAACGAGACATCGCATCTCATTTCTATGTTTCACGATAAGATATAATATTCATTGCGGAGTGGCATGTATACCTCGTATTCACTTCAATGGAATGTAAAGGCGACACTTCCTTGCTAGGAAGTAGCGTTTGCAGATATCTACGTGTAAAATCAATAGAGTTCTAATGCTTCTTAAAACGAGATATCGCATCTCATTCCTTTGTTTCACGATATGATATAATATTCGTTGCGCAGTGCTATGTACTCCTCGTCCACGCTTCCAATGAATGTAAATGCGTCACATCCTTGCTAGGAAATAGCGTTTGCTGATGTTTACGTATCGAGGCAATAGAGTTCTAATGCTTCTTATATCGCGATATCGCATCTCATTTCTAGGTTTCATGATAAGATATAATATACATTGTGGAGTGCTTTGTATCCCTCGTATTCACTTCAAATGAATGTAAATGCTACACTTCCTTGCTAGGAAATAACGTTTGCAGATGTCTATGTATCGAAGCTATAGAGTTCTAATGCTTCCCAAAACGACATATCGCATCTCCTTTCTATGTTTCATGATAAGATATAATAATCAATGCCGAGTGTTATGTATACATCGTTTTCACTTCCAAAGAATGTAAATGCGTCACATCCTTGCTATTAAATAGCGTTTGCAGATGTCTACGTATCGCAGCAATAGAGTCCTAATGCTTCCTAAAACGAGATATCGCATCACATTTTTATGTTTCATGATAAGGTATAATATTTATTGCGAAGTGTTATGTAAACCTCGTATTCACTTCAAAACAATGTAAATGCGACATTTACTTGCTATTCTATAGCGTTTGCAGATGTCTACGTATCGGAGCAATAAAGTCCTAATGCTTCTTAAATCGCTATTTCGCATCTCATTCTTTTGTTTCATGATAGGATATAATATTCATTGCGAAATGTCACTTATTCCTCGCATACACTTCAACTGAATGTAAATGCGACACTTCCTTGCTAGGAAATAGAGTTTGCAGATGTCTACGTATCGAAGCAATAGAGTTCTAATGCTTCTTAAAACGAAATATCGCATCTCATTTCTATGATTCATGATAAGGTATAATATTCATTGCGAAGTATTGTTTTCCACGCCTACACTTCAAATGAATGTAAATGCATCACTTTCTTCCTAGGAAATAGCGTTTGCAGATGTCTACGTATCGAAGCTATAAAGTTCTAATGCTTCTTAAAACGCGATATCGCATCTCATTGCTATGTTTCTCGATAAGCTACAATATCCATTGCGAAATGTTATTTATACCTCGTCTGCACTTCAAAGGAATGTAAATGACACACTTCCTTTCTGAGAGATAGCGTTTCCATATGTCTACGTATCGAAGAAATAGAGTTCAAATGGTTCTTAAAACGCGATATCGCATCTCATTTCTGGGTTTCAAGATAAGTTATTACATTCATTGCGAAGTATTATGTATACCTCGAGTACACTTCCAAAGATTGCAAATACCACACTTCCTTGCTAGGAAATAGCGTTTCCAGATGTCTGCGTATCCAAGCAATAGAGTTCTAATGCTGCTTAAAATGCGATATCGCATCTCATTTCTACGTATTATGATAAGATGCAATATTCTTTGCGAAGAGCTATGTGGACCTCGTATACACTTCAAAAAAATGTGAAGGCCACACATCCTTGCTAGGAAATAGTGTTCTCTGATGTCTACGTACCCAAGCAATAGGGTTCCACTGCTTCTTAAAACGCGATATCGCATCTCATTTCTGGGTTTCAAGATAAGCTATAATATTCATTGGGAAGTGTTATGTATACCTCGACTACACATCTAAACATTGCAAACCCCACGCTTCCTTGCTAGGAAATAGCGTTCCATGATGTCTACGTATCGAAGCAATGGAGTTCTAATGCTTCCTAGAACGCGATATCGCATCTCATGTATGTTTCATGATAAGATATAATATTCATTGCGAAGTGTTATGTATACCTCGTATTCACTTCAAAAGAATGTAAATGCCACACTACTTGGCTAGGAAATTGCGTTTCTAGATGTCTACGCATCGAAGCAATAGATTTCTAACTCTATAAAACGCGATATTGCATATCAATTCTAAGTCACATGATAAGATGTAATTTCAGTGCAACGCGTTATGTATATCTCCTCTACACTTCAAATGAATGTAAATAGATCACTTCCTTGCTACGGAATATCGTTTCTATATCTGATGGTTTAGAAGCAATAGAGTTCTAATGCTTCGTAAAACGCGGCTGCGCATCTTACTTCTATATTTTATGATAAGATGTAATATTCATAGCATCGCGTTATGTTTATCTGCTTCTGCATATGAATTGAGTGTGAACCCTACACTTCCTTGTCCGGGGATAGCGTTTCTAGATGTCCAGGTGCCGAGGCATTTAATTTGTCATGCTTCATGCACCTCAATATTGCATTTCATATAAACAGTTCAAAGTAAGTTAGAAGGTTGTAAAGCTCTATGCATCGCATTATGCTTATCTGCTTTTGTGCTTTATAATGCTCTGGGATGTGAGAAGGTCCTCAACCATCCTTAACCCCCTAAAGAGAAGTCAAAAGTCCAGCGGCCCTGCAGGTGGGCCATGGGAGCGCGGCGCGCGAGGCGCTACGCAATTTAAATGATCAGGAGGATCCCCTCAGGGACACCCAAGGGGGCGAGAAGAGGAAATCGCCGAAATCCACTGATCGATGGACTCGAACAATACCGAAGCCTACAGCCCACTCCACCAAGGAGCCCCGAGGAGGATGCAGGAGACCCGAGGACCACCAGCGAATTCAAGGAACCTGAAGAAGAGAACGTGAGAGCTTATTCGCTAAAGCGTCCCATTTCTTGTGTCGCATATTGTATATTGTATCTTATATCGTGAAGCGAGTTATGATACCCGGTAATTTGCGGCGTGTTGCGTAGTTTCCCGTAGCCCTTCATAGTTAAACCCACGTCGAGACCATAAATAAACATGCCGTGACTTCAGTATCTCGCGACCTGAGTGTGTGTACTTGGCTAGACGTAGTCGAGAGGAGGACCATTTCGAAGTTTCAAGGGTTGTTCCGCCCCAGGGTTCTCGGGGTCGTGTAGTCTATCCCGTTGCTACTTTCTGAGCAGCTGGCGCCCAAGAAAAGTTGTACGTGAGCATATACCTTGGAACGATAGATAGCTTTAGATTAAAGTACGTTTTACACCTTAAAGCATTTAGATAATTAACCCCTTCGAGCTTCCCTGACTTTCTATATATAGGTTTCCGTCACAACTAATAGGAACCATCACTTTACATAGATATATAGAACACACATAGTTTTAAACGTAGAACTGAGAATTTGAGAACTTACTTTGAAACGTTAGTAGTGAGAAATTCCATCGGATTTCATAGAAATTCAGAACTTACTTGCTATGAAACATAGGCAGATAAGGGCCATCGCGTTGCTTAGAACTTTAGAACTTGCTTACTTCAACAAAGATTTCTATTGGCTTCGTCCGTTCTTTTAGAAGAGTTTTTGATAAACCACATACTTTTCACGCTTCTGATACCTTTGAAAGTTCGCGAGATGTAATCGTTTAAGTTTTAAAATGATTACTTAGTGTGGATTATTATTTAGTAACTCGCTCATAAACGAGTCTGCATAGGATTTAATCCATAAGTTTTTAAGCCTGGAATTTATGCAGTTATTTGTTATTCACTTATTGCTCAAACGACAAAGATTCTGACCACTTCAAAATGGTTGACTTTCATCAATTTTCTTAAAAATTGAAATACTGCCCAACTGCTTGCATTAAAGACTGTAATTAAAGCTTTCGAAACATTTTAGCTCTTATAGATGAATTCTGGAATTGAAATTGAATGTTTGACTTTTCTAGCTCCTGTTTAGACATCTTTCTATTGGAATGTTCAAGTATTTTTCATATTCGTAATTATTAAAAATGTTTTACTTGATTCTTTTATTTAATATTTAGAATTTTCTGAGAAATATTTTTTATCGTAATGAACTATATAAT